>NC_090286.1:20792295-21144295 GCF_037392515.1 Haliotis asinina | reverse complement strand
AAAACTATTCTCTAACATTAAATTACAATTGAAAACCCGCACAATACCCAGTACCATATCATTTTCCAGACAATCTCACACAAGCATCTTTTGATATCAAATTCATCGACGTGAGTCCATGAAACATTATTGTTGATGCATCTGATATAAAAATATTCGAGGTTCACATTCTATTTATCATTGCATAATTGTTTTCTGTTTGTAAAATCTAAAGAACCTGTGTCATGAGCGCTGGCAAAACTGACCTAACCAGCTTCAGGAACAGAGGCAAGTGATGTCACAGACTGTGACCTCATAGTAACTGAAGACATCATGCGCAATGGTCTGCACAATGAGTGGCAGTACATGGACTCTCTCATAACTTTTGTGAAATCAGTATGACACTCAAGCTAGTAAAATAATTTCTTTATTAACTCTTATTTCGCCATTGTCTTGAGACCCCGTTTAAAAATAGCATTGCTCACGACCCTCGTCTATTCAAGTTTATAATTGTCGAATGACCACAACTGTCGATCGACAGCTATTGACATTGTTCGAACGTTACTTTAAGATAACATTCGACTGACGTCATTGACACGGTAGGTCGCATGAAGTCACATTTGCATGTCTTACACGCGAGTTTTATAAACCTTATGGGTAATATATATATATATTAAACTTTTCATTTCATATATACTTTAAGACGACAATCTGAAGATCCTTAGCATAGATATAATTTCACACGGTTTCACACTTACGTAACATATAATATGATTTGATGCTACATGACTGTAATAATATTTCATAACGTAAAATCGGTCTGATCTACGTACACAATTATTCACTACCTCGTTAACAAATGGGCAGTTGGTTGGCCCAGTGGTTAAAGCAGTGGATCTTGACAAATAGTTCGATTCCCAGAGTGGGTACAGTTAGCGAAGGGTATTATCTGTTTTATATGAATGGAATAATTCTAACAGTAGCCTGACCTCAAATGAGTCAGTTAAACAATCGTTGCTACATATACAACTTACGAGCAATTGTCACTGCACCGACAGTGGCTTTCGTCAAAACGTGTCCGTGTCCGAAAGTGGCATGTTGATAACACACCAGACACCTGTCAAGAGACTCCTTATGGTGGCGATGTAAGCTATACATACATTATATCTTATAGAGATAAACGATGCCCGCCACTCAGTGTCTGGAAATATGTGACTACCAATAATACATAATCTATATTGTTATTCTGTACCAACCAGTCATGGGGTGTCCTCACATGTTTTACGTCAACAAACATGAAAACTATCCTTTAACAGAACAACACCATAATGGATATTTAACCATCATGTTTAGACTGAAACTATCCATGACCATTGAGGATGATCCACAAAGTAGAACACTGTCCAGGTTTTGAAAGAAGAGATAAATAATTTCAGATAGAAACCCAAAGATAGTATACTAATATATCTGCTGATATTACCGAGACCCAGACATTTTAGCACCAGATGAGCGTTTAGGTTAATCATAGGATACAGAATTCTACTCATGTGATTGGCTGTCAGTTGAATACATTTTTGGTCATTTTATTGGTTTCTGAAGCAAAATAACGGATTGCTCATATTTGATTGGATCTTGGGACAAGGATTAGTAAAAGGATTTCACCACGACTGAGATTGCCAGGATTATAAAGGGTGTTTTCTTTCCTTTGAACTTGGCTAAAT
The DNA here is from genome assembly GCF_037392515.1 of Haliotis asinina. Lineage (NCBI taxonomy): Eukaryota > Metazoa > Mollusca > Gastropoda > Lepetellida > Haliotidae > Haliotis > Haliotis asinina. The sequence goes on along the minus strand of NC_090286.1, from coordinate 21,142,595 downwards.
GTTATAACATGCTCTGACCCGAAGCTTAAGCCAAGTAAAGGGAATAATTCCTATATGTGCGCGAGAGTGTGTCCTTTTCTCCCGCCATGCGCAGGCAGTGGCATTTGCTCGTAACAAGCTCTTCTCAGTTTTATTACTTTAATTGGAAGCGAGAGACAGGGGGTTTGCGGTGGCCTCAAATCAAAACCATTTCCGTGAATTCAAATCCCAAGTCTTGTAATTGAAATGGGGGCGTGAAATCTGTAGCGCTGACTTAATGAAGTGTTCAATTTTAATCGAACTAGTCGCAAGTTCAACTTGAGAAACCGCAGTCGGAACATGCAAGGAGCGTAATTGACATGCATGTTTGCCGGGGCTTTTTTTTTTTTTTAAAAAAAACATCGTTTTTTCAACCACGGCGACAAGCAATAATCATGAGCGTTTCAGCTAACGTTTAAGCCGTAATGTCGTTGCTGTTGTCTGCGGAAAGAAAGCGATGATGTCTAACGATCCCTCCGGTTGAAATACGCTCATCTGCGGATCTCTTTTTCAGGTTTAAACTTTGCTCAGTTTCCTCCTATAATTGACATTTTGTTTTCTCTTTTTTCCATGTCTCCAGAGACTTGAAGCATCGCCCAAAGACTTCAATAGTTACTGTATTATGTTGTGTGCATCCGTGGCTCTGGTAGCGATTGGGTCCACGTTTCTTATTTAGTGCATGTTGATATTCCCGGGAGTGAATTACAGTTATCTTAGTGTAGCCATATGCCTCCTATCACATGCTAGGGAAGAGAATGAAATGCAACCGTCTTTGTATGTTTTTTCCCTTTTAATTGAAATGATTTATGAGAGAATGACATCACTCACTTTATCATTTATACAAATGACAAAACATTTGCTTGTACATTTTTAACTCTTGCCACATTCCATTTCTTGCCACGTGCTCTTTTAATTCAAGATTCGCTAGAATATTAGTTTACAACTATTTCCACGTGGTCCAGCTATATAGGCAATATAAAGGGATACTTTCAAGTGAATATTTTACTGACCAGTCTGTTATTCCCTATCAAGCCTGATATTATCAGTTGATAATTACAATAATTTAGATTGTTGTCCATTTCAACATCACAGTAACGATTGAAGCGAGGCTATTAAATCGCGCTCAGCGCTTCATCATAAAGGCCAAAGTCTCTCGTTAGTTTTAATGAATGTCTGCAAGAGCATATTATCAACGATATATGAAGTAGATTTATTTCTTAAATTTCTAATCAAATACATATAAACTGTTGTAATTGGACTTCTGTTCAAGTTCAAGTTTTCTGCATGAGTCTTTTTGACACTCGTTAAACTTCAGGGGTTTCACAAGGATGTTAACGAGGTATAATGTAAAAGGAAACTGTCTTCAAATGAACACTCAATGGTTGTGGAATAGAATATGATGTTTAAATGTCTTAAAATCACCATAAATAAAAAAAAACACATCTGGTGTGGTGTTTCAAATGTGAGAAAGTTGTCAGCTTGTGTTTAGTAATAGCGTCATCAGAGATGCTTGGTTTAGGCCCTTGGCGTTGTCAGTAAACAACGCTGAATTTAATCCGACTCTTTTTCCTTCCACGTATTTAGCATAAAAACGAACAAAAAGTGTCATATTTCGTCGATTAAAGGAGGATATATTTGAGATAGTTTCAGAAAATCCCTATTACATGCCCAGTCGAACGAGAGGCCAACAAAGGCATGGAGCATGATTGGATGTGGCACGTGAAACGATGACAAGAGAACATATATCATATGTATTCCTTTGAGAGAGTCTCTAGATATATTTGAATTGTTTATTTTGTTTGTTTTTGTTTTTGTTTAGTTTAATTTTGTTTTGTTTTTTCTTCAAACTGAATTCTAGAGGTCTAGTTTTTCCTGTAACGTAAGCAATTTATTACCGAGCGGAAAAAAATATTGATGGCAATTTCATGACGCAGTTCAGCTGGGCAGCTGGCATCAGACAGGATAGGCAATATGGCGGCCACTAAAGCTGCTGGACAGGTAGGTCGAACAGAAGGCCCTCAATCAGTCAGATCACCGTAAATATCAATTGTGAGGCGATTTGTCGAAACAACACTCATCAAAGATGGAATATGCTTCAGTCTGCTTGCAATAAGAGGCTTACACCTGATCATAATGCACTAGCTCTATGTCACGATACTTGGTGGGAAAAGACATTGGCGGAAAATAGATTTTGTCAAAACTTAATAATAATCCCTCGTAATAAATTTCTGTACTAGCTTGACATTTGACACGCGACGGCTTGTACCAAGGCGCGGGACGTCGTGCGTCAACCGTCGTGGGGAAGGTGCCAACATCATTTTCGTCTTTATTCGTTCCACTGGTTAACTGGTGTTGTGGAACCACAGGAAACAGCGGCCAAGGTATCCAACCTCGTGGAAAACTGAAATTTACGCTTTATTGTTACTGTCAAACAATGCCGATAATTGTGGCAATCCCCATTGCCCCTACGTGGGAGATGATCGACACTTCTCGTGCCGAAACAATGTTCTGAGAAACAGATACCTCATTTCGCGCTTGATACATTTTAACTTCCGCTCAAACACGTTATCGGTAAAAATAAGGGGAATCTAACTCAAATTATATATTCATGGTTATATTTTGATTGTAATGTTATCGTAACATTTCATTATTTTCCTTCTCATTTACTCCTGTATTGTTAATGACTATATGAATATATTCCCAACTGTTTGCTTAGCACAAGATTCTTCCAGGTTCGATGAACATAAAAGTTGGAAACAGAGGTCCCCAATGAACCGATGAAATACTCTGGTTGCTGGGTTCCTAAATGGACAGCTATTAGTGATAAATAAACAGCTTTCCATGGTATATATGAAACATCGTTCTATTTCAACAAATTAATTTCACAGTAGGTATACAAGCCTAGGACTGATGGAATGTGATGTATATACCAGACACCTTTGGTACGTGATACTGTAATGAGTGGAGACTGATTACAAGCAGGGGCAACTTTGTGCAGAAAGAGAACACAGGACGCGCTATCTCTCTTTATCCATGTAGACGAAGCATTTACAAATGAGGTGATAAGTTAAACAATAACCCTTCTCTGTATGCCGTGTGTGAAAATCGAGCAATTCGTTCGAGATAAAACATCAATGGAGTGAGTGAAGTGTTGAGTTGTTGTCAGTAAACACACTATATTGTTTCCCTTTCATCGATATCTCTCTCTCTGAGGCGTCTTCATGGCCTGCAGCAGTCAGCTGATCAGTTGCACATCTGCTTATCAGTGAACTGACACTCTCTCTCCTCTTTCACATGGCGACACTTTGAGTGGTATTACTGTCTTCGTAAAACCAGCTGGTTTCACCGAACCTACGGACACGTTAACTCGTGACACAACATTAACTGACACTACCGTGTACGTAGTGATAGCGAGAGTACATATGACGTTACGGTGCTTCAAATACGACGTGACATCTACAGAACTATTACGTGAACATTAACGTCTTTACACGGCTATTTAGTATTCCTTGTTTCGTCGTTCAACGCTACCCGTCCAAACAGTTTACTGCACATCTACGGTGCTGGCCAGGATGCAACATCATGATGACTTCAAGTGTGACCCCGTGTGACCTTAAGAAAGCTAGTGGTGTAACGTTGCTCCAAGGCTGTAATGGATGCTAAACCAATGGATGTATGTCAGTTCTATCCTTTAAAGTCTAGATAATGTGACAGTACAAGAGTCCAAGAACTACAGTCTGTTAGAGGGATATTTATATCATTTATCATTTAAACTATAAATCACTACCTTATAAATTTGTGCAAGTCTAGGCTCAGTGCAACATCGCATCTTACTATACAAAAGGTATTTTCAGTCAGTTCGGCTGTAGTTTATAGTCCTTGTAATAGCAAGGACGCCTGACACCAATACCAGGAAGGGTCATGAACGCCCTTGGTTCCCAGGTAGGATGGATGCCATGTAGGATCACCGTCATCCACATGTACAGCTGTTGAACACCTTCCACAGAGTTTAACACCGGCTTTATAATCCACTCAACAAACGCTCTCACAAATGTTGAATGGGAAAGCGTGATGCTACCGCTGAGATAAACGGCATAGGCAAGCTGCTTACCATTTCGTGTCCTCTAATCACTTGTTCGCGCTCACGAGTAATAAAAATGAAATAAATATGAGTTAAACATCCTGCACGTGCAAGTTGTCGATACGTGATGTTAATCTGTTCCGTGATAATTCTTTCTCCTATGATCTCATTAGCGTTGTGCTATATGTTCAACATATGCGCCATTTTCTCCCTATATCCCTGCTACCTGTACATAATCGCGTCTCGGCCAGACAAGCTTGTGACCGGCCTCACACGCCGACAGAGATGATGGCATGCAACTAGACACGCTAAAGAACCTGGCAACAGGAATCAGTTATATCGCCTCTTACACTGTGAAAACGTCTTCCGAGCCTAGCCACAAACCTCAACAACGTCCTCTGTCAAAACGTTGAACAGCTGAACAAGCATAGGGTCTAGAAATGACCCTACAAATATAATCTATGAATACTACATGAACCACATGATCAGTAGATATGATCTGAACCACATCATCAGTAGATATAACCTGAACCACATCATCAGTAGATATTACCTGAACCACATGATCAGTAGATATGACCTGAACCACATCATCAGTAGATATGATCTGAACCACATGAACAGTAGATATTACCTGAACCAGCGGATCAGTAGATATATCCAGACCCAAATGATCCGAAGATATGCTCTGAACCACATCATCAGTAGATATTACCTGACCCAGCGGATCAGTAGATATGGCCAGACCCACATGATCAGTAGATATGACCTGAACCACATGATCAGTAGATATGACCTGAACCAGCGGATCAGTAGATATGACCTGAACCACATGATCAGTAGATATGATCTGAACGACATGATCAGTAGATATGACCTGAACCACATGACCAGTAGATATGATCTGAACCACATGATCAGTAGATATGATCTGAACCACATGATCAGTAGATATTACCTGAACCAGCGGATCAGTAGATATATCCAGACCCACATGATCAGTAGATATGATCTGAACCACATGATCAGTAGATATTACCTGAACCAAATTATCAGTAGATATGTCCAGACCCACATGATCAGTAGATATGGCCAGACCCACATGATCAGTAGATATCACCTGAATCACAAATTTAGTACTGCAATGATCAGCAGACCGGAAAACCCCAGTTGAGATTATGTCCATGGCCCATACCAGAACAACACTGCAATGATCAGTAGATGGCATTTACCTCAGATTATGTGTCTCGGGACTCACACGGAGCCTTAACAGTGACTTTTACTGTTTGTGATAACATCTTCACCTTGTGACGTTGTCTTCGTGACGGTTGTCACCGTGAGAGTGACAGTTTGAGCGGGATGACAACCAGCAGAATCATTTCTAGCCCTGTTAGACAATATGTCTATTATATATGCAAGGAATATAAATGTTCACTTACAAAGCCACGTCGTTCGTGTTAGTATTGCAATGATATCAGTAAAACCAGGTACGCATGATCTCTCGACAATATTGCTACTCTTTCCTTTAACGGAAAGGGCAAACTAGAACACGAAGGCCAGTTTTAGGAATTGGAGTAGCTCAGTATGAACATATTATAAGGTTAATGCAGTGGAATAGCCCTCAAGTGTGGTCATAATGAAGTCGTGCTGTGTTTTAGTAGCATGGATTGCATAATTGAAATCAAACAGTTTTGGTGACAAACAAGTCCCAGTTGACATTTACATTCGGTGATAGGAATGCTTGTGTCATTACCATACCAGTAAAATGTCAGCTATGTGCAGTGTGCGCCAGCCACATTGGTAATTGCTGACAACTGAAACATCGTACTGCAAACACATAAAGAAATATATCTCCATAAAAAGAGAAAATGGAATAATTCTAAGAAGGAACATAAGGGGTGAAAAAGCGCGTTGTTTAACCCTTAAGGATGTACGTAACTTGTTTTTAATACAAGATGAAGTGTTGTTACCAGAAACCGATTCTCCATACGATGATCAGTTTTCTACACGACAGAAGCATGCATTATACACTGCTACATAATGGCCTAGATATTTCATTCAAGAACATTGTATGTGGATAGCTTATAGTTTACACGATTCATTTTCGAAAACCCGTACCCCACACTCAGTCTCCCAACTCAGAGTGTAGGGTATGTGTCTTCAGCGTTAAAAGTGCGTGTGAGGTAGGCGTGCCCCACCTTGGTGAGGCTGAGAGTGTTGTACGTGTCTTCAGCCTGTTAAATGTGCGTGTAAGGTAGGCGTGCCCCACCTTGGTGAAGCTGAGAGTGTTGTACGTGTCTTCAGCCTGTTAAATGTGCGTGTAAGGTAGGCGTGCCCCACCTTGGTGAGGCTGAGAGTGTTGTACGTGTCTTCACCCTGTTAAATGTGCGTGTAAGGTAGGCGTGCCCCACCTTGGTGAGGCTGAGAGTGTTGTACGTGTCTTCACCCTGTTAAATGTGCGTGTAAGGTAGGCGTGTCCCACCTTGGTGAGGCTGAGAGTGTTGTACGCGTCTTCAGCCTGTTAAACGTGCGTGTAAGGTAGGCGTGCCCCACCTTGGTGAGGCTGAGAGTGTTGTACGTGTCTTCACCCTGTTAAATGTGCGTGTAAGGTAGGCGTGTCCCACCTTGGTGAGGCTGAGAGTGTTGTACGCGTCTTCAGCCTGTTAAATGTGCGTGTAAGGTAGGCGTGCCCCACCTTGGTGAGGCTGAGAGTGTTGTACGCGTCTTCAGCCTGTTAAACGTGCGTGTAAGGTAGGCGTGCCCCACCTTGGTGAGGCTGAGAGTGTTGTACGTGTCTTCAGCCTGTTAAACGTGCGTGTAAGGTAGGCGTGCCCCACACTCAACTTTACCAAGATGGAGGCACATCTATCCCATATGCTAATCTAACAGGATGAAGACACGTACCCAACAACCTTTTTTCACAAAGATGGAGGCACCTCACACGCACCCTTACCAAGATGGAGACACCCTACCCTACACGAATCGCAAAGATGGAGGCACCGGTTGTGCCAGTAGCACACATCGGATCAAACGGCACACATAATTACCTCGGTTGAAGAAATCACACAAATAAATTAAAAAAATACACATACTATTGATATTCCACGCCCGATTGTTACCTAAACTAACACTGACATTAAGGACAGTATTGTACCCCAAAGCATAAATTTATTCAGATATGTATCATTCTGGGCAGGCGACAAAGTTATTGACCATGAGGCACATGTTATTACCGAGACAAACGTATGATGTCAACGATCGTATGTTCCTGTTTCATGTGCTGTATGTACCTTCCGTTCCTATGTATGTTCGGTTTCCCATACCAACTGTCATCTCGGGCAAAGTCCAGTAAATGTTTATCATAAACGACAAATAACGGAAAATCACACTGAATGACAGACCGCCATTATAGATAGTAATAACGATTGAAAGCATTGTCATGCATGTGCTGTTATCAATATAATTTTAAGCGAGACTATTTTTGTCGAGTCTCGCTTAGCGCGAAGGCACACTTTGACAATGAGATCACTCAATTTCCATTTATGCCTCGAGGTTAAATTGTTTTTCTTTGAATCTGACATAAAAAGATCGAAAGGCTCAATAAAACTGACAGAAACGATGAAATGGTTCGTTTTAAGCTGCCCGATAAAATATTCTTCCATTTCGCCATTAATTTCAATTTTGAAATGTGCCTATATAATATCCGCCTCGAGAGATATTGATGTTTAAATATGATGTTGATATTTCAGGATGAAAGACTTCAGGTTCTACTGATTATATCGTCTTGGATGAATTTCGAAATTCTTTGTTGTTTCCAACTATCGGTGATTTTGTTGCTTAGAAGTTATATCAATGACCGATAATAATAGTTCGGCTTTCGGATATCATTATATGTATGTTCATATCGTTTTTTGTCTTTGAGGTTCAATACACTGCTTCTCATCCAGCATTTTCGGCCAACACTTCAAAGAGCTGCATATACATTTTGTAGTTTGGGACATCACCTGAAGCAGTTTCATAATCTTTGGGCCATCACTTCACATAATTAAGGTCATCACTTGAAGCAGTTTCATGCTGCTCGCGCCATCACTTCACATAATTAAGGTCATCACTTGAAGCAGTTTCATACTGCTGGGCCATCACTTCACATAATTAAGGTCATCACTTGAAGCAGTTTCATGCTGTTGGGCCATCACTTCACATAATTAAGGTCATCACCTGAAGCAGTTTCATACTGCTGGGCCATCACTTCACATAATTAAGGTCATCACTTGAAGCAGTTTCATGCTGTTGGGCCATCACTTCAAGCATATTCATTCCGTTTGAGACCTCACTTTCAGAAACCTTAATCTGTTTGAGCCCTCTCTTGAAGCAGGTTTATATGATACTGGCTTCACTTCAAAGAGGTTCATATGGTATGGGTCTCACTTCAAAGAGGTTCATGTAGTCAGGGTCTCACTTCAAGCAGGTTCATAAGGTATGGGTCTCAGTTCAAAGAGGTTCAGATAGTTTGGGCCTGAAGCAGGTTAAAACAGTTTGGCCTTTCCCTAAATGAAGGTTCACACTGAAGTTCCTAAATAGGTTAAATCGGTGTTACCACAAAGCAATAATGCCCAATAACTAACACCGAAGGGTTGTAACTATTGTGGTGTGAAGAACAAAGGCCCTTGCCTATGGCAAGCGCCAACACTAATAGTTATTTCAACGTATCGCTCCAATATTTATCATTATTCTCATCAGTTCAAACAGTGTACACTGACAACAGTATCGATAATATTTCTACAAATGTGGTCAATACAATTCACCGCGAGCAACAGTATTTCCCAATACACATGGTATGTGTCCGAGGAAATGTGAACATAATTCAAACAGCCGATCGTTGCTGAACTGAGAACATATTTTCCAGCGAATTCGTTTTAAAAAAATCAATGAACAATTTGAAATTGCAAGCGCAGTGTGCGATACCCCAAGTTCCTCTGAGATAAAGTAGCGCGGATATAGGTCGAAGGTCAACTCGGAGTGACCCACATTCTTCAGCATAATAGTAACCTACTTTGACAAGATCGGATTAATGTATCTACTTTGAGATATGGAAGGCCCTGATTAGCATATATTGGAGCCGCACGGTCATAAACCGTGTTTAAGGTTGCATCTTACACGGACGCCAATAGGCTTAAAATATTGGTTTCAAAATAAAAGGGAATCGAAAAGGGCTCCTAGTTGAATCAAGTGTACACAGAATCCTGGGCGATAAAGTTGAAGTTTCATATTGATCAGATGGTGGATATGGGCACTGCCGTAGTGCATTATATTTGGAATTACAAAGTATATGTCCATAAACCGTGAGCATTCACACTAGTCATTTTCTTCCGTAGAATGGTAGGTCGACGCCTGGGGCTATATGACGTATATGATTTCAGAAAATGTATGCGATATTACCTTTTATGTTTCCTGGCACAGATGTGCAGACCGTTTAAATACTACAGAAAACACAACCAGCCAACTAAAACGTCAGCACGGTAATTATGTCATCCCCAGCCACGTCTGAAAGCACTTTCAGATGTATATTTACAGCTATGACGACGTTTATTAGGACATATCATTCCATAAGGACTGTCTTCTGATTTCGAATGGACACAGATGATTGTGATTAGCCTCATTTTTAGGTGTGACGTCTGACGTGTTGTAACCCATGTTGTTTAAGATTTCTCCAAACACTCGTTCTGTAATGAATAATCAGGATGTGTTGGAAAGGACAAACTGGACAAATCTGATGAGTATGTGGCTGGCCGAGGTGTCTCGAATTCATTCACCAGTTTATAGGAAGGTCTCGGTACCTATTTGCGTAATAAGTACCTAAGCGCACAAGATCAATGAATCATTGGCCATGTGTATCGAAACATGTGGAATTAGGTATACTGTCATGAAAGACAATACAGTGGGTAAGATATGCAGCTGCTGTAATTAACAGGGCCTATTACAACCGTCTGTGCAAACACGACTGTCTAGAACTTGTCACCGTGGAATATATTAAATGTGGCACGTCCTGCGGAGATTCCAGGAGACAGTGCTGGAAACCATCAGAATATTCGGTGTTTTCATACAGGTATTCCGTCCGCTCTAGAAGGCCAAGAATTGTCCTTTCTTTGTCCCACATAGGTCTTCTGGAACCTTTACCACACTAAGCATCCAGAATGGGATAGTCAGTCCCCAAACTGAATCGACAACTGTAAACTAGCTCCACCCATTCGACCAGTATATACAGAGAGAGTAGGATCTTGTGCGCTTGAAAGGGGCTGTGCTGTCAACAACCAAGTGAAGTCACCCACGATCGCTCCAATTTTCTACCATCAACCCAAGTGATGTCACTTCATGTGCAAGTACAAAACGTTAAGTACGTTTTTCACGATGCTTCTAGAGAAAACAAAAATTCTGCACTTCTGCAAAGGACGGTCGTATCACGTGGATGCTGAAATCACCATATTTGATTTCCTGATTGAGACATTCAGATATCCTATAATCTTTTTATATGCATAATTTGTATGTGCTTCTACATGATGCATTTCAGGTACTAAACGTATTACTTCCTATCATGAAACATATTCCACGCAGAGAAATTTATGCTTCCTTGTGTATTTAGAATGATAGTTAGAGGCACGATAATTTACAAATGTAGAGCTTTTGGAAGCGCTAGTCTTAAACTAGACGAACTAAGTGCTTTCACAATGTAATTGAACACTGGCATGCACCTGATTCGGGCATTAAATGTCATTACAGCAAGTAACTTAGAATATAATTACTTGATTATGACCATAATTAATCGAGTGTTCTTTTACCAATCCACTTACGATTAGGTGTGGACTTCGGCAGGCCTCGTACTTTGGCATGATTAGATTTCATGCCAATATTAAAATATCTGGCGCCAGGGACGCCATCTTGAAAGCGTCAGCGCGCGTGTCAACAAGATATTGACGGACGTCTCGGTTGTGGTCAATCTCAGGTGTGTATTTCATGGGCCATCAACTGTGCAGACATAAAAGTGACCACAACAAGTATCTATTACTCTCAATGTCATCATCAAATGCTACAACATTCTGTCTCATGTGGAAATGGTTAGCAGCTGAAGGGAAACGAACACTATAAGTATACACATGTACAGGAATACCATTTCCTGTAGTCAGATGTAATTCAGGATTAACGTAAGCAGTCAAACAAAGAACTATCTGTAATTACAACAACCGTCTGTTAAGAAATAAAACTTGTTCAATCTTCGCAAACAGATAGACATTACAAATTTGATATTCTTCAAATATTTACTAAGCACACAATCGATTAAAATGAGGCTTAAAATAGTATCTCTTCACTAAAATCGTGGTACATTCCAACTAAGAGTAATAGAAATTGAGAAATCGTTCACACAAAAGTGTGGCACTAAAAAAGCAGACATGTTTTCCCGTGTCTGTATGCTGGCGGATATGTCCAGCGTTACGCGGCCAAAGGTGAACCCATGAAAGCCGCGCCATATATAGCCATTTCCGAGCAGACGACCGGACAATACCGGAGTCGACAAGCTCGTCTGGGCAATATTCGAAGACCCATTTTTCAAGTTTCAGTGAAACGAGGATCTGCACAATGATAGCATCCGTCTTTGTCTCAGAATCCATTTTCGATATAATTGCAAACGTGGAAATATTTGAAGCCTTTGAGTTTACACGTGCACGCCATTGTTGTCTACATTTTGAATTAATTTCGTCCTGAAACGCTCGGTAAAGACATACCGCTCGTATTCGCTTTTAATTTGCCGCTTGGGTGCAAAATGTTCATGCAGTAGATTTGATGGTGATGGACCATGAGACCAGAGGCGGATGTACAGAAACAAAGAAAATAGGCGACTGGTCAGGAGGGGACAGTAGCACAGAACGACCTCGACCTCAGAGAGAGAGAGAGAGAGATGAGAGAGAGAGAGAGAGAGAGAGAGAGAGAGAGAGAGAGAGAGAGAGAGAGAGAGAGAGAGAGAGAGAGAGAGAGAGAGAGAGAGAGAGAGAGAGAGAGAGAGAGAGAGAGAGAGAGAGAGAGAGAGAGAGCAGCGCAGGCATGTCATATCTAGATTGGTCTGTCTGTCTGACGTTTGTCTGTCATACGTCTGCCCTTGCGTCATACCATGCGTGTCTACCTGACTTCTTCTAAGAGACAGCCCTGCTTTCATCATTCATGTTCATCTATGCACACATAACTCTCATTAGCTGTCCATTTTGTGCCAAAGAAGTAGTTATATTTACTTCCATATAAAATTATGTTTGTGTCTGTCTGTAAGCACCTGAAGTTATTCGAGAGTTCATTCGTTTATATCAGTGCATCTGTTTATATCTGTTCACTGCTGTGTACCCGTCTGTCTGTTCACTACTGTGTACCCTTCTGTCTGTTCACTACTGTGTACCCGTCTGTCTGTGTATACCTGTGTACCTGTCTGTTTCTTCACTGTCTTTCTATTCATGCATTTGTGGTTTATTTCTCTGTGTCTCATATTCTCCAGGGTATTCAATTGTCTGACCATTCATATGCAGTGTATCGACGTGTCCCTTCATCCCTATGTTTATCTGCAGTGTAGCTCCCTGGCCATTCATGCATGTGTTCACATCTCCACCTACAGTGCATTGGTCTGTCCGTTGATACGTTCATCTGCAGTGTATTTATCTGGCAGTGTATTTATGTTTGTGTTGCAGTGTATTTATTTTTGCATTGTCCAGTGTATTGGTCTGTCCGTTGACATGTTCATTTGTAGTGTATCGGTCTGTCCATTCATGCACGTGTTCATGTCTCCATCTGAAGTGTATTGGTCTGTTCATTCATGCACGTGTTCATATGTTCATCTGTTGTGCATCGGTCTGTCCATTCATGCACGTGTTCATTTCTCCATCTGAAGTGTATTGGTCTGTTCATTCATGCATGTGTTCATATGTTCATCTGTTGTGCATCGGTCTGTCCATTCATGCACGTATTCATGTGTTCATTTGTAGTGTATCGGTCTGTCCATTCAGGCATGTGTTCATATGTTCATTTGTAGTGTATCGGTCTGTTCATTCATGCACGTGTTCATATGTTCATCTGTTGTGCATCGGTCTGTCCATTTATGCACGTGTTCATATGTTCATCTGAAGTGTATTGGTCATTTCATTCATTCATGTGTTCATGTCTCCATTTGAAGTGTATTGGTCTGTTCATTCATGCATGTGTTCATATGTTCATCTGTTGTGTATTGGTCTATCCATTCATGCATATATTCATTTGCAGTGTATAGGTCTGTCTATTTAAGCTTGTGTTCATGTCTCCATCTGCAGTGTATTGGTCACTGCATCCATGCATGTGTTCATATGTTCATCTGCAGTGTATTGGTCTGTTCATTCATGCATGTGTTCATATGTTCATCTGCAGTGCATCGGTCTGTCCATTCATGCATATCTCATCTGCACACGATCCGTACAGTCGTTTATTCTGTTCAATCTATCTGAGTGTCTCTAAATCTACAGTATACCTTTCCCCCCTCACCCAGACTCCCCTCCCCCCCTCTCTCTCTGTGTGATGCACGAAGGTATGTAAATGCATCTATAAACACATGCTGTATGATTCGCTGTATAGTTATACCATTACCTGTGGGCGTAAACTTCGGGTTTGTCATGTCATGTCTCATATGTCGCCGTGCACACGTGTGGTCTAGAGTAGAGTAAGTTGAATCAATCATAGTCTATACTGTGTGGTTTACTGCAGTGACTATACTCTTCATTACCAGAAATTAACATGCATGACCCACATAGAATGCATATCGCTCATCGGTCGTCAATACTGAGCGTTTGGTGACAGTAGTGCTCGACTGACAGACTAATGCCATGTCAGGATAACTGAGACGGTATAATAGTATACATTCTCACCAGTGGTACAGTCTATCTGCCTAAAGTCGACTGTACTTGCCAGCACCGGTTCCCTTCTCCAACACACGCATCACCTTCACGCAGGCCGTACACTCTGTCATGCAATCCCCAGCATGCCTCCCAATCTGGAAACATTCCTGTTTGATCCCTAGCTTCCAAAACACTACAAAATTAATTAAGTCACTTTCCCATCAGCATTTGTCTTAGGGATTAATCTTGTTCTACACCCATAAACTGCATACAGACCTACCCTTTCAGCAGTGTGAAGGCATTTCGGTGACACTAACAACGAAGAGAGTGCATCTCTGTGCAGAACGGCTCTCTGCAAACGTAGCGCGTTCCTGCAAAAATACGGTTAAGCGTTTGTCGTTAACATTTTATTCAAAGCTGTTTAACTGTGGTTATGATTGCACGTTTTACATATTTTTAGCGTTAACAAGAAAGTGATAGAAATTTGACAAATGCTAAAATGAAGTTATGATGTTTCAATAGTTCGACATTTTTTGTGGCTGCTCATCTGTGCATTATTTATACATTAATAATAATGCCCCTGTCCCGCCTCACATTTCTGGTTTTATATGCATAGAACGACGGTAATCAAATATGTATCAATCAAAGCATTATGTGTGAAATTACAAAACTAAACATTGATTAATGCATTGATTCAGTTTCTGGTAGGATAATTGACAAACTGACAAGCCGCGGGAAACTGCACGACTAAATCTCTTAATGATTGCAAATATTCAACACGATTTTCAATTCCGATCAGCTCTCAGAGAGAGAACCAGTCACGAAAATTATACTTCTACATTTGAATATCTGGGCAGTCAGGCATTTAAATCATGTGTTAATTGCCTCAACCTGCTGAATTGTAGGGATAATGTCTAGGGTATTCTCCGAATCAAATACAATCTGAAAGTGCTGAAGACTGGGCAACTAATGACAAGGTGAATTTTTTGTGAAGAAAATAAACACTACTACTGCATGGGTAAGAAACTGAAAGTGATGGATTTAAGCATCAATAACCTGTTTCAAGTGTATCAGGTTTGATTTATAATGTTGGTCTTAGAAAATGAAAACAGAGAGACGTCTTTAAAGGATTCTCAACATTGCTCCGTGTCTTACACCCGTATAATGGTTTCCGTGAGCTTCAAATATTTATAAGAAAATATTTGAACAACCACTTAAAACCCGAATCAATTCATGTTGTTAAAAATCCATTTTCGTTCTCCAATTTGCTCCAATTTGATGAAAAAGATAGAGCGTCATTTATTTTATCACTAAAATCAGGGCATAATCACTCTTTGACTTAATATCCGTTTGAATGACTGTTGAGGGTTGGGTTCCTTGCTACAATGAGTGTTTTCGCGTGTTTGGCCTTGCTTTTCACCCTTCCGACATGCATCCCTGATGCTGAATGCACCGAGAGTTCTCTGAAATCCGATCTTCACTCGACTAATAAGAGGGTAACTTTTATTCAATAGCTGTAATAGTGCACTTGCTTGAACGTAACCGCTAATGACACGGGCGTTGTCATTTGAGCTCTCATCGACTGATACCAATACGACCCCGATATACCGCGGAGCACGCCGGTGCCGATTCTATATTTAGGTCCAGGGGATTCCCCACATGTCAGTCAAACCCATGCTTCTTACGCATTTTAAAGGCATAATTCTCCTGTCATTGCTAACAGAGTTCACCTAGGACTCGGCTAACGACAGCGGCACAAATCTCACATCTCTCTTATGGCACATTGGAGGCATTGTGCTTTTGACATACTTGTTAAAGTATTCCATGGTTATATTTGTATATTTGTACAAATATTTATATCAACATATGGATAAATAGTGTCGTTGGTTTCTAATTGTGTCATTGTTTCTAAATGATTTTACTTTATGTATTTCGTTGATATTTTGCCAGACAAAAAATGTCAATCACTGGCTGAGTTAATTGCGGGTTGCGTCATAAATGCCTGGCACCATGTATGACTCTGTATATTGCCCCTGGTGAGCGTCCATGCTGTTTGGCAAACTATTCTTCAAGTCATTGTAAGAATGTTTCTCACGGTAAATTGACTTAATTTTCCACTCATAAGAGCAAGAAAACATTCTTCTAAAATAAATCCTTTTCAAAATGACGGGGAAATTAATTCCAGTTCACCCTTTTATTACTACTGTCATTACAATACATATTTCAAAGGGATGGACCGACGCCATTTTGAAAGTGCTGCCTTGATCTCGTATTTACGACTTAATATTCAAGAAATTGTACACTCCTCACGATATACGTAAATTAAATCTTCCGAAGGATGACTCAGTTCTTATCATTTTCTTACACTTGAAATTGTATTAGGACCTTTCGTGAATTAATCTATTGATTTGTCTTCGATATCTGACGCCGACACGGCCAGAGAAAACGGATGTGGACAATACTAAATTTAACTCTGTTTTCAGCGTTCCTCAAACAGGCTAGCAAGCGTTGATAGAATACATACATATCCTCCACGCACGCTTTGATGTCACATCGCATTAGCACACATGGCTTTCAGTGAAAAAATAAAATTCATTTGAACTGACCATGGCTGAAAAAAAGCGAAGCATGTAATTACAGTAAGGTCTGGTCTGGGAAGGAAGGCCACGTCTCGATAAGTCTGCATTATTAAAACAGTTGTAGCGGGCCAGATGGGCAGAAGTGGCCGAACGAGTGAACTTTCTCTCGCGCAGCTAAGGTCGAGTTATGCGGTCATGGGGTCAAGTAAGGCGCTCCGCGGGATGGGGAGCGTCTCAAAATTCTCCCGTGTCAACTTCAATAGAGCGTTTACCGTTAGACTAATTTGAGTGATAACGTTATTACCGCTCGTTGGCACGCTTCGGTCTGGTCTATTGTTGGGGAGACGCCATTCTGAAAGAACCGTCGAAATGAAGGAAAAACGGGGACATAAATAAATTTATGACATGCACGTGCAAGCTTTAAGCACGTTCTCAAGGCATCTGTTTTGAATAAGCACTATGTTCATAAAAAATACGTCCTTCACTTATCTGTTAGCATTTTTACCACGTCATCTCAAAAAAGGTTCCCGTTCTAACCTAAGGAAAACCTAGCGACACCACGAAGTCGATAATTGTAACCGACTCTGATAGGCCGGTGAAGATAACACTATGCAGGGTCTAGTCATATCATCAGTATATATACGCTGCTCCTTTGGATAAGATATGTCGAAGGTTGGGACAATTTTAGTAGGACAAACATTAGAATACGTTGGTGCATTTTGATGGACCGTCCCAATGACCATTCATCTGCTCAATATTAATCTGGATATTATTGTTGATACAGTCCCCGGGAGGGGTCTATCTGAAACGTGAGCAGAAAAGAGAGAGCTTTTTGAAATGTGGCTGGAGTTGGACTTAAGGACGGACATTTGACAGTCACGTGATTCTCAAAGGGTGTGTCACGGAAAGTTCACTTGGTGTGACGATTGTTGAATTTGTGATTTTAGATTGAAATTTCTGTTTGATATTCGTTTTTGAAGTGAAGCTCATGTATTGAGGTCGTAAACACGAGGAGTCCGTGACCTCTGAGTTGAGCCACAAAAGATTTATGAGTGCTGCAAAATTTTAGATATCTTGTCTGAGTAGTTTTCTCGCTGATTTAAATAGACTTTCATCTAATGTAGTTATTTCAGATAAGATTATTAGGAAGACTTTTATACCAATTCTTGTAGAACCATTTAGATGCGTATACGTGTTTCCCTTTGAGGGTTAAGGGACGTAAACCACTAAGTGCTTAAAGATAGCACTAGCCCTTTCTCTCCCCGACTCTGAAATTTGTTTTTATGACCCTAGAGCCCACACAGACACTAGCGGTTCATAACGGGATATGTTGTTCCCGGGAGCAAAACCAAATCTATTTTGATGCCAAGTTATTTATTTCTCGCAAAATGAGTGTCTAGAAGTTTACTGTGTTAAATTACCCGCCGCCACTATATTTCTCTATATGTTTCTTTGCATTACACAAGAAGCATATGTCGACTACACCGAGGTTGTACGAAACGCAAACGTCTCAGCAATTGTTAATTTGATCCGGGTACTTTATAAAGAACAGATTTGTTTAAGCTTATACAAAGTGTACCGCATTAGACCGGGGCGGCGAGCACTCGGTCGACTCATCCTAGTTCTAGGTATATCGGCAACTGTAACCCTCTTCTGAGAGCTGGGTGACATGGAAACGGCCGACAGCAATGCTGCGAGCGTTACGTAACCTGCCACATCGCTGTGACCTTGTACACAAACACTACAGTCAAACTTTCACAGGATTTAATCCTCGCAACACGATACAGTCTGTAATCACCATATAACAAGATGATGGCAATAATTAAAATATACAGTAATATGTAGACATTATGTAGAGATGGAATCAATATAAAGATACACAATACTCTGCTGTTCCGGCAAATTTCAGCATTTTTATTCATCACCGTGTTTTTTTTTTGCTGTTATCAGCATTGTGATAAAAATAGCAGTCTCATACGATACTGTTTTGTGTGTATTTGATTTAGAGAAGAAAACGCAGTCACGTATGAATATTCGTCTCGTAGCAGAGACTAAGTGAACTGGTCAAGTCGGTCATTCGCTGTCCACCATTTTATCACCTCGTGTCCGGCTGCGTGCTCAGAGTTCTGAAAAATCGACCGGCAGCTTGGAACAACAAGAAATTACTGCCAATCGGATTTCTTCTCATTTTCAGATTTATCGAGATCGCGTCCTGCAATTGACCCCTCATTTGCATATGAATATGAAAGCCAGATAATTGACATAAAGCATTGACGTCATATCTTTTATCCATATTTGGAACCATTCATTAAAACCTTCGTGACATTGATTGCCAATATTTAATTACAGTTTCTGATTGAAATATCCGGTTATCTTTGGAAACGCGCACACGGTAATCACGTGACTCATATATCTGTGAAATTTACAGCGAGCCGTCCGATAACAATAAACGACATAAAAACACGGCTCGCATAAAATATTACAAAGCTGCGGTTTGTAAATCAAATGTAAACACTGCGTATGTTTCCATAGTAACGAGGAATTTATTCAGCATTTGTTTGTTTTCTATGGGAATAGACACAGAGTAAACTGACAGAAATGTTGTAGCCGTGTTTTAAAAATATTTTACCGGTGTGGGCCAGATGAAGGTTCAGATGGATGCGTTAAAACATACGATACTTATTTTGATAAAATCTTTCAAAGTCACACCAGACTGAGCCAGCCAGGCCAGCTGAATATGAAATGTCTTCACCGTACATATACATGTTTCGTGGCCTATAAAAACATAATATTTAATGCATATGCATTCATCCTCAAGTTTCAGCACCAAATAAGGTCAAGAACTTGGCGACCAAAGCATAGATCAACTTCGGGGCAACACATGGTCTCCATGCGTACGCAGGATTTGCAGAGTTATCTCCCTCAACAGCAACACCCCTCTGGCAGTCTGGTTACATCCCGCGCCGACTCGAGACACTGTCGCTGTTATATAAGAGAGAATCTCTCCTGTTCCCTGTCGATACCGACTGCTCATCTCTGCCATATGCTCTTTATGACTGTCGGATCGATATCCACCATCGGTTGTTCTCAGCGCCACACCACAACACGACACAAATACATTAGTATAGGTTCATAATATTTTGCTAAAAAAAACCACAGGTTCTTTTTATGAAGTTGGAACTGGCTTCCCCAAATTATTAAACGATTTCAAGTATTTTTAAATAACTGACTGGCTCGCTTCATGCTTTATTAAGTTATATCTGTACCAACAGACATACATATTTAATGCCCAGTTCACCAGACAGACAGACAGACAGACTGACATTGATGAAGTGCATGGAAACAAAAGTTATTTGTACATTAAGGATACTGTCTATTACAACAGAATACACATTAAACACATTAAGCCGCGAGGTTGTGAGTAGTAAACAAATTGTTTGTACGTGGCAACCGGGGACATATGTGTTCCATTTAACCTTCTCTTTCTGACCAGTCACTGACCACGGGAAACAAATCGGGGCGCTGCACGAATTCAAGGGGATATATCGTATATTTGATGTGGCTTACATGTCACTTTTGTAAGGGCTCAAGCAGCGATCTACATTGCCCTCTTTTAAAAGCAGATTCTCCCTCCGAACAAACAACACATTTAAAAGTTGACGTCCTCCCTATTCATCACCCGTTGCACCATTATATCTGCGACGATATACAGCAGTCTCTCATCAATACATATGCCGCGTGTTGATATAGCGTCAAACACGAACCAATCTATCCCTACCCGTGTGTCGATCTCCAATTCCATTTCTGCTCTATCTACCCATGTGCCCATGTGATACCAGTCTCCCCTCTAGCTACCCATTTGACACTAGTCTCTTCTATCTACCCGTGTGACATATACCCAGTCCCTTATTTACCCGTGTGACACCAGTCTCTCCTCTGTCTACCCACGTGATAGAAGTCTCTCCTCTATGCACCTATATGACACTAGCCTCTTTTCTATCTACCCGGGTGACATTGGTATCTCCTCTATCTACTCGTGTGACAAGAGTCTCTCTATCTACCCCTGTGACATATAGCACTCTCTCCTCTGTCTAGCCATGTGACATGTGCCAGCCCCTCCTCTATGTACTCATGTGACATGTACCAGTCTCTCCCTATGTACTCTTATGACAGTAGTCTAAACTCCGTCTACCCATGTGACATGTGCCAGTCTCTCCTCTACTCATGCAACATCTACCATTCTCTCCTCTATCTACCCATGTGACACCAGTCCCTCCTCTGTCAACTCATGAGACATGCACCACTCTCCCCTCTATCTACCCATGTGACACCAGTCCCTCCTCTGTCAACTCATGTGACATGCACCACTCTCCCCTCTATCTACCCATGTGACACCAGTCCCTCCTCTGTCAACTCATGTGACATGCACCACTCTCCCCTCTATCTACCCATGTGACACCAGTCCCTCCTCTGTCAGCTCATGTGACATGCACCACTCTCCCCTCTATCTACCCATGTGACATGTGCCAATCTATCGTCTATCTACCCATGTGACATGTACCATTCTCCTCTATCCAGCTTTGTGACGTGCCAGTCTCTCCTCTAGCTACCCATCTGACATGTAGTTTTCTCTCCTCTATCAACCCATATGACATGTACCCGTCACTCCTCTATCTACCTGTACGACACCAGTCTCTCCTCTATCTACCTGTGTGACATTTAGTAGTGTCCGCTCTACCTGTCAGTGCAAAATGCGCCATCTGTCCATGAGACATGTACCAGTCCCTGTTTTATCTACCTATGTGATATGTGTCAATCTCTCCTCGATCAGCCCATGTGGCATTTAGCAGTGTCTGTTCTATCTACCTCTGTGACATGTACCAGTATGTCCTCTATCTACCCACGTGACATGTATCAGCCTCTCCTCTATCTGTCCGTGTGACATGTACCAGTTTCTCCTCTACCTACCCATATGACGTGTACCTGTCCCTTCTCTACCTACCTGTGTGCCATTGATCAGTCGCTCCTATTTCTGCCCGCTGGACGGTGGAGTAGCCTGGTTGGAGCTTTTACCTGTCTAGATCGTCGAACATCCCCTATTAAGTACAACGCGTGAAGACAATGTATTAGTCTGTCGTACAGACACTGAAGCAAATATATCCAAGAAAGCCCACGCAAGAAATGTGGCAAGTCTAGATTTAAAGTCTAAGAGCCCCATTTCATTATATTATTTTTTTACTATGATTTTTTTTCAGTAAAATATGTTAATTTCAGAATCTAGTTTTTACTTTAATAATTCATGATTTCATGATACTGACTGAAAAGGTATTCACGTTATCTACCTGTGTGACATGTACCAGCCCTCCTCTATATTTCGGTGTGACACCAGTCTCTCTCCTATCTACCCACGTGACATTAGTCACTTCTCTATCTACCCATGTGACGTGCTAGCCTTACCTCCATCTACCCATGTGACATGCAGCAACATCTCCTCTTTCTACTTGTGCAACGTGTACCAGTCTCTCCTCTATCTACCTGTGTGACATTTAGCAATGTCCCTTCTACCTACCCGTGTGAGTGTACCAATCTCTGCTCTATCTACATGTGTGACACCAGTCTCTCCTCTATCTACCTATATGACATTTAGCAGTCTCTCCTCTATTTACCCGAGTGCAATATACCAGTTTCTCCTCTACCTACTTGTGTGCCATATACCATTTGCTCCTCTTTTTGCCCGTTGGACGGTGGGGGTTGACTCCTGGTTGGAGCTTTTACTCATCTCGTCGAAAATCCCCTCCTAAGTACAACGCGTGAAGCCAACTTACGGTTTCATGATACTGCATGAAATCTCTTACTCAAGGCATCTACCCGTGTGACATGCACCAGTCCCTCCTCTACCTTCCCGTTTGGTATGTTCCAGTATCTCATGTACACCTGTACTTATCTTCCCACTTGACATGCACCAATCTACCCACGGAACGTGCACCAATCTACTCACGCGACGGGTACCAATCTACCCACGTGACATGTACTAATCCACCCACGTGACATATACCAATCTACCCACGTAACGTGCACCAGTCTACTCACGTGACGTGCACCAATCTACCCACGTGACATGCACCAGTCTACCTACGTAACGTGCACCAGTCTACCCACGTAACGTGCACCAGTCCACTCACGTGACGTGCACCAATCTACCCACGTGACATGCACCAGTCTACCTACGTAACGTGCACCAATTTACTAACGTGAAATGCATTAATCTACCCATGCGATGTGTACCAATCTACCCACGTAACGTGTACCAATCCACTCACGTGACATATACCAATCTACCCACGTAACGTGTACCAATCTGCTCACGTGGCATGCACCAATCTATCCACGTAGCATGTACCAATCTACCCACGTGGTATGTACCAATCTTCCCACGTAACCTGTACCATCTGAACTGACTTGCAATGCATATCTGAATTTTGATCCAGTGTGGGACGCTCTATCCACTTAACATCAGCGTGGACCCTAACCAGACGGATCCAGTAAAATTTTCTCCATACATCATCTCTACATGTCACAATGCACGGCCTTCAGGCTACATTAATAACCAAGCGTTCCTTCTGTAGACAAATTCAGAATAGCACTTCTACGTTTCCGTTTTTCATACGAGACATGTTAATGGTGACAAATGGATAGATTAGTGGTAATTTTTCAAGGTAAGATGTATGCAACCTATTGTACCAAGGTTTGGATGGACTAAAATACGGAAGGACCCTCCCCATTCTCATTTTGCTTTCGCTCCCATGTGGGCTATATTTACACCATTTTACCCACGTGGGTAGAGATTGTTACATATTTATTACTTTCCCATGCATAACACACCGTCGCCCACGAAATCGACAGGTTACCGGTGTAAGGGGCGTAACTCTTCACACACAATCAAAATACAGTTGCCTCCCTTGCATCATTGGCTCTATTTCAACGTATTGATTTTAGCTCTCTGTAACATCCCAGCTTGCCTGCCAAAAGCCAAGAGCGGCCCGAGTCACCATTCCACTGGCTGGCTTCATTTAAAGAATTACATGACTTCCACCAAAGAAACCACAAAGGACAAGCACAATATCTACTTAGTCAAATACTTCAAATAAAATAAGGAATAATCATCTGTGATGATACGTGGGCACGTTTCTTCTTTCAAGTTGATAAAAGGTAGATTTGATTTTGAATAATGTGGCTGAGTAAAAGATCGTGTAACCTTTTTATGTGTGTCCCCGAAAGGCAAACTTGATCACAAAAACGTGTTTAGTGTTAACGACCCATTTATTGTAGGGGTATAAACTGGTTAAACTAATTATAGATGATGGATAGTAGTAGCATTACGAGCAATCTGGTTTGTCTCACACACGCTATTGCTAAATAATATCAAGCAATACGAGAGGCTTTATCATTGCTTAGAATTAGATGAATAAATATATCATACTTAAAATCGGCAAAATCACATACAACTCGACCACTGCATTTATATGGCGCCACATTAGATCTCGTTAAGCACACCGGTAAATGTTAATACCGTAGACCACTCGCACACAAACAGAAATATTTTCTACATAGATATAATTATCTGCCCAATAATATATTACATTAGGGAAATATGTGAAATATCTAGTAGTTTATCGTGCTTCCCGCGCCAGTGGTCAGTGTGATTATGAGACAGGAGCTCGGGACAATGGTCATGTATTTTCTTAATTTTTTCAGTCATTGATGGAAACATATTCACTGCTGCGGACTCAGTTGTGAAGAATATCCCAATATGCAACAATGTGTAAATGCATTCAATATACCATTATAAATTCCAGCAAGGGAAACGGTTCTGGTGATAAAACGTATGCTTGCCACTAGACGTAACAAAAGATCAGAAATGGTATGCCTCGACTAAAACGGGATCAATAAATGGGCCCCCACATTTGGTTGTTAAAAGCCCTTTTATTCATTACGAAGATCCATTAGTGCAACGTTGTTCAGTGGAAGAATAGAGCGACGCTAAAACTGTTACCCATAGCTCACTCACTCAAACCTGAATTTACCATGGTGACTGCTTGTTATGGCAGTTAATTGTACGTGCATGTCTAAATAAACGTATGCAAACAATACGTTACACGTCTGTAAACCGATGTTTTATTAATTTGATAAATCAAACGGCAAAACGTACCTGACATACAACGATTGATTTTAAACCATCATGACTAAAACGTTCCAATACCTGTGGAAGTGATTTGACTGTTAACAGAAACACACATTGTGGAACTCTATGCGTATTACTCGTGCACATATCAGTGAAACACATTCGTGAAGATCCGGGTTAGAACCACGAGACTATCTGGATCAGGTGGCCAGGCTCGCTCATGTGGTTGACACATGCCACCCCATCCCAACTGTGTCAAACGCTGTACATGCTATTGATCACTGGATTGTCTAACACACACATCCGCTATTCCCTGGCGTACATTTGACCAGATAGTCGTGCAATAACCTTTTAAGATACTCATCAACAACCTGACTCTATAAAAAAGTGTTCATGCGACGTGATTGTAATTATTAACGACAAACGGAATGACAAGTCAGAAGCATGTCCCTCAGTGATGTGAAACTAGCGCTCTATAAATACCCTTATCATTATTATTTTACAGATTAAGATTGATATGCAGCAGAGAGGGTTCGGGTGATCCTGGCACAGTCAGGCCGGTAAGGCTCATCGTCAGCTCAGGGCCCTCGCCCCCTCTACACGCAGCCCAGACAGCGAATGGGACTTCTCCCAGGAAACACTGCCTAGTCGAACCCACCAAGAACTTTTCGGAGAATATGTAGGGTCCCCAACACTGCAGCCTTCTGCATTACCCAGATTGTCAGAAGGGCTGTGCTCCCGGTGGAGAACCCGGGCACTCTCCTGATCTGCGCCAAGAGATCAGGAGGTACCAAACCAAGGGCACCGAGAACAATGGGGAACCTAACGACAGTGTACTTTGGATACAAGCGAGACATTTCAAAGGCGAGGTCAGCATATTTATCATGCTTTTCCTGAATCTTGCTGATCACATTGCTGTCAAAAGGGACAGAAAATTCTATGATATAAATAATTTTATTGGCTTTATCAAAAAGGACAAGATCAGGTTTGTTGGCTGGAATTCGTCTCAGGCTGTATATTGGCCTATTCCAGAGAAGTTTATAGCTGTCATTTTCCAGGACGCCCTGGACATGTTCAGAGTCGTACCATGGATGGACCTCGGGGTCAAAGCCACAGGCATGGCGGAGACGATAGTAAAAGCAGCGAGCCATGTCATCATGTCTTTTAAGATAAGCTGTTTGTGCCAAGGAAGGGCATCCACTGACAAGATGTTGGACAGTCTCTGTAAAGTCATTGCTAAGACGACATTTCATGTTCACATTTTGGTTAAGAATCACATTCTGGCGATTTCGAGTGGGAAGTGACTGGTCCTGAGCAGCATAAAGGAAGCCCTCAGTTTCACATTTGAGACCAGCCGACTTCATCCAGGCAAAGGAGTCGGTTGGATTACTGATCTGTTCCACACACTGCATGTACTCGGTGCAGTGGCTTCTCAGACAGCTTCTCCACAAAGGACCGACTCTGGGCAGACTTGGTGAAGGACTTCACCTGGTTTACTCCCATCACTGTACATCCAGCAGTACATCGCCATCAACAATATCAACTTAAAGTTTCAGATTGTGTCCAACCACCTAGAGCAAAGGACTATGGGAGTTCCCTTGGAAAATTCCCCTTCTGATTGGAATAGATTCTGAAGTCTGCACCTCTCCTTGCGAGTACATCTCAAGTTGAGTCGACCAGCAACTCATTAAAGACTTGAGTAAATCAAGTAGTCGCTCAGGGAGGTCAATACACTGAAGACACTTCAGAATCCATTCGTGAAGGACAGAGTCATATGCTTTTTGTAGTCTATCCAGCACATGGAGAGGTTGCGATGATACGTTTTAGCCTCTTCCAAAATCATTTTCTGTACAAGAAGTTGATCCTTGCACCCCCAACATCCCTTCCTCGCCCCCTTCTGCTTTCTGAAAATTATCTCATTGGACGAGCAATATGATTAAACGAGGTTCGTCAAACACCCTGTGAATAATTTGGATTGAGTATTTAGACATGTGATAGGGCGGAAGTTTTTGGGATCAGTCAAGTCTCCTTTTTTGAGAGAAGTATTGTGCGACCTTTGCAGAACCATGGAGGAACATCACCTGTATCCACAAGAGAATTGAAACAGTGAAGGAGTGGTGCTTGGACACAGGGAAACAGTTTCCAATACCGGTTTCGAATGCCATCAGGCCCTGGAGCTGTATTAG
The DNA here is from genome assembly GCF_037392515.1 of Haliotis asinina. Lineage (NCBI taxonomy): Eukaryota > Metazoa > Mollusca > Gastropoda > Lepetellida > Haliotidae > Haliotis > Haliotis asinina. The sequence goes on along the minus strand of NC_090286.1, from coordinate 21,115,653 downwards.
ATTTGAACTTCTTTATAGCAGTCTTCAGGCAATCTTGTTAGATGTAACAGACAAACGATCTGGTTAATTTCTCATGCATTGCATGGTCATAATCACTGATCCATGTTACAGTCGCCGGGTATAGACCTCAACTGTTTCCAGAACCTTTCATTGGCAGCCATGGGAGGCCGTTTATCATGCTCATCAACACCACCTGTCTTGAGTTGCCTGTAAAATTGCTTTTCATTATTTCTAAATAGTTTATTTTCTTTGATAAATTTGTTTCTCTTTTCCCATTCTTTCTTTCTTTCAGTCCAATTTTTTATTTTTGCCTAAGGGAATCGACAATTTGGAGAAGTACCTTTTCTTTTGTTGTCTTGTAGTGTAATTTTAATTTTCTCCAAATTGCCTTTTGTCGTTTAGACATGGGATTCCCTGATGATCTTAATTTCAGGCACAGCTCTATCCAGGAAATATATTTTCTAGTTTCTCTTAATTTTACTTGAAACCGTTTTTGTTTTGTTTTTTTTCTTTCTTTTTTCTTTTTTTTTTTTGGGGGGTGGGGGGGGGGGGGGGTGGGGGGGGGTGGGGGGTGGGGGTTATTATCTTAAGTATTAGAAGACTTTTCTTTGGAAACTGTGTGAAGTTCCTCCAAGCTTAAGGTTCGAGCGGCAGCATAGACACAACAATTTGCTTCATGTAATGAAGAGTCCGCAGAAAGTTTCATAGAAATAATGTCATTTAATAAATCAATTTCAGTTTTGGGAAAAGATTGGCTGGTTTGTTTGATTGGCCTCCGTTTTTCCAAAGGTAAAACAGATATTTCATCATAAATAGAGTTGAAACAAAATATACACAGGGTTTTCTGAAAGGTCAGCAATTGCGGAAGAGGAAGAGTGAGGATCCAAACTTTCGGGGCCAATTGGCTCTACGCCGGAAGAGTTTGTTTCGGGAAGAAGAAAGAGGTTCACGCGGACGTCCATAAGAAGTTTGGGATCTGCTGCCACTTGAGCATCCTGCTCATTCAAAGGTTCCTGACGGGCACCAGTTGTGGGTTGAACTGGCTCATAGGGCATAAGATGTTGTGCCGCCGGAGTTGATCTTGGAGATTTTGCTCCGTCAGGTAAGCATACATGGGCATGGCATTGTCCCAATGCAGCTTAAGCGACTTGCCACTGATGCGTGGATTATCAGGCCATCCTGTCGCTGTCGCACACTCTAGTAGTGTGGATTTGAGATGGTTTGTGCCTTCCCCTGGGGCAAGTCCCATCTCCAGTATGGTTTGTGTCATTCCCGGAGGAAGGCTGACTGGGCTGCGGAAGTGAAAGATTGAATTCTTCTTCTCTTGCTGTAACCCAGTAAGAAAACCAGCTTCGGGGGGTCAGCCCTAACTGGGTGATGTACGTTTGGTTCAGGGAATAAAATTCCCCTATCTAGGCCCACCACGGAGAGGCGTACATCATCATCATATTATTATTAATGGTGGCCCTGTGGAGAATGAGTGAATATTGCTGAGACTGTTTCGGGTACGATACGAATGGACGAAAACACGCAAACACGTATATAATATTAAGAGGTTATGAGATGCATGGTGTTACTGATATGCTACTCTCGAGCTGATATGACTGGCGAAAGCGAAACTGTTATAGCATGACCATAAACTTGTCTTCGTCTATAAAGTATCGGCACTGTTCATACCGTACCTGTTCAATAGCAGGGCAATACGGCTGATACGAATTTTCGGAGCTAGGGCTGATATGGCTCATATGGATTTTCGGCCAGGGAGAATATGAACATATGCCGACAGCCAGTATGTGTGGAAAATGATCTATATTATCGAAAGGCATGTGATTAAAAAAGATACTGTGTGTGGATATATGACATATGATACCCACATCACACCCCCGCTACACAGTCCCGGTGACTCTGATTCCAGTACTTCTTTTAAGTATACTGTGCATAGCATCTTTTGTACTGGTCAGTTGAAACGCAACGCCACAAACCCATACATATTCGACCAAATGCGGACATCCCCGTTGTAGATTCACATATTCCTATCAAACTTGATATTCAACAACACTGTCACCATGGGTGTGTGTGTGTGTGGGGTGTGTGTGTGTGTGTGTGTGTGGGGGGGGGGGGGGGTGGGGTGTGGATCGTTCAGAAATGTACAAAAGGCATGTTTTAGACATGACCTCGCCATATGCCGTAGTTTTAAATGATGAGTTTTGAAGTCCCTAAATGGTTTAAACACTGACTTGAACACTGTGGGAATCCATATAATTCCTTGTACGATGTGTTGAATAAATGATAAGAAGCAGACAGACAGTAATCAAACACTAGCTCTAACATAAACTCAGTACAGAGAACACACACACACAACACATGCATAGTGCCTACGCAGTGCACAGAACGTACATTCATAACATATTCAAACCATCCACAACATGTATACATGTGTGAATATGTTATATTCATGAAAAAGCTATTGCGTAAGTTTTATTTAACTGTTGTTTTGGGACGAGGACTCTGCCGGTTTTAAAGTTTGGAACGGCGCAAGGTCCACAATAACAACAATAACACGTTTTATTATTTAATATAGGTGTTCATAAAGTTTAGAATTGTTTCATATTGTTCTTTATTCGTTCATTATGGGCTGGTGGAAGTTTGAAAACAGTTGTTTTCTGAAATGAAGCTCAGAACACTCAAAACGGCGTTCTGTTACACTGTTCGAGGCGTCCGGTGATGTTCTGAAATAAACACATACGGAACACACAAAGCGTGTTCTGAAATCAAGAACACGAGCGTTCTGTAAGTGGAATAATAGTGCGTTATACTGCGTGCTTTTTATTAAAAAAAATAAAACTTATATAACTTTAGAATGACACTAAGTGTTCTGACTGCAGAACACGTGGTTCTTACAGGAGAACACGTGGTGCCCGACTACGTTCTAAGACTGTTACTGGGAGGATGTGCTCATAGTGTTCAGAACTAGGACATTTAGAGAGTATGTGTCATGCAACCAGAAAGTCATTCTGTTTAACAGCAGAAAGCACTCATCCATATAAACAACATTCAGACTTACCTGACAGACATGCGTCAAATGTCGTCTGCTTGTTTTGACACCTGGTCTGGACACCTGGTTCCGTTTCATTTTCCACGCATGGGCCGCATGCAACGATATATTCTATCAGTTGACGGTCTGGACAGAAACTCGCTTATATGTGAGATGTTTCATTTTAATCAGTTTATGAGAACAAATCACGTAAATGAACAAGCCCGCATTTACCCCAAAACGGTCCATCGTGAAGTTGTAGAGCGCGCTCGTGAAACTAATTTGCATGGAGCGTTATCATTGGTCGGTTTCCACATTGACGTTCCACAGCCTCAGCGGCGTGGTTCCCCGTATAGACTGCGCTTGCGCTACACTATGTCTGGTAACAATTCTCTTCATTGATAAAAAGAAAAAAACGTTCTTACTTTCTTGAGGAAAGTATATGTTTTACGTTTCGTCATAAAACAAAAGCATCGCTTCACGATAAGGATTTACTGCAACATATGTCATGAACACTGCACTGCTTGGACAAGGAGGGATATATAATGATGCTCGAGGGAGCATGAAAGTAGTATTCGAAGGAGGGAGATTTAATGAACTGTACGAGGTAGGGAAATTCAAAGTGTTGTATGAGGGAGGGACATTTGTATAATATTATACAGGATAGGGGATATGCCAGTGGTCCATGCTGTGCAAGTGAGGTGAGGTAGAAAGGGCATTCGGTTTCACTTATATATCACAGCAAATTGTTGAATCTGGACCACGTAAACCAGCTTTTGGTAGCATAAACAACCACCTAAGCTGTTAGGGGTACGAGGTCACACAATCAGCAAGGTAAAACAGCCTACATTAAGTCCACTTTACATACTGGGAACACTTATACAGGTATACAAAACACGCGCACGCGCGCGCAAGAACTCGTACCAAACTATCACATTTGCATCAACACCATGTAGTAAAGGTAAATGTCACGGTTGAAAGAAGCGCATGTAAAATATACCACAAAGCCACATTCCAGTCGTCAAACTTTCAGGCGCATATTCTGTATGATTATGTTACAAGCGTAAATTTATTCAAAAACCGTAAGCGAATCCAGACAGGATCCAGTGTGTGTGTGTGTGTGTGTGTGTGTGTGTGTGTGCGTGCGTGCGTGCGTGCGTGCGTGCGTGCGTGAGTGAGTGAGTGAGTGAGTGAGTGAGTGAGTGCGTGCGTGAGTGAGTGTGTGAGTGTGAGTGAGTGTGTGTGTGTGCTGAATGATGACACAACTCCGATATAACTCTGAGTGTAAGTCTCTGTGTGTGTGTGAGTGTGTGTGTGTGCGCGTGCGTGCGTGTGTGCGTGCGTGTGTGTGCGTGCGTGTGTGTGTGTGACATTTGAAAATCACACCTACATGTAGTGTATAGTTACAACCTTCAGAGTAACGAAACACATGGTTACTCGTGTCGTGCGAATAATGAGAAAGAAAAACGTGTTTTAATACGAAGCCCTGACAGATTGACAGTGTTTACGTGATCTTATAATGAGGCAGCCGGCAGTCAGGTATATACACAGCTACCTGAAGTCTGTATTGGAGACATGTGGAATAGAAGGACATTTGTGCCTGCGGCGGGGAGACAGTCACAAATATCCATTGCCAACATTAATTGGAGACCTGACTAATACCTGAAAATCCGCACTAATTAAGCTTATTTTGACGGAGGAAATCAATCTGCTGCACTAAAAGCCAGAACAACCACTGACCACGCACGGGGAGAGAGATACACCCAAGAGTACATTACACTAGCGTTTGCTGAACCGGCAACGGTTTCTCTTCTTTAAGACAATTGTTTATTTCGAATGCATATTTATATGTCATTTCATCGGTACGGTTTTGCATTTTTACGAGACAAAACTTTTGATGATGATGCTCATGTTTGTCCAGGTAATATGTTGTGTGTTATGTGATACCTCAGTGTCGGGCCATTTTCCATAGCAACAGAAAGCTGATTACTCAGGTATTCATCACGCTACTCATGCATATGACCCAAATACGTTGTGCATATATGGATTATAATTTACTCCGGCATGCAATTGTGATCATCTGGATTATTTACAAACCTGATTTATTAATATCTAACAGTCGATGAGCTAAAAAAAATAACATTTCATATGGTTATAATTGGTATCGATCATTATGTGTAAATCACGTGACGTCATCGCGTAGTGGTGGTGTTATCCACTATGTTAACAAATAAGCACAACTTCGCCACATTGTATAATTATTTTGTATTGTCACATGGTCGCCATGCCTCCCCGTGGTGGTGGCGCTATACATTATGTTAACAAATAAGCACAACTTATCACATGTTTAATGGGTACACTGACATTGTTGTAGTTGTCATAAGGACATCATTTGTATATTATATCTTCAAATAATACGAAAATTATTACTCACCTGTGGAAGATACTGCAGTGTAATATTACAATATTACACTAGTGTAATACCGCCAGACGCATGACGTCATAATGGTTAAGAGTTGTGACGTCACAATGCTAATGCCGCTGTCGAAGTGGTACTGGGTCTTGTTTGACTCGATGAAGACTGGGAGTCCCGAGTCCTCACAATGTCGCCGCAATTTCTATCCATCTGTGTTGAATTTCGCTCTTTTGATACCAAATCATTCACTCGTTTAATGAAAATGGTATTATACGGAAGGTCGTTTAGTATCCTCTATTTATGTCATCACATGGTCATCAAATCGTCATGTGCCAACATGCCATTTTGTAATATTGGTCATTATGCCATCATGTGATGCTGTTCATTATTACCTGCGAGGGTGAACATACGATGCAACTTTTGTCATGGTGACGTGACGTCATGAACAATGCTATGATGTCACGTTTCTTCCGTGACGTTTCGTTCTACATGAAGCGAGGGCGGGTAGCCTGTCTGTTTGAAAGTGGATTTGGGTTCATTTTCCTCAATTTGACGACTTTGGTAATAACCAGAACATAATATTTGTGCCCATGTCATACTATATTTACGACACTCTTGCCTAAATGCTTGTATATCCCTTGCTCTCGCTCGGGAAATACCAACACTCGTGTCGTAAACATATAGTATGACATGCATATGGGCATTCATATAATATCCTCTGTTTCTCAACATCATATGATGTTGGTCATACTTTTAGTACTTCAGGCACCCGTGAAGGTTCCGGGGTAGAATAGGCCTTCTGCAACCCATGTTTGCCATAAAAGGCGACTATGCTTGTCGAAAGAGGCGACTAACGGGATCGGGTGATCAGGTTCGCTGACTTGGTTGACACATGTCCCAATTGCGCAGATCGATGCTCATGTTGTTGATCAGTGGATTGTCTGGTCCAGACTCGATTATTTATAGACCGCCGCCATATGGCTGGAATATTGCTGAGTGCGGCGTAAAACTAAACTCACTCACTCATTTTAGTGTTTCTTGTCATCCTGTGTTATTTGTCATTTGGTCACCCCGTGGTCTTGGTCTAGGCACAGAAGCATAAAATTATCTCATAAGCGCTGAAATGATTTAACACTTTTCACCTGTTCAATGTCAAAGTTATCTGTATGCAAAATTCGAAAGACATGCATTGAATGACTTCATGTATAATCCAGATATAGGAAAACATACAAATTTTAACCTAAGTATGTTGATAAAACTGATGAACTTGATATCACTTTGTAGTTCTGGTTACTACGGTAACGAGTAATGCTTTCCATCATAAACTTTCACTGCATAAAACGCTAATCTCAGATCCTTACATTGATCATGTTTCATGAGGAGGCACCTCTATTAGCTTCGCATTGATTGATGTACATACGTTTTAAATTGCTTTGTCTCCGAAACAAGCTTACTTAACTCTCCTACTCAGCTATGACAGAAGAAAAATGTGGTAAAATGGCTGCAAACACGTATTGTTGCCAGGCAACAGGGAACACAACAACTGGTGTCCACCAAGTTAGATAAGGCGTGGGTATATGAATACCGATGTCAGCAGGATGTCTCATACATCTTTAACTAAGAACGGTCATCTGATGGAGATTACCTACATGTTAGACGTTAGTAGCATTTTCTCAGTTCTAAGGATATCTTAAAAGTTACAAAAATGAGTTTTATGTATTTGGCAAATAAAGACATTCAAAAGCCTTTTTAATATCACAAAATCTTTTGTCGACACCATTGTTTTATCAGTAACATGACACGGGGGGAAATCGGCGTTTCTAAATTTATATTTATAAAATATCTTAAAGTTTAAAATTGTACTTTGAGGAGGCAAGTTAAAAAATATAAATGGAATATATCTACAACATTAGAATATCTGACGCGTCAAAATCCGGGTTGGACTGGGTCTTCAGCAACCCATGCTTGTCGTAAGGGGCGATTAACATGATCTAGTCGTCAGACTGGGCGGACTTGGTTGACGCATGCGTAGATCGATGCTCATATTGTTAATCACAAGATTATCTGGTCCAGTCTCGATTACTTAGAGACTGTAGGTGGAATGTTGTTAAGTGAGGTGTATACAAACTAACCATGACAATACTGAAAAGATGAGAATATGCAGCCTGTGTTCATTCCTTATAACCTTGCACCTTCAGTAGGAGTATAGGTCCCCACTGTAACAAGGTCTTGGGTAAGACGAGACTTAAGCGATCGGGTTGTTGGGCTCAGTGACTCCGTGTCGATGCATGACACCATATCTGACCTGAACAGAACGATGGCTGCTGTGTCAAACACTGGATTGTGTGGTCCATACGCGATTACAGTAAGTCACCGTTGTAACGAACTGAAATAGCAGACCTAGATTAAGAGATGTCTTTTTTGATTAGATAGATACTAGAAAAGAGACAGTGAGAATATTAACAGTGTATGCTGGACGCCCTGAAATGGAGCGTAAAGTAATGGTGATGTTTGTGCCTGACTGGCCACCATTCATGCCGTTGTTGTCATAATCAGGAATGGCCGACAGCAGAACATTCTAAATTATATATGATACGTTGGTATCGAGCGCGTTTCATTACCCACCTGAATGAGATCTCATTGTAATGTCGGCATAGGAATTAGTATGAAGCAAATTACCACATATATTACTATACAACCTTAACCACGACACTGAATCATGGTGGCATAGTCTGCTGGAGGCGTTCAAAAACAAATCGATTAAATAATTAATAGAGCCCGACTCGATGCCCTCTAAAAGTGCTCTAGACAACAAAACAGACAGGTGTCAGTGCCATGGCGGTAGTGGTGCGCCTGACACATGTGGAAGTCGTATCGGTGCCAGTATTAAAGTAGGGTTGACAACATTACAATGTGTGAGCAAAGATATACCCCGGTTAATTAATAAATATCAGTTTTTATTCAATAATACAGGAAATTTAAAAAAAGAAAGGTAGATAATACGTCATGACTCATTCCCATCTACATATGTAAATGTTCAGTGAAATAAAGCTGGACGTCTAGACTGGTTGAGATTGTCGTTGAACTACATGCACTGTTGTTTGTTGCTATAGAAACAATGCCTAAGTAATTCGATGAGACTATTACACACGTTAAATACCATGCCGGTCGTTTGCCGGACGTACCAACTTTCCTCCATAGATGTTTTTCTGCAAGTTACATAAATAGTATTTCTGTTAGTCCTCTTAAACCTAACAGCTACCCACATACACTGATGGTGCACATGGCTTGGTCGTGTTAGAAGACGGGGCATGTCATGATTCAGTGTAAATAGCGACGTCCTTCAACTTCTCCAGTTCCTTTCACTAGAGCTAGGCACCGGACATTTCATTATGCTGTTCACAAAGGACGTATTATACAGGCGAAGCTACGTGCGGTTATGTAATTGATGTTTGATTTCGGCTGGGCGTCACCTTCATCATACTGGCGTGTTTCGAGGGTGATCCAACTCTCAGGGGGCGTCACCGTCATATATACTAACTACTTACCTATACAAGCTTTCAACTGTAGAACATGTAATGCATTTCAGCGCCTCGGTGACATGTATTTGAAAAGAAATTTGATAGTCTCGTCTGTTATCAATAGTGCTTCCAGTCAGCGCAATAAACTAGCCTCCCTGTAGCTGTATGGACAAGTAATGATAATTTCGAAAAATTGAAAGAAATCAATAGTTTCCATTTCTCATACAATAGATTTTTCAACCTGTTTAATGTCATCAGATACCGGAGTTAGTTATTGAAATATTCTAACAATAATATTCCAGTTTGAATGTTTTACAGAAATGGTCTCGGCCTTCTTTGTGTGCTGGTGACATCGACAGAAAATGGCACAAAACAGACATTACATCGTGAACGTATTTAAACCAATGTTCGGTGCATATAATACCTTGGTTCCTGACGGTTTTCGACTCCTGGTGGCTCTTACATAACTAGTAAGTGGGGTTAGATTTACGCCACACTCAGCAATAGTCCAGCTATGTGGCTGTGGTATGTAAATAATCGAACCTGGACCAGACAATCCAGCGATCAACATCATGAACATCGATCTGTGCTCCTGGGAACCGATGACATGTGTCAACAAGTCAGCGAACGTGACCACCCGATCCCGACAATCGCCTTTAACAAGCATGGGTTACTGAAGATGAATTCTAACCTTTTATGGGACACATAACTAAGATAGATATAACGAATGAAATACATGACAGATTTTGAAATGGTAGAGCACAAGAAGTGTTTTTTTCTGTTTTTAGACGTGCATGTGTGAACATGAGCATTAGGCACCACGTTATTCAAAATCAAATTCTCCAGAATAATGACACACCTTGACACCAATGGGCCCCAATCCCAACTGGGCACCTTTGATATTACTTAGGCTAGGGACCCTCCAGTTCCATGAAGTAACCAAGGCACTGTACCAGACATGTCACAGGCTCCCTGTGATGAAAGTCAGATCATACGAGCAGCATAAGGAAATTCCTCCTGATTGTTACACGAGAAAGGGGAATTCCTCAGATAGTGGTGATTATCAGGGTGACAATAATCGTTTTCCTCTGTTTAGTAGAAGTCCCAGGACCCTTCCTTTCAGGCAAATCATAGGTACAGATTTCTTGAGATTTTTTTATATGTGTGACAGTTTCCATTTATGAATCGAACCAGTCATTTTTAAATATAGCCGAAAACAGTGAATTTTTTAGTTCATAACATTTGTATGTTGGAAAAAACTGGACAATAAGCAGTCCTAACAACTTTATGTAAACAAGGCAATGTTGACAGGTAACAGTCTTGAAGTAGTGGACCACCCACAAAGAAACTTGTCTATGTTTCATCTAGCGTGCATTTACTAGATGAAACCATGGGTGACAACAGGCCGTGCATCAGGGTGCTCACTCCATTGTTCACAAGTGCAGGGACCTTTGGCTTATGGTTTGAAGCTGTGTATGAGTGCACCCTGTGAACCCTAGTTGCAGCCGTGGGATTACTAGTGGGGATACTACTATTGTCAAACAAACGGTTTTAGATATTGATGTGATTTTGGGGGAGTTTCGTTCCCATTTCTAGCTCTAGATTTTCTAGTTAGTGCCTTGTACAAACAACACTGCACAGTACCATAACAATATCACTTAAGGGAATTAAACCTGACTTCAGTTTCACTTAGTGGTCTGAACGCAAACTATGGTGAATAACTAGGCAAGTTTATGATGCATAAATCTACAATGATGTTTTTATTAGTTTGATTGGTGATTTTTAATGATGAAATCTGACTTAGCAAAGGTGAGTTTTGAATAATTGTTGGTTTAGCGTTATCTTGCACTCTACTGTCAGTGTCTCATGTACCTTAGATGCAACCCAGAAACCATGCTGTCACCACTGTTGTTCAATATCACTGTGAAGATCCAGATAAGAATTGATTGATCTTCTGGAATCCATGTTTGTCGTAAGAGGTGACCTACTGGATCAGATGGTCAGGCCCGCTGACTTCGATATCCCACTTGTGTAAATTGATGATCATGCTGATGGATTGTCTGGTCCAGACTTGTTTATTTACAGACACCACCACATTGCCGGAACATTGCAAAGTGTGGTATAATTACTATAAAGCTAAATAGACTCACATCATATTTTGTGACCTATGTGAGTTTACTTTTACACTGTTATTAGCAATATTCCAGCAATATCACAACAGAGGACATCAGAAATGGGCTTCACGCAAGATACTTGTGAGGGGAATCAAACCTGTGTATTCAACATGACAAGTGAATGCTTTAACCACTAGACTACCCCACCACCCCTTCAATATTATGAAGGTACAGTAAGACTATATACACGAGACAGGAGAAAGTGTTGTCAACCCCTTGATAACACTCATGCCAGTTTGTCTGTTTGCTTTTCAGAACCCTACAGAAACAAGATGCTGTGATTCACTTTACCTTCATCATACAATGTATACAGATGAAACAGATTGCGTGCAAGGCTGGAGGTGGCTTGACCAAGATGACAGATCAATGCTGTGACTCTAGGTAAACCATTAGTGCCATCATGGAACTGTACCGCCAAACATTGCAGTCTGAGGATTGATTTGCTTAGAACAAATCAGCCTTGGGATAAAAGTGATAAATGGTCGATTTCTGTTCTTCCAGTATCTAAGTCTAAACCTAAATAAAGAACAAACCAGAACTGTTGGACGTATTCAGAATAACATTAATCAACTTGTACAGCCTCAACCACTGAAATATACACATGGTGACACATTTATCCTGCACTCAATGTTAGGCTGTCTGGCCATGCATGATGAATTGCATAATACATGATGTAAAGGTTTCATGCACAGATAAGTCTTAAAATGCCCTTTGTCACATCAGAAACAGTGAACTGCTACCATGCCTACATCAAGCTTAAAACATAAACTCTGAAGCTCACCTGCTTAACGTCGATATTATCTCCAAGCAAGAAACCAATGTTTCTGATAATGGCCATGCTGTGGGCCTAATCAGAACCTTGTATGGAAACTATAGTGATGGATAACATTTAAAGGATTTAGTCATATTTGGTTCATATTTTTTGTAAGCCACAATGGGGTGAGTTAGGCCAATTCATCTGACAAATGTACAAATGAATCCACTTTGTAATTGTTTGTATCCAACTGTTAACACATGAATAACAATACCGATAAGACTAAAAAGTCATGATGTTGCTAGCTTTAATGTTGACAGTTTGCCACTTATCATTATCATGCACTTTAACATTTAAGCTATACATTTTAAGCTATCTCAGTAAGGTGTTTACACTCTGAGTGAATGAACAAACTGAAAGAAAGGGGAAATACAAGACAAAACACACATTTGTATAAAATCAAAATTTTTACTTGTGTAACTTAGCCTGTGGCATTGTACAAGCTAACAAACAAATGGCCATACATTGTATGAATACTCAGAGAATGACTTAGCTACACAGTGCACCTTGAACAAACAAACAGACACACACAGTCAGTCCTGTGTCCATCTGTGCTGGGGTGGTCAAATACATCCAGACTATAGTGAACCAAACTCATATATGTAGACCACAAAAGAAAATTCCCACAGTGAGATGAGACTAGTCGACTATTACCCTGTGAAAATGTTTCAGCAAACTGCCCACCTACAACACCTGGTATAATGACAAGCTTGGTCATCAATAGATAAGTACACAATCAGTGTTTGCTGCATGTTTAAGTAGCCTTGGCTGGCAGACAATTAGGAAAGATAATGACATACTGATTCTGTTAATTGCAACTGGAATATGTCCATATTTCAGTCCAGTTCAAGAGCTATTACTAATGATGAAGTACGAGAGCATTACTTTACATAATACTGAAAACATTACACAGTAGCACCTCCAATACTTCATGTAACAATGGGTCGACTGGTGCAAAGGATTCAAGTAAATTATAAATGTCCTCCACTAGTTTCCTAAAGTAGTGTATTACTACATTCCCAAATGTTTGTCAGGGTTAACCTTCCTCACTACTGCATACCCATTCCAAGACAACTAAAGCAATCATGATTCCGTACTTTAAAGATCTCCTAATGGTGAGTGTTAGGGGACCACTGCTTGGACATTACTTGTGTTATACCATGGTGTGTTAGCATTATGTCAGAACTTGATGCAGATCTTAGACATTTACCACTTTGGTGGAACTCATGAATACAGGTATGGGGCTGACAAACCCTGAGACTCAAACCCATCATCATTTGTTTCTGAATACCAGTGAGACAACACTCAGCACAGCAATAACACCCTCATCTCACAAGAATAGAAGTGAACAGACAAATACGATTCCAAATGGAAATCTGCTGAGTCGGAATGAAAGATACTCATGTAGCCAAATAAAGGAACACACGAAAGTGCGAGCATTCCTATACTCTTTTCCAGGTTTCCTGTCATGCTCTATATTGATTGCACTGTGGGTGAAAATCTGGAAACTAATAAAGGAACACTTGTGCTTTCATGTTTTCCATTATTCCTTTCCATGAGTAAACAGTGCTTCCTTCATTTGGAATCCACAGTTGTCGCTTCGGATATATCTGACCACTCCACTGTTTTCACCAGATATGTAAACTGTAAAATGAGATATATAACTGCATATATAATATTCACATCATTTAAACGCATACATGGGTGAGAACTAGGGGTGTTGTATCACTCACTACACAAACAGACCATGAATCACTTTTCTCTGTTTTACCTGTAAGCATCTTGCTGTCGACAAGTGAATTGCATAGTCAAATGTCTTCAATGAAGATGTGCATTGATTTTGAACAAATATAATATATATCTATAAACATATATAAATATATACGATCAAGAGGAAAAAGGTCCTTTTTTGAATGCCTTTAACAATTGTTTATTAATATGTGTATGCATATATATTAGACCCCTCACATTAAAACCCAACCAACCTGTATAAAATATACCCTTCATTCATTACAAAAGTAACATATCTTATAAAGATCTAATAACTTTTGGACATCAATCATTTCAAATATAGAGGTGTGTCAGTAAGGGCTAAATGCATGACGAAAAACCTTCATTAGAATATGAGAAAACTGACAGAGAGACTGGCTACCTGATGATAGCCCTTTCCTCAGCTAAAGCTAAGGCCACTCTTTGTACATTGTGCTTTACTGATTCAACTGACAGTGTGTAGACAAAAACATTCCAAATTTAATTTCCTTTGCTGCGTTAATCCATCTTTGATGGCTTAGAGATATAATGAAACCTACAAACCCGAAGTAACTATTACATCTTAAATAATCATTTATTCAGTGCAATGTATCTTGGAACAGCTCACCAAAATACCACTTAGAAGTAAAACATATTCATGTAGCATGAAAAGTGCCAAACATTGTACAATTTAAACAGTACCACAGTCAATTCCTTGCATTTGAGGACAGTTCATAATTTAAGGCTAGTTGGGGGTGATGATGATCCTTATGGAGAAGCAAGTACAATGTATTATAATATTATTATAATATTATAATTGATGTACAAAGGAAGTGACCCCACTCCCACTCATGTCATGAACAAAATCAATCTCAGTCCCCGCTTCCCTTAATTTAAATATTTTTATGTACAAAATTACTCACCAGACTCCCATAACCCCCATACAGGTGCACAAACTTGATGACTTCCCTAACCCCTACAACAAAATGGGTGCTACCCATCCCCCTCCCCACAAAAATATATGAACCTTAACTGGCCAACCTAAAAGCAAATGAACTGAGCATCACAGCTTGTTTATTTAAATTTCATATTATGATCGATCAAACGTCAATTCAATATAGATCATGAACTAATGGCATACCAGACGTAGCATTCTCTAGACAGTGTGCTACATGAGTGCTTAGAGCTGATTCAGATTCCTGGTTTTCTCAATAACCATAATTTGATAAACTGTTTTCATGACCAATCCTGCGGCTAAAACATTGCCAGAAAATACCATTAAGAAGGGTCTTCTGCTAAATGTTGTGAAATTTCTATTTGCTGTAAAGGATTTTTGTAATAGCAATATCATGATATTTCGAGCAACAGTGATGTATAAATACATTTTAATGTTGATGAAGTAAGTTATGAATTTAGAAAAAGAAAATTAACCATTTACTGCTTCAGACACTCAGAAAGCATGAAATACTAGCACTAAATTGTTTAATTGAAGGTTTACAAAAGAATGTTTTATCTATTCAGACTAACTATTTGATTATAACTTGATATGTAGTCAGCATAGCAGTATGTCAATTTCCAGTCAATGACACCTCTACTCAGTCAGTTGGAAATAGGATACAAAATGAAAAGTTTACTGCAAATAGTAAATTCATAATATATATCTTATCTAACATTCAACTCTTTCCCCTGAACTTCAACTTTAGAGTGGAAACATCATTAACGAAAGTTTCCAGCCTTTAGCACCACCTCCAGTTGTAGACTGTCAAGTGTGTGTTACCTGGTCTGACCATATAACTCCCTAATGAAGTGAATCACATGAGATAGTACAAGCATTATAGATATACAATTTACAGTAAAATTTACAAACTTTAAAATTTATCCTATCTCAAATTCAGCATATTCACCACATATTCCATGGATGGATGGTGGAAGGCAGATTACTTACATGAGTTGTGAGATGACAATCGTAAGATGACTTGTCCACAAGGAGGTTGACCTAGCAGTCTAAACCATAGAATACTTCACAGACCCTAGCCTTTATTATGAACCATTTTTGAGGGTTTGCATCTGAAAACCCCTTAGCAATACTTTCATGAATCTGGACAATCCCATATTTTGCTATTTCTTGCTGTATCATTACTAAGGGCAATAATGGAGGTATGAAGAGATATAAACCTGCCCCACTCTCATTTTTAAATGGCCCCAGAATCCAGGGACGTTCATGGAAAAATGTTCGATGAGAGATAGGATATATTAAAAAAAAAATGAATATTACCTCGCAAAATGATTTCACTGTTCAGATTGTTTCAACTAGTTATAAAAGATTTTCAAACAGTCATAGGGTTTTACATATTTGTGATTTTTTTGCATGTGCCATAAAGGGATGGCTCTTTAAAGTAACAGCGTTCATTAATCAAGGTGAAACTGACAATCAGTGGAAGGAAATTGTATCATTTTCAGGTAACTTATAGCTTCAACATTGGATGTGAACAGTTTGAGATGGAACAAATCAGAGTTCAGACAATATATATAGACAGAAGATAATGGACTAAAAGATAAAAATCGCTGACCCCCAACAGCTTGGCACATACACAGAGCTTCACCTGGTTCTAACAGCATACACTCACATGCACATAAATGCTCAGGTCATTCCCCTCCATTCCTCCTCTGATAATACTTTAGGGTAGACATCACAGACAGACACAATGGCAAGAGGTTTTATGTTAATAAACTTACACAGAAATGGTCCAAAGAAAACATTCAGTTAAAACACTAGACCTTACATGCAGCTGTGAACGTTGTTCAAGAAGACAAATATCTGATCTAGTTAGCTCATACTTAACCCACTTGTTCCATGTAACACCACGTGCCGGCATGACGATCCACAACTACAGTGATGACTAACAGCCCTTTCCTGACACCATTTATAAGTAATATATATATATTTCAGCAACTTTAATTACAGTAAGGCATTAGAAAACGAACATAATCATAGTCTTAACAGATGACTGTAATCTAAAGTTACGTGTTTCTGAAGAGAAGCTTCAGTGATGTTATGAAATAGCATTCAGAAGTTTCTCATTTGAGACATAAAATATGCCATAAATGAATCAAACAATGTCTTTGAGAAAAATCCTTCTTTCAAACATACCATTACCCAAGATGAATGCAAAATATACAGATAGAGATATCCAAAAGATAAACAATTCTAAAATTACAAATCCCGGCAAAAATACACATTCTCAAAATGAGACTTACAAGTTGCTTATTATTTCTTAACAACAACTAAGAGTGAGAGATTCAGTTCTGAGCAAATTCAGTTTGATTGAATACACTGTAGAAAGTGGAATTAAACTGAATTCTTGCTAAATTGTGTAGAATATAAGCAATCTGTAATGTGATAGTATGATTCAGGAGTCTGTACATGAAGAATCGTAACTTTAACAGCCTGGGGCTCCTTTCTAAAAGCAACCTTTACTAAGGTTAACCATAACTCCCTTTCTCTAACATTGCACTAAGGTTACCTTAGTGCCATACGATCACCTTAGTGCTTTGTGAAAGGAGGCCCTGGAAAACAAAGGTTCCTTTCCGTAAATCAGAACAGGATTGTATCTTATCACAAAGAGAATTCTAGTGATCATTATCATGGTAACACTAGAGCTGACACTTGTATATAGTGTTTGGCAAATAGGTCATAATACATAAAAAAAAAAATATTTTAAAGCCATCTGTTTACCCAAATCTGTTAAAATAACATGTGGTAATGAACCAGGAAGTATCCAAAACATTTTAAAACTAAGTAAATAATTACTATTTGATCTTAAAACATAATTTTTATTTAAGAGATGAATGTGAAATGCAGGATCATCAAGATAGTTGCAATATGAAACAGGTTAATTGGTTCTTAAAGACATGTCAACATACTACAAACACACTGTAATGACTTAGATAAAAAAATATAGACATAAGTGTTATAACAGAAACATCTGTGGAATGTAGAGAAGCAAAACTTCTGTTCATTATTCAGTGAATTTTGTAATGTCCTTATTCCTGGAATTTGTTATATCACACTTAGCAGATCATGCACTTCACCAAATATACATTCAAAGTTGACTATTCTGCACTGGCTAAAAATATGTCCCTTGCAATCTTGCAATGTCATGGTTTAAATAAACTGTAAATGGATAAAAAGCAAAACATATCACAAACTAATTTATCTTACATGATCGCTTTTAAAGTTTGATCTTAACGCAAAACAAAAACAAAGGAATATATCTTCACCTTAACAAATTTGTAAGAAATAATATGCATGCGTTCACAATGAAAAACCTCAATAATGATATTGTACATAAAACTTCAGTCTAGCCACAAAGTCCATCCTGGCTATTTCATTTAAACCATGGTATCACAATTTATGTAGAAACAAATATCACAAGATGATGCAGAATTTTGACTGCTGTTTGGATGAGGGTTGGAATCGACCATGATTCCTATCACTGAGGCTTACGTCCCTTGTCGATGAGGTCATGCCCTCAACAACACCTGAATGTTTCTTCTGCACACGATGCAGCACAATACGATATGTCCCTGTGATGCTGTTCCTTGAATCCCTCCCATTCATTTGACGGAAATGATCCTCTCCAATGCCAAGGTCATGCATTATCTTCCGTGCTTCCTTTTCCTCATCACGTAAAGACAATGACCCAGTACTAGGGTTCATGTTAAATGGTTCTAAAGGGGCTGGAAAGTCCTGTCCTTCTTGCCAATCAGAGCGTTTTATTTCAGCGATAGTGAAACGATCTTGTGGAATGTTTTTGAGAATACTACGTATAAGAAATTGACAGCTGTCGGACACATAGGACGGAATGGTGTAACTACCTTCAAGGATGCACTTTTTCAGCTTGGCAACAGTGTCAGCACGGAAAGGCATAATGCCAGTTACCATGAAGTACAACATGATACCAAGTGCCCACACATCTACATAAGTCCCAAAGTAGCTCTCATCCTTGAACAGCTCTGGTGCAGCATATGGTGGTGAGCCACAGAAAGTATTCAAAGTTTGTTCAGGCTTGCTGTATGTACTGAAGCCAAAGTCTCCCACTTTGACTAGCTTTGGAGATGCATAGAACACATTTTCAGCCTTCAGATCCCTGTGAATAATATTGTTGTCATGCTGAAATGCAGAAATATGCAGCATTAGATCAATGAGGCAAAATATGCAGTGAATGAGTGAGTTTAGTTGTTTACGCTGCACTCAGCAATATTCAAGCCATATGGCAGCAATCTGTAAATAGTCGAGTCTGGACCAGACAATCCAGTGATCAACAGCATGAGCATCACTCTGTGCAAATGGGAACTGATGACACGTGTCAACCGAGTCAGTGAGCCTGACCACCCGATCCCGTTAGCTGCCTCTTACGACAAGCATAGTCGCCTTTTATGGTAAGCTAAGGGCCTATTCTACCCCGGGACCTTCACAGGTCAAATATGACTTGGAAAACACAAAACAACTACTGGTATGTTTAAAACTGTCTAAAACTATTTTTATCTTTCATCAACAGTCTGGAGACCTCAAGAAATTGGGTTAATGTGCAAAGAAACAAATCGTGTGAATCAAGAACACAGGATATTGTAAACAAAACTCATGCATCCAGTTATTTCTTGTTATTAATAATTTTCCAATAACAACTCCTTTGGCCAAGTTATTTTCACGGATGCCAATCCCTCATGGCCACAGAACTGACTCCTTGTAAGTCTTACCACAAATATACTGCTGTCTAAGGCACAGTGTCAAAAAACATTCATTATCCAAGATCAATCCTTTCTGTTACTGAACAAACATTTTGTTTCAAGGTATTATGGACAGGTACATCAATAATACTCAGTGATTGTTCAGAAACAATCAGTGCTGTTGTAGTACGCTTATGGTAATTCTTTGCATGCAGCGATGCACAAAGACACTCCTTATTCACTGAAAGACAACAGGTAGTGATAACTTCCTGTGGGAAAGCATCATGTGGCCAGACAGTGAAACAGCAACTCTGTACTGACAAACATACATAATACACAACAAAAGCTAGTATAATCCTCTACAGTGTGTGTACTGATGTATTGATGAGCCTGATATTGTTTTTTTATTCCACATCACCACCATTATTATGTCACGCTGACAGACATCCAATACAGTTGTTATAGCAGCCTTGTAGAGTACTTGCTGAAGACTCCAACACTTCATGACGAGTCCATTAGAGGTACTATTGATGGTAATGGTTCCAACCAACAGCAATTTAAAGTGTTTTAATGACAGTCAGAAGTGAAATATTTACACCTAACAAGGAAATATTTACTCAACTTCTCTGTTATGCGGAACACAATGTTTTGGCGTATGTGCTTACTCCTAATGAGGTTAATGAGTGCTGAGGCAGGGAGATCCTATATGTATGTGCAAGAACAACAAAGAAAATAAGTTTCCAGAGATAAAACAAAGGAAATATGTTTCTAGAGATGAAACTTTAACAAGAGAACCCTGCTATTTAGCGCATCCATTACTAACATGTGGTCATTAACTGAAGAACTGCTTTCTTTTAAATGATAAAGGAGCAAACAAAAGCCATGAAACCTGTTCCTTACACTAAAGAAGTTATGTCTATAAATTCTTCTCCCTTAAAGGTGCACTGATCTGGACCCTTTCCTTGCAAATGGCTGTTGCTTTTGTTATTGTTTTGTTTTTCCAATGGGTACTCGGATGAGATTCTTGACTTGTTTGTAACCTCACTGCGCCACCTGTAAAGCGTAATTGATAGCTTCTGGGCATATACTCACCACTGATTGACAAGGTAGTTTCATCTTAAGGACCTGATGACAGTTGTGCTAGTTTGCAAACTGACTGCTAAGAATGTCTATGTATTTTTTCAAGAATTCTAAACACTATAAAAGCTACATTTCATCTCCCAATGACTAAAAATGTTAACACTGAATAACATATTGCTTAAGTAAATCATATTTCACACACAGATGCCTACAACAAAAAGGTTCATGAAAATCTTGAATTAGAGTTGTCTTTCTTGCAAACAAAGAACTTCAGAATGATAACACACATGAAGTAGAAGGATTCTGTTCAAAACTAGAACTAATGAATGAAAGCAAAATGAAAATATTATACATTACAACACAAAAAGTTCTATGAATACCAAGTTAACTTGTTTGCCAAATGTATCCGTCAATAACCAAATGATGGGACAATATCCCATACATCTGCAGCTAACAAGGAAACCATGCCATATGTCTTTTAATGACCTTGCATTGTAAAGTCTACCTGTATATAATGTTTCTGTATAGCATTACTCCTGACAGTCATTCAACTGCTCACATGTGTTTGTTTCATGTCAGTTACACTGGCATAAAGTCTAATTTTCAGCCAAGATAGTACATGTCACAATTATTTCCATGATCTGATGTTAATAGTTCTTCAAAATATCATTTAGCCAGGCAACAATGTCAATCACTCTAAGTATTTCTAGGTGATCACCTGTACAAAGTATGCTGTTACCTTAAGACAGGATATGGTGTATTCCATCACCATTAGTAAACCTTAACACAAAAACATTAACATTTGACAAATCCACAATACACGATAACAGTGATTAATCAATCAATGTAGGAACGGTTAATCCTTTGATCAATCTCTCTTGATGCACCTCCATGTCCATATTACATAATACATTTGCTGTATCACACCTAAATCTACAGTTTGAGCAATTACCCCAACATGAGAAATGCCAAATGGGAGTGGAATGAATTGATTGATTGAGCATCAAACAAATCACATGTTTTAAAAAAAATTCTTTTGACAAGGCCTTTTTACCAGATACTATTCAATGTTGAGGTACAAAAACACAGAAATTTGATCGAAGTCAATCTCAGTTATCATATGTTGCTCATTTGCTTCCTTTGCAAATTGTTTCATGCCAGCTAATGAGATCTAAGTGGAAGCAATAGACTGGCACGTTGAACCCAGAGATCAGTGCCCTTTTAAAAAATATGTTGCCTTATAGTAGATATAACCACAAAGCTACTTAAATATTTACTTTTAGCAATGCCATACTGAAACTCAGCACATGATTTTAAAGCAATGTTTTTGTCTGCTTATCCATAAAAAAATTCCTTTTCTTATAAGATAAAAATGTTAAAATATTTGCTCACATTGCTCATAAAGCAAACTCTTGAAACAGTTTTGTGTGTGAAGGAAGTGAAGACTGTGTCCAGCTGCACCATCAAACTATTACCTAGTTACAGTAATGGCATAAGTAAGTAGACACTGGTGAACGTCAAAACTAAGATTCATTTCCCCATAAACATTTCATGAAAGATTTGTTCCCATGTCCTCTTGTGCAAGTTAATCCCTGGCAGCTGGCCATGTTTTACATTTCACAGTGCTATTAGTCACCTGACAACAAACAGAAAACAGTTGCCTCCACAACACTGATCAGTAGCATGTTGCTAAGTAGCTGTTACAGTTAAACGAAATTTCAGTTGATTAATTTTGATCATTAGATTCTGAAGATTTAACAATAGATTTAAAATTTATCTCAGTCCTAAAATATTTGGTTATTTGATCTGCTCTCTAAATCACATGTGGGAGGATGAAGCAAAAAATGTAAATTCCTGTTTGAAAGTATTAGACTTGTTATATGTCCTTGGGACTCATCAAGACATGATTAAAGATGAAAAGTCTTACTTGGACTGCAAAAGCACTCAGATCAAACAGATATTCAAACAGCGGCCAGACAGATTGGAACCTTTGTTCAAGGATCAAAGAGGTATGATTGGCACACTCTTTGATCAATATGCAACAATCACCAACTTCAGTGGTACCAACACACTTCTGCCTTCTTGCAGTTCATGGAAAGGACTTAGCAGGAGCATGATTCTGAATGATAAGCATGACTAGGGGGCACAGCAAGGGTGTTAAGATTTGGAGTTAGACTAGGCTATCAGACAGTGAAATGCACTTCAGTCCTGTTGTGTTGATCATATCACGCTTCATAATCTTTGCCATAAACAAACAAACTTACTTCTTTCCTTATGTTCAACTGTAGAAATCACGTCTATGTTAAAAGAGTGAGTGAGTGAATACGTTTTTATGCTTGTTGAAACAATTACTATACTGCAAATACATTTACACTGGCATAGCATCGATCAAGGTTAAATTAACACAATGATAGACCACATTTTGTTGGGACAGTTTCAAATGTACAGCCAAAACAAAACCAACATGACAAATGGTGTAACTTTGGAACAGTACTCCTTGACTAACAACTAGTCTCTGAAATGAAACTATTTTACAGATAAAAAGCTCATACTTAAAAAACTAGAATACAGTCATCCCTCACCATAACGTGGGTCTTGGGCTCCAGGAATGACATCCTCATTATTAGACATCTGCTTTATAGTACCTATCACATAATGTGGAACAAAGGCCAAGTAAAATCGTATTTTCAAAGTACACAACAAAACTGCTATTTCGTGTATTGTGCCCAGTCAAAACTATACTGTATTGTCGAAGGTGAAAATAAACAAACTTTGAAAATGAAAACATATATATGTACGGTAAATTTGCAATCAAGAATCACTAGACATGATAATTTGATAGTTGTTCCTGTTATGCTACCTGTTATTCAACTAAGCTAGAAATAGCGATCAGCTGTGCACAGATGTTTTGGTCCAATGTACCGCTGATTCAGGTAAAAACGACCTGATAATATTACATAAAAAAATTTCCATTCCATCATCAGAATACTTAATATATTAAGCAGTTATTGTAACAAATATATTATATACTGCTATTGGGTTAGTATATGATGCAAGTTTTCTGCCAACATATTTAACATAACAATGAACGCAGGCCGTGTCTGGATACATTTTATGTAGGAGACAGTTTGACAAGTCACCACTGACTTCCCGCAGTACTTGCAACTTTGACTGCAAAAAACAAAATGTAGGCCATTTAATTTTTAAAAATGACTTCAATGCGTCACTAACGTTGGTCTTGGAATCCATGGATTATGAGGCTGTAATCTGTTTGTGGTTGCTAAGAATAATGTGAAATTGGTGCTATCGTGGTAGGTGCGAATATGGTAAGCTGAAGTTGTATGCATATGGAATGAGGTAATGACATTCTCTCACGTGTCTCTGTTGTTTCTGTCAAAAGTTTTAATGAATAAAAATGGGATTGAATTTAATCAAATAAAATGTGTTTTTGACACCATACGTTCTCAGATGACTGTGTTTAATCGTGCTATGGCGTGGTGTGTGGCATCACAGCCAACACTGTAAGTACTTGTCGACATTAAACTTATGGCATGTCTTGTCTTTCATAAGTTACTACTATGATGTTGGTATGATTATTATTGAGAAACCCTGCATGTTTTAAGCATCTGAAACACAATGGATACGATAAACACTGTCAGTTGCCATCCGCACTGAATTTCACTAGTTTACGTTATTTACCAGGGTGCAACAGCTGATTTGTTGATGAGCTATTTTTGATTTCGTGAAGGGGTGTGATCGCAGTTCAACTTTTTTATGCGAGCCACGGATTACAACACGGTTTAACCGAATCTGTGCTATCACGAAGCACGCTATTGTGAGGGATGACTGTATAATGAAAATGAGCACTGAGATTTTCTTCATTTTCAAAAGCTGTTGAAATCTAGACTTGCCAAATTTTCTAGACTTCCGTGGGCTTTCTTGGATATATTTGCTTCAGTTTTTCTTGACAATATATTTGAAATAAATATTACATCACAATAAACATGCTGAACTAAAGCTTTATAACATGGATTAAATGTTCTCCTTTCTAAAATTGACAATGAGTTACACACAAAATGTAAAGGTAATCTGGTTGTTGACAAGAACATGACCTTATAATTTTGAAAGCTATTAGTCAGACATCATTACTGAAATTTTTACATAATTAATACACATAAAAATGACGTCACTATGTTCTCATTCAATCTGGCTTGATAGTGGCCATGTGATCAATGATTAAAGAATGATCGATCATGCTAAAGTTTCACAAATGAAGGATGGCTGAATATTTATTGTAATATCTTAACAAATTTCCTGTCACTCCAATATCATGTGAAATCATTTACAAAATTACCAACACTGATACACTTGATGACTGCTTGACTTGATGAAGTCTCTCGATGTACACCCACTCGTGATTTGTGAAGAGGCTGATCTATAATTTGATTATGAATGTGGGACAGGACATCGATGAAGAGGATCACAGAGAACCTCATTTGCAGCTGATAAAATTATCTGTATTTTAAAGATAACGAACATAGTATATTGCGCTGTTATGTACCAGAGGACATCCCTGAACATGGCTGCTTGCATCAGTAAATCAGGTGACCTACATACTAAATGATTTAGCTGTAGTTACATTATATTGAGCGACGGGTAGAAATCTTGTTGACAACGCTATAAACAAACCATTGACCATCAACCCTAATTACATATAGTGAGTGTGCTGCATGGCTGACACCTACAGGATTAACATAATATTTGCAGGTAGCGCTGCCAGGCAGACATGCTGCTGTTGTTTGAAGTCATCAAGGACTGAATATTTGTCTTGGTCACATATTCTACATTGACATTTTGCATTTTGAGTGAGCTACAACTCAAATTCATTCAAGTTTGTGGGGAGACTAATTGAACATGAATTTATCAAGGACACATAATATTTCTTAGTCAATAATTAATTTGGGACACATGAAGAACACCTGTCCAGCAAAATCTCCTCCTATGAATGATTGGAAGGGGAACACACTACATCAATGTTGACACTAAAACAAGTTATAATCCCATAAAATACATCATGACAAATCCCATTCTAAAAACAATAATGTTTCTCCAAAACAGGTAATGTATCCAACAAGACACATCTCCCTGATTATGTATAACATTAATATTACATATTCTATTTTTATTTTTCAGGTGAAGGTAACCATGGAGTTAATGAAGAATGTTGCCTTGAGGAACACTGACCCCATGTACTTTGAATAACTTTACTAGGTCTGGGACTGTTAGTGGAACAAAGAGCACACTGAAAATATCTACCATAGCATGTTGCTAACCTGTTTTATAACTTTAACTTTATACCTATGTATTTAAAGAAATGACTTTGAAAACAAACTCAGGTATACTGACACCTTGGTATTTCACACTTAATCCAGCCCCATGAAATAATGCTCTATTGCTACTGTTTATCTCAATCCTGGTTGATGGACATACATGGGAATATACTGTATTAGAAGGGAGGGGGGGAGCACTTTCATACAAAATTAACTGCCATTCCACATAAACACTAGCAAGTGGATGATGTAGTATAGTGCTGAAGTTGTTACACAGTCAGTTCATCAACCTCATTCATCTTCATCAGTCAGTGAAGTTACCAGTTTATCTGTCGATCATCATGTATCTTGATAATGTGGACATCACTAAGAGCTGCTAATGATACCAATTTTCACATTCTGCTTGCAGTCCATGCATACCATCACGTAAAGAAAATGTATCAAACACATCTATCTGGAAGAATGTACAAATATTCATTAAGTCAGTGTGGTTAAATGCACTGATTCTGTCATTCTTGACTTGGGTAGTATGTACCTTGGATACAAGATCACAATATGAAGTAGAATATGACCCCATTAGAATCCCATACATATGATCATAATGCATGGACAACTTGGGGCAATATGTCTTACACATTTACACTCTCTGATTACCAAAGTGTTAAGGCTATATGCTGTTTGGCAAAACTTGTTATTGCAGATTTTCTGCTGTTTTCTACACAAACATGATAATGTTACCATGATAATATGCATTTCTTAACATAGAAGAATGCATACAATATTAGATTCATATTGTTTCTAATTAAGAAAATATGAGGAATGTCAAACTTGCTTTTTCCATGGGAAAGATCAGATCTATTGTAATACAACTTCATCAGACAATTCATAATCCTCACCATGTGTTCGACAGCAGCGACGACTTGAGCAAAAAGTAATTTGGCTTCAGCTTCAGGCAGTTTGCCTTCGTTGGACAGTTTAGTGAAGAGTTCCCCTCCACAAGCATACTCCATGACTATATGCAGTTTTGCAAGGGTCTCCACAACCTCGTAAAGACGTATAATGTTTGGATGGTGCAGTCTCTCCATACTGGAAATCTCTCGAGACAACAATCGCTGTGTCTTAGAATCTAACTTGGTCTTGTCCAATATTTTGATGGCAACTTTTTCTGAAAAGAATAAGCATAATAGTAGCATAAGATTAATTCTAAGATTAAGTTAAGAATGTTCTTCACTCTTTGGTACATGTAAAAGAGTGTGAGACTAAAAGGATCTTCATACAAAACCACATTTGTGACTAGTACTGACTACTGACAGAAGCTCCATGACACACAGCTGAACCAGCTCTCACAGCACAGGAAAATTTGCTCCTTATGAGTAGAATGACGCTTCTTTAAATTAGATCTGTTTGGCCATGTAATCATTGTCTCACAGATGACACATTAATCCTGCGCTGCATTTAAAGTGACACACTTGCTAGAAAGGAGGGATTTACTTGTCACACCCTGTCTTCAGAACCAGAATCACTACTTGAACATGGACAATCATCAGTGGAATGCAATCATGACCTAAACATTACACCATGAAGAACTGATTAGCAAAGGTAAAGAACAACTGCACTCCCAACACACACTGCATGGAAAGTTGAGTACAAAGGATTTCATCTATGATTTTTCATCTTACACGCAGTGTACTTTTGCAATTGAAAACAATATTTTATTTCCCTCAATGTCTGCACATGAAAACACAATCAACATTTATTGTTTCAAAATTTAAATTGTCATAATGATATGTAACCTTGCACTAGTCCAGGAGCCAGAGTCAGTTTGCCAATAGATAAACCTTTCGTGAAAGGGAAGTAGAATTTCGGGTGTTTGTTTTTCGGCAGCTAAATGCTTCAGGTGTCTTTGGTTGAACATCTGAATGTAATTGTGGGAAACTTAGTCTTCATCATGCACTTCATCATGTTCATGGAAATCGTCTCTAGACCTTGTAGGGGGTGGGAGGAGGAGAAAGGAAGTAGGGATGTGCCATCTGTAATTGCTAATTGCTTTTCACCTAATCCAAAGAGTTCAAAGCCACATTTATGTACTGCTACCATGACAACATAAACATCCAAAGCTTCAGGGCATAATCAACCAGGAGGATTACTTTGGAATCCCAGAAAACAGACACTGGATTCTTCTTTGAAACCGAAAATGCTTCCAATGCTTCATGGTTTAGTCTGCAGCTGACTTTACTGAACCCAGGATTCCTCTACAATATCACTAGGGTCAGCCCTCTACAAAACTGTAGCAAAGGAGAGAGTATGTCCACTGTCCACACCATGTCCACTGCTGCTGTAGTTAATGCCTTGCAGTGGGATACAGGAGGACAGTTTTGTCCATATTTATCAACCCAGAATACACTTTAATGCCTGCAAACGTGTGTACCTAGTTCAAATACAGCATGCAAACATGGAAAATATTTATTTAAAACATTTAACTACTGAGGAAGTATGTAAGGTGCATGCTTTATAGTTAGCTGCAGAACTTTTCAGCCATCCCCTTTACACAGATATTGTAGAATTTTAAAATGTTCAGGAGTTCCATTGGTTGTTCCTTGCAATGCAGCTTTTGAATATTGTACAGTAAAACGACTGTATGAAAAAAAAGAAAAGAAGATATTTTACAGCTCAAAGATAAAATTTGAATGCTCATCAGTATGGCACATATGGTATGTTGAATTCCCAACTGAAATGTAATTTGCACTGTTTCTTAAAATACATATATTCAAATGTAACATGAAATTTCATAACTGGATGTGTAATCTTGCGAGTTGGAGATAATTATGATGTTTCAATGGTGCAGTGAGGCATGCAGTCAATTCATTGGTCATGTCTCTGACCCTAATGTGTTAGACAATGTGTACCTACATGAGTGATTGATATTGATCATGCCATGTGTCAAATCCTGCCACAGTCAGTGACACGTGTGCTGCAGGCAGAGTTATTCATATTGATCTATTCCCCAATGAGCTGTTTGGCTTCATGTCCTCCTCTCATACACGTGTACACTGACCTTGATTGAAAACTGTGACACACATGATGATATTGGGTAAATATG
This sequence comes from Haliotis asinina, assembly GCF_037392515.1. Taxonomy (NCBI): domain Eukaryota; kingdom Metazoa; phylum Mollusca; class Gastropoda; order Lepetellida; family Haliotidae; genus Haliotis; species Haliotis asinina. The sequence goes on along the minus strand of NC_090286.1, from coordinate 21,086,705 downwards.
TTCCATGGCAACCATCTGGGTTCTAACATATATTGTCAAATTAATCCAGCCATTACATCCTGACATGCTGAGATGAAATGAAGGTCATATGAACGCAACAAAAAGGTTCACAGTACACAAAAGCCATGATAAACAGGAGTATTAAAACTGAGCAATAGACCATTCGGCAGTATCAAAATGATTTGCAAACTGATGCTGACCTTTGAAGCAAACTTGGCTGGACGTCAAGTGATGACATCAGTATGAATTATCATTTAGATGGTTGTTGGAAAATAATGTCATTTGTACACAATGACAGCAATGTTCAGAAGACTTGTCTGTTTGGAACATTAATCAAATTGGCACACAACAAAGCTAGATGTTGATTCATGTGAATTGTCACTGGCTTCTTTATGCAATCCCTCAAGTAAAAAAAACGCACGCACGCATGCACTTTCAGTGCTGTCACAACCCCTAGTGTACAGTACACAACCCTGTGCACTTAAAAGAACCCATGAATCCGTTGGTATATGAGCAGATGGTGGCCACATGAACAATGTGCATACACCTAATTGCGGGCACAACAATGTGAAGTAAACTTGGACAAAGTGCTGTGACTATGTGTCCCAGTCCACCCAGGTGTCAATTGCATACCTCGTTAGGATGAGAGAGCCACAATAAACTTAGTGCGCCTAGTGGCAGCAAGAGTTGTGTGTCCCCAGTGAGTTGAGATTGAAATACGATGTGCTGTTGAGATTGACATCCAGTGATCGAGGAAAAATACCAGCGCCTTGAGAATGCACTAGTGCGTGGATATGTGTGGTACATAAATATCCTATATCTATATAAATATCCTATATCTATATACAAGAAGCTGCACTGAAACATTGCTTCGCATGAATAAAGAAGCTGCTCTTCCATAAAGTTTGTCCTGATCTGATTCACCAACTTCTAAACATGCCACTCAAAGAAAATATTTTAATTAGTTTAGCTTGACACACATCAAGCAAAAAAGGTAAATCAAGGTAAATATGACTGAATGAAACTGTAAGAAAAAAGTCCTAAAAGACAAAGTGGTTGAACAACAACCTTTAGCACTACATGCAGATAAGTATCAAAATATGCTTTGTACCGGAAAATGCATCAAGGAGGGAAAGATATAGTTTATGGTTTACAGATTACCTTGACTTCATCAACTGAAGTCAATATCTCACTAAAAAATACTATATCATCATCTTTACTGCAACACAATTCAAAGACAGAAGTGTCACATCTTGTTTGTCTGAAATCATCATACATTTCTACATAATTACGTGAAGGATTTATTACTGATTGGTATCATGAAGATTGGGTTAATGAAAGTCCAACTGCAACCACAATAGCATGGTCTACTCACCCTTAGTTAAGGCATGGATTCCCATTTTGACTTGGGAAAAGTTGCCAGTTCCAAGTTCTCCTCGTATCCTATAAAATCCTATCCTCTTCCCAAGGGTGATTTCTTTCATACACTTGTTGTCATTGCTGAGATCATAAGAAAGTCTTTCATATGGGGTAGGTCGCTTCTCTTGTACCTCATCCCCACCCTGAGATGAGCTGGCTGTGACCTCCACCCCTGACTCCACACTGGAGCGCTGGTTGTCATTGCCCACGGAAGTCTCTCCATTGGTCGGCATATCTTTCATTTCGCAGTGACAACAATCACAGGATTTTGTTTTGTATTCCCTGCCATGGTATGAATCTTGTAAATAAGAGGCCTTTGTTGGCAGCTCTTTGATTTTTCCACTTGTTCCTCAAAACTGTTCACAATCTGTAACAAAGAAAAGAATATACTTTGTAATGGAGATACTGGTTGAGTTGATTTTTGTGGAATAGTTATTAATGATTTAAAAGCATCTAAAGATCCAAAATGACTATGGTAAATGCTGACAGATAACTGTCACTGAAGTCCGTAACATCAATACCTAATATTATCTTGAATCATACCTTATAATAATATCTTATAATCAGTATAAGATTATGTAAAACTGCCACTGAACTCAAGTTCAAAATTATTTTGGCAATGTCCCCTGCCACTAAAGAAGACTGTAATATTTATAACATATTCACTACTTTTACTTTTTGGTCACACACAAGATGCATGAAATGACTGGTATCTGCACAATCACCCAATGTAGGCTCTCGACAAAACTGAGGACATTGCTTGCAATGTATTATGAGATATCGTGTTAACATGAGTTTGAAAAGTGAACAAAAATGTAATAGTCACATTGAAAATGAGATCAAGGTCATCAAAAACAGTTTGAGTTGTTGTGTTAACAAGAGTATGAAAAGTGGTCAGTGAGTCGTTGTGACCTTGATAATAAGCTCAAGGTCATCCAGATCAACTGGTGTCTGCATAATCCCCCAATGGAGGGTGTCACTAAATTTGAATACAATGGGTACAACAGTTCATGGGATATCACATTAAGAAGAATCAAGACATACATACGTACATACCAATGTTGCTGAATACAAAATATGCCGCACTAAACATTATAGCAGTATAATGTAACAGAAACTCTGCACTAAACATCAGAGCAGAATATTGTAAAACAAACTGCATGAAACAAAGCAGTATGCTGCAATAGAACCTCTGCTCTAAACATCACAGTTGCGATAGAAACTCTGCACTAAATATCATAGCTGGATGATGTAATAGAAACTCTGCACTAAACATCACAGTAGCATGATGAAATAGAAACTCTGCACTAAACATCACAGTGGCATGATGAAACAGAAACTCTGCACTAAACATCACAGTGGCATGATGAAATAGAAACTCTGCACTAAACATCATGGCTGGATAATGAAACAGAAACTCTGCACTAAACATCACAGTGGCATGATGAAACAGAAACTCTGCACTAAAAATCACAGTGGCATGGTAAAATAGAAACTCTGCACTAAACATCATGGCTGGATGATGAAATAGAAACTCTGCACTAAACATCATGGCTGGATGATGAAATAGAAACTCTGCACTAAACATCACAGTGGCATGATGAAATAGACACTCTCCACTAAACATCACAGTGGCATGATTAAACAGAAACACTGCACTAAAAATCACAGTCGCATGATGAAATAGAAACTCTGCACTAAACATCATGGCTGGATGATGAAATGGAAACTCTGCACTAAACATCACAGTGGCATGATGAAATAGAAACTCTGCACTAAACATCACAGTGGTGGCATGATTAAATAGAAACTCTGCACTAAACATCACAGTGGCATGATGAAATAGAAACTCTGCACTAAACATCATGGCTGGATGATGAAACAGGAACTCTGCACTAAACATCACAGTGGCATGATGAAACAGAAACTCTGCACTAAAAATCACAGTGACATGATGAAATAGAAACTCTGCACTAAAAATCACAGTGACATGATGAAATAGAAACTCTGCACTAAACATCATGGCTGGATGATGAAATAGAAACTCTGCACTAAACATCACAGTGGCATGATGAAATAGACACTCTCCACTAAACATCACAGTGGCATGATTAAACAGAAACTCTGCACTAAAAATCACAGTCGCATGATGAAATAGAAACTCTGCACTAAACATCATGGCTGGATGATGAAATGGAAACTCTGCACTAAACATCACAGTGGCATGATGAAATAGACTCTCTGCACTAAACATCACAGTGGCACAATGAAATAGACATTCTCCTTTAAACATCACAGTGGCATGATGAAATAGAAACTCTCCACTAAACATCACTGTGGCATGATGAAACAGAAACTGCACTAAACATCACAGTGGCAAGATGAAACAGAAACTGCACTAAACATCATGATATAATGTATAATAGTCTGATGTACCAGAAAATCTGAACAAAGTTTGAAAGGAGCATGATGGACTATGGAAACTTGGCACTACACATCATTGATTGATATTGTAGAAGTTCAACATATGTCATAATCGCCAGCACACAAAGTCAGCCGCCTACCCCGCTCAGCCACCGCGACTTCCACAAAAATGAAAGTCGGACAACTGGTAGTTTAGACTGCATACTTTGTGTGCTGGCGATTAGGTGCCTGATTCTGAGGGTGCGGGTTCAAATCCTGGATGGGACTCAACCAAAAGAAGGTGAAATCCCAAATATGACATATGTTGCATTTGACCACTTCCTAAATGGCATCGTGTAATCATAGCTTTCGGCCATGGGAGCCGTGCCAATTTACACTTATCAGAGGGGTACACAAAGTACGCAGTCTAAACTACCAGTTGTCTGACTTTCATTTTTGTGGAAGTCGCGGTGGCTGAGCGGGCTAGGCGGCTGACTTTGTGTGCTGGCGATTAGGTGCCTGACTCTGAGGGTGCGGGTTCGAATCCTGGATGGGAATCTTGGCATTAAACATCATAGCAGTACTACAGAATAGTGAGGTGAGGCTACAAATCATGATTTATTACATCTGAAATATATGCCATGAACCAAGTCCTTTGAACCAAACTAATATGGGAGAACTCTGGTGCCTACAGAGCACTAATACTGAATATACATCAGCTTTTATCGTCAACAAAGCACTGGTCATACCAGCACACACTATCATGCATCAGTAATATTATATTTTGTAGTTATGTTGATATCTAAATGATAATGGAATTAAAGTATAGATAAATTAACAGATTTCTGTGGCCTTGCATGACATACATATATATGAAAGTTTATTTATTCTCTGGACAAACAACACTCTTGACAATCTATCACAATGCTGACCCACAACACTGATTACATTCTTTAACCATTTCAGTTAACAGTTTCTGAAATAATCTCAGTACTGCCACACACATTGAACATAAACCTTTGTGAAGAAAACATGTTTCCTGAGTGGGCTTTGACCTGACATTGCTATCGTCATGCCATAATTGGGTCTAAACTGACAAGTGTATTGATGAGTGCAAGGTTATCAATGGTTAATATTGACTAACAATGTGCCCGGTGGATAAGCTCCAGATTACAGGAGAATGAGCATGCAAGCACCATCAACTGTTTACCATGTTTCCTAGATGTGCCTGGTTTGTTTGGAGTTTTTGCAGTAGACCTTTGCTCTTACAAAAAGAAAAAAACCCAAACATTTCCCTTGCTGAATGTAGTTGGCAAAAACTAGTAAAAGAACTTTACTGACTCCTGAAAATGAGTGCAGAGCTCTTTGGAATTCTTTGAAATTAGATTCAGTCACATACAAATCATTTTATTTTGCTTTTAAAGAGCAATGAATGGTAACTGTCAAATGACAGATAAAAGTAGATTGTCTTACATATCAACATGACAGGTCAAAGGGTTAAAAAAACCTGCCATGCAAAATCATGATGGAAATAACAGTAAACACAAAATCCATTTCATAAAATGGATGTTTCTACTCAGGAGGACAAATTCCCTTTTGGACATTAGTAAATAGTCTGATCCAACAATCGACCCTGACCAACTTCAAGACCCATGTACCTCCAAGTGGAATTGAAAATGCTTCTGACAGTCTGTATGTCAATGTGTCTATAGCTTCTACAGGGTTAGATATGGAGCTAATTGTCTGGTAAGTATTTTGTAAAAGGTTTCAGTTTCATTGATGTTTTACTAGGTTAGTTCATCTCCACTCTATCTTGGATCACTTAACTTGTCTGGTTCTGGTATGAATCTCACATGTCAATTTGCTAGGCAGCCCAAGTGCATAATGCAACAGTGAGTGAGTGAGTTTAGTTTTATGCTGCACTCAGCAATATTCCAGCTATATGGTGGCGCTCTGTAAATAATTGAGTCTGGATCAGACAATCCAGTCATCAACAGCATGAGTATCTATATGCACATTTAGGAATGTTGACATGTGTCAACTTAGTCAGTGAGCTTGACCATCTGATCCTCTTATAAGCATAGTCGCCTTTTATGCCATCTAGGGTTGCTGATGACTCATAACAGCTTCAAAATGTTTGAGGAAAAACAAATAAAAGACTGTTTGTATCTCTTTCAGCCAGTGTCTGTTTTTCAACTGCCACATAAGCTTTATTCACACTAGCTTGTGTTGACTGTATAATGCAAGATTATGCATTACCTTTCTAAACAAACAGGTGTTTCTAACCCTGAATAAAGACATGAGCTGACACATGATTGGTAGGTGTATCACTCATTGTATCAGGTGTTAATCTGTCTGTGAATCTCATGTTATCCTCATCTGATGCATTACAGCATATTTGTATCTTATCTAATATTCATACCAAGGTTGTAAATCTAGAAAGAGATAAATATTTGTATGATTATGATGTTTTTATTGCTTTGCAAATCAGTGCATCTGTACCTAAGGAACTGCAAAGACACCCAACAGATCAGATCATAATTACAAAAAGCTCATGAGACATGATACTGGTTGTCAGTGGAGTAACACCTCACACTGATCCAGAGTTGATCCACGGACATTGCCTGTGTACAATGCACCGGCTATTTCTGACAATCAAAAGCAATTCTGTATTAAAAACTTATGGCAACACACTCATGATATTTTAGAGTTGACAGTACTGGTTCAGTAGTTCACGAAGATTTCAAAAACATTCATCCACTCATTAAGGCATAATCCTGATTTGAGTCTGTAGTCAAGGCCCTTTTCCCTACACTTTTTGCAACACCTGGCCAAAGTCAGCTAAAGACTTATAATCACCAGTATTTCTAAAGTGAATTATTACTGGACAGATCAACACATCCTGAGGCAAGAGAGACAACAGACTATGAAAGTTGAGTTACCATCTTTGTGAACAAGACTGGAACTATAAGAGTGGGTTATCAATAGAGATCACTGAGATCAATAACAGTTACCTAAATATTGATAGATTATTGATCATGCCATGGTCCATGAATGAAGACATTACTTTCAATATTTTTGTTGGTAAATTATGTTGACAAAAGAGGAAGGTAAATTATGTTGAGAAAAGAGGAAGGTAAATTATGTTGACGTAAGAAAAGACAACAGCAGTTGTTACCTAACAAAGCAGCTTATTTTCTTTTTCTTTCTGAAAATCAGATAATAATCCATTTATTGTGGTCATTATTATTGTCAATGTGAATAATAAAATGAAGTAAGTCTGGAAGTTGGTAAAATCAAACAATTGAAAGTTTTAACCCATATGCCACAACATGACAAATGCTTGTTGTCTGCGTTGCCACACATAATACTAAAACTAGATAACTGAAATGGCATACAAATCTTGCTGAGTCACAGGCCACATGTACTTCTTGAAATACTGAATCCTAGTTACAGGCCCGTAATATGTAGCAGTGGCAATAACACAAAGAAGTTCCCTGTGGCCTGGTCCGGTCGCTAGGCTTGTACTGCAACAACATGGATTGTTTTAGTTACATGCTTCCCGTTGGCCTTTATCCTAATTACAACAGACTTTACCATTATCAACATACAGCATTATCAGTATATGAATAGAACTCTCATAAATAGTCCATCTCACTTTCAATCTCCAATGCAAATACATTCAACCCCTTTGAGTCAATCAATGTGGCAAATTCACATGATTCCTGAAATCAACATTCTGGCTTTCTGCAAATAACTTTTGTATTTATCAGAAATCTGTCCATCTATGCTGAGCCCCTGGTTGTCTTGATCACATTTGGGAGTCTCAAGTATTGAAGCATGCAAGCAATGTTCATATACCCACACTTAACAACTTTTCTACTCACACTATAAGCAAATGACAGACTAAAGTCAGCTGTCAAAAGTTCAGGATACCTTCCAACAACAGCCTGGAAATCCTAATAAACAAGTATGCCTTGAAACCATGGTGCCAGCTGATGTAAACACATCGACAGCATGTGTATAATTCAGTTCATGTAGGTCTCAGACCATTGGGTACAAATGTTATAGAGTACAGGCCGAATTGCAGCGATATGTGTACTACAGTGTTTGTGCACAATACAAATATTTTGCTGTGTAAGTAATAACTATAGTTTTTGGTTACGAAACTGAACAACCACCCACAAACGATGCTGGTTGTTGTGAGCTGGTCAGTAATTCAAGCGCTATATGTCTTCTCATTAATAATTACCAACTTGGAGCTGCCTGAAATCTAGCACTTAAAATTTACATCATATAATACATTGTCACATGAGACTGGGTATGTGTTTTACAATAATAATCAATACATTAAATCATCACTTACTATGAACAAGAGCTGAGCAAGAGAGGGTGATGTGGAGCTTTTCATTCCCTGAACACTTAATTAACATTAGCTCTAGTCTTTGTGTCATGTGGCCTGTGGTTCTGTTTTGTATCCAACAAGTGATGCTGTTCAGAACAATCTGTGATGGACCATCACCATGTATCACCATGAGTAATCAGCAGCTGTATTACATAGTGATTTGAAAATGAGAAGGATTTGAAAATAGTGAGAATAACATGATAACATGATGATGTTGACAAGAATAAACTCTGCAGCACCACCATGATGTAAAGGATACTTGATAGCAATTGTTCAAACTCCAATGACAATCTGACTTCAAATTAATGTTCATTTAGTATCTACCTTCATTGACTGAAAGGGATGATATAATGATGATTCTCACTACATGCATCAATTGCGGACTTCTTGATGACAGATCAATAGAAGTGAAAGCACTTTGTTGCAGACCTATGATGAATCTGTTCATACAGGGCAATCAATCACCATCAGTTTCAGTTGCAAAGACATCTCATGGGACAATATCAGTTTCAACTTGGTCTTGCATGTAAGATATGTCCACTTTCTTTCTTACAGGAGGAGGATTGGTGACAGGTGCTACAGCAGAAATTGATATCATTATTGTGGAAATGGTTTCTAGGGACTTACTTTTTGAAATCTGTGTCTCCTATCTGGAAAGATAGTGACAGGCAGCTGGCAATGTCAGAGGAACAACCATTATTTAAGACAAATAAACTACATATGTATTCAGCTGAGTCACTTTTTTATGGTAAAAACTGCTACTTGTGACTGCACTATAAACACCTGCACCTGCACGACTCCTGTTACCATGATGTCTCTATACCATACGTCTCCTTGTTTGTCTACAGATAAGAACATCGATATTACCAACACATGATATTTACATTTTGAAAATACATTATAACATAGACAAATGCATATACAGCTGCCAAGGAAAATTATGAATGTTTAATTTTGCAAAGCAGCCTGTTGAGAAACTGGTATCTACCACTGAAGCATCACCAATAAATTATTAACATTTGATACCATGAGTCCACTTCTAGCCCTCAGTATGTAAGAGGTAACCATAAATAGACTGTGTTGAAATCCCTTGGCAACAAACACTATAGTATTGAACTTTCTATCAACAGACACAAGTCATATATCTTGAATGTGCACCTGTTAGCAATACATGCACTCTGACCTAAAACTGATATTGAAATCAGACTCTCTTGAGGGTACTTTCTCAAAATACTGGCCTTCCTATCTGAAAAGGCGTTGCAGTAGTCCAGTCTTTGCTTGTCCTTACATGGGCTGAATGTGTAAAGCCCATTTCTGGTGTCCCCCACCATGATATTGCTGGAATATTGCTAAAGGTGTTGAAAACTAAACTAACTACTATTTGAGAGGTCCCTAGTCAGTATCCTCTATCCTTGCTACAAGCAGATGGATCACTACTGATTTTGCATCAACGGGCCCCCGTTTCATCCTCGCGTAAGCCTAACATCTTGTAACTTTTCTCCATGGCATATTATTCTATGTTAGAATGTTATGAGAAAAGATATGAGATCTTAGCCTTACTAGAAGTTGGTAAAACGGGGCCAAGGTCTTAGTCTTAGTCTTAGACCAATGTAAGAGTTGTAAGCAGTAACCATGGTAACTGGAACTTATTAAGTGTAGGTGCTGTAGTTTGAGGGCATGTGGACAAATACAAAATGTTGCACAGTATATCAGTATATATTATTGCTGACCCAAATCCTGGGAAAATGACACACATCACAAATACTGGATAGTGAACATGAACATTGAATATATCTTTGAAGTTTTCAAGGCCTGAAAAAGTGTTTATTTCTAAGAAAAATCAGTTTACAAACTGAAAAGTAATGACAGAATATTTCTTAAAGACTCCAGGAAATTTATCACACCAATAAATTTTCGATGATTATCCGTTGGCAATGAAGCAATCATCACTTGTGAGATTTCAGCCAATTCCCAACACAAGTGTCTCAACCAAGTTGATAGTAAATTTTTCACACCAATGATCAGTGACCACATTATTGTGGTATCATACATAGAAAGGTGTTGCATATGTTGCAGATTACAGTTATAAACTGACCATACTCCAAAAACAATTCTGTTTGTGTGGTTCATGCAAACCAGACATCAACACATATCACTGTCTGGGATTGTCACTGTACAAAATATTTCCAACACACTCATGGGCCTGGCAACACACCTGGTCCTGGGACTATAACACTGAAGAAGTAGATGGTAGAACTGGTAGATGTCACGAGTGGTGATTGATAGGCAATCACTCATGATCATCTTTAGATGAAATTTTAAGTGATTGCAAGCGATGGTAGCATAGTGATCGTCAAAGCAGGCGGGTGGGGTGCATCGAAATGTCCGGCATTGTTTAGATATATTGTACTGAGAAGCATTTCAAGTCAGGGGTCATCTCAGATTTTTATATTTTTAAAAAAAATCTTTAATCCTCGCAATGACATGAGGGATTGTGCTGTAGTATTTTCTTTACAGGAGTTTCATGCATTGTCTTGATCATTAGGGTTGGGATCCCTGAGACAGTGTCATATGTACACTGTAGGTTCACTGTATATATCATTAGAATAAGCCTGAGGACACAATGTAGTCCTTGTGCATTTTTTGATGGGGCTAACTGGCTGCTGTTGGGATTCCAAAATCCAAACTGATTAATTGTCACAGAAATGTCTGTCATGGTTAGTTATACTAAAGTATAAAGTCTTCAGATTCTGAGCTTCAAATGTTAATGTCACACCTCCCCCAAGTATACAGATTTGTAATATGGGTTGTAAAGTACACACACAAAGAGGGTTGATTACATGTACTAAATAGTCAAAGTTATTTTATCATTGATCTGGTCATCTGGTCAGTGATTCATCTGCCACACCTATACATTCAGTAATCTCCCATAGACATAAACCTGTAAAGCAGTTACCCAAATCAATAACATTTCTCTAACTTGTACTCCCTTAATGGCATACAGTGAAATCGGATTACCACACCTCATGCTCTCTGTTTCTGAAGAACAGTACTGGGCTTAGGATCCTGTACTGCATTCCCAGGTCATAAAACACTTCATATTCATGGAATCAAGTCAGTGCAGTTGGACCTACTCAAAGATGTGGTTTTAACATATTTTCATTTCAACAGAAATCTGAATTGGTAAAAAATCAAAACTGGCTTGTGTCAATACCTCTCCAGGTAATGAGTCTACACAGCTGGTAACACATTTTACAAGATTGTGCAATGGTACATTATAATATTTAGCACTATTGGAATATACAAAGCCAGTATTTTGAAGTCAGTGATGTCTGTGAGAAAATATGACAATGTATTTGTCCTTTCTATATGAATTTAAAAGTGTTCAAATCTTTAGTTTTTAATGCAAAACTCATGAACTGATTGAAGAATGCCTATATTTGTAGAACTGCTGACTGGCTTATGGCCAAAAAGTACTGATGTCAGGTCATAGCCATGTGAGAGTACATAGTCACTCTGATAGTATTGTATTAGTAGCAGGTAAAGAAAAGATGAAATTGTTTCCTAGAAATTGATACCTACATATGAAGTCTGGCGTTTCTGATACTTAATGCATAAAGTCTGGGGCGATGGTGGACAATATGGCAGAATCCAGAACCATAATCCACATCCAGGTTATTCATACTTCTATCAGATTCTATCTATCTATTCTACCCCAAGAAATCATTAATGGCCCATCAGACTGCACTTAGCAACACTACATGCAGGATCACATTTCAAAGTTTTGTTGTTTTGGGGGGGTCAGATTTTATTTGGAAATAGCAGGTATTGGCATGTTCCATATCCTTGCATAAAACAATTGAATCCACATACTGCAGCACTGGCAGAAACAGATTAATCATAACATGACAGAACAATGTAATGCTAAATATGGCATGAAGCACTGCATAAAACACATAGAAAATATACTTCTTTGTAGATCTTGGTAGGTGGGTCTCATTTCAATGTATATTGGGTCAGTGAGTTCAGCGTAATAGAGATAGGAAAGAAATTCACTTGTACACACCTAGGTGTGGTGGGCCCTAAAAGCAATACTTGGATCTAGATTTTTGAAGTTCTCGTAGTGTTGAGATAGTCATAAGTGCCATACATAATATTAACTTACAACTATCATAGATCTAAGAGAGCTTCGAGGATCTATGCCCTTGACAAGATCGTCCAAGCAACAAGATCTACTAAGCAACAGATTCACATCTGCTCCTGTTAACAGTTAAGGATTCTGTACAATGACACAATATTTGAAAAATGCTGAAATGGCATTTCACTGACATTACACCCCAAAAAATGGAAATAATAACGTTAATGCAATATTGAGTAATCTATTTGAATACTTTTATAAATATGTTTCTGAATCATATTTCTGACTGTCCTGATACTGCTCTTTGACAAGTTTTTATGGGCAAAAGAAGACATCACTAATACAATTAGTTTTATGGAAAAAAGATAAACCACTGACATTACATACAATGTACAAGTTTCCCTGTCAAAAGGGATTGATACTAATAAATGAATGATACTACTAGTACATTACAATGCTATATTTTTCTCATGTGGTGATGGCTTGGGTACTGCAAGGATGCAGTCTTGTACTGCTTAATATTAACATGGACAGATGATTAAGGCAAAGCCAGAAACCACAGAATAGGGACCCATAGCTGAAACTGTGCAGGGCAGAGTAAAAGTACACAATTGATTTAAAACATGTACATAGACTCATGTTTATATTAGCAACAGTATCTGGTGACATTTGCATCATATCAATCAACTTGTACATATGTACAGCATCCACTACTGACTGTTGGAAACAGGATCTCAAAATACATTTCCAAAGGATGAAGCATTAACTGGGTAAAGCAGCTGACAGTCAATAGCTGCACCTAGCAACCCGTCAAGCATAACACAGTAGAGACAGTGCCTCTAGCAATCAGCCCTATATACATTGTTTACAAGTTTGTCAATACCACTAATGTAATCAAACAATCCATGGCGAGCCAGTCATTCAATAGCTTTGATGGCAGGATAGCTTTAGTAGATTTATTCGTTGCTTTGGCTGCAAGCGAATGCAAGTGAGGTATCATTGCCATTCCAACAGAAAGAATATAAAAATCACTTATATCAAAAAAACCAAAATTTCTGCCTTTAAAGGTCATAAAGCGTAATTTGCTGTACAACAATGGGTCAAAGACAAAAACAGTGCCACACCCACATTTTCCCGGAAACTCATATCTTTCAACTAGAGACAGGCTTATAATCATGGGCCATTTTGACTTACCAGTAATTGAGTCAGATGACAAATTGACCCCACAAAATCTCTCTGTATTGATCTTTGATAATGACACTGCAAATACCATAATACCTACTGGTAATATGATGTCTGAAGCTAATTTAAAACTATAAAAATCTGTAGTCTGCAGTACATGAAAGGTATATGTACTTCTGAATTAATGCTATCACTTCCTCTTGGGGAAAATATATGTTTAAGTGCAAGACAAGGTTGAAAAAAATACCTCAAGAAGAAATCAACCCGTGAAGGTCCTGGGGTAGAACAGGCCTTCAGCAACCCATGCTTGCCATAAAAGGCGACTATCCTTGTCATACGAGGCAACTAAGGGGATCTGTGGTCAGGCTCGCTGACCTGGTTGACACATGTCATTGGTTCCCAATTGCGCAGATTGATGCTCATGTTGTAGGTCACTGGATTGTCTGGTCCAGACATGATTATTTACTGACCACCACCATATGGCTGGAATATTGTTGGAGTGCAGCATAAAACTAAACTCATTCACTCAAGAAGAAATTTATATATACCTTCTGATTTAATGCTATCACTTTCTGTTGGGCAAGACAATGTTAACACCCTAGCCTCTAGGCGGCCAAATAAGAGAGATACATGCACTTCTGAATTAATGCTGTCACTCCCTGGTGGCAAAAAAATGTTAAACAGAAAGACCCTAGCCTAAAGTTACCTCAGTAAGAAAGTTATATGCAGTTTTCATGCAATGTTATCACTTCCTGTTTGGCAAGATAAAGTTAAGACAGGTAGACCCAAGCCTCTAGTTGCCTTAATAAGAAAGTTATATGCATTTCCCATTGAAAAACCTTTATCCTGAACTTTAAACAACATATGACTTCATGAAAGCATAATTTCATGTTAAAAATATGTACATCTTTTGGAGTGCACAAGGAAGCTCAACTATCTTAATAAGGACCATTTGATGAAAGTCATTGAAAACATAATGTACATGGTCTGTTTTCTCTTGAGATGTCACTCCATCACTCAGTTTCTACAAACTGTTTGTCCTACAGGCCTACACTGTGAAAATAGGAGTGATGGTTTCCTTAATTAGGGTAAAAAGAAGTTTGATGCCAGGTCCAAAATCATCTTTGGCACACTCCCATACTAAAGGACACACATGAACATCTGTGCTCCGTGGCACATGTGAAAACAACAGATTTAAATTCCTGAGATATATAGAACATATTTAGAATTGCAAGACATGACAACAGTATTCCATAACAAGTACAATGGTAGCTAATGGAAGAAAGCTAATACTGATAAGGCACATACATATTCTTGTGACCATACCACAACTTTCAGTTCACATGTAATACATCACCTGGCATATACATGACACTGAACATAATTATCATCTTGTAACTGCCCCTAATGTTAATCTAATCACAGTGGAAACTCCTAATGTTAGGTAATTCATCCTAATGAAAATTGATGAGCACTCACACTCTGACAATTAACAGGCAGTCACATTTTAGACACATGTACATGCAAGTAACATCCTCAATTAAACAAGTTATGACAAATAGGAAGTATAACTAATGAGAAAGAATCCATTGATTTGTCAATGCTACATAGATCATTACTTGCTCAGACAAACAGACGGTGCCATTATTATAATGCATTATCACATAAGCAAATATACACTAACATTTTTATGTATCATATGACATGTTATCATTGTGTATAGTTCTAAGATAACTACCTTCATATAGTTGTCCTGATGTCCTCAAAAGAGGCTTCTTGGTAATTTCAAACCCACATTTTGTGCTAATAAATTTATTTAAAGTCCAGTCAGAGGCAAAATCTACATGACTATTTTGGTACATGGGTGCTGGTTTGACTACAACTATCTCCTGAGGAATCTGCACTGAAATTGTTATTTTTACGATATTAAGCTCAGACAAATATGCACATGTATGTTCAAATACTGTCCAAAGTTTCAAACACCAGACTCGTTTTTACTTTAATCTAAACCTCATAGTTTTTAAACTCTGAAAGCTTATTGCAGTGACTGAAATAGTTTTAAACAACCCTAAACATCATGTTGGGGTGAGATCTCATTTTGTTGTGTACCTTATCTTGTTTGTTTGTGAGTGCCAAAAATAAATAAGAATCTTTCTTAAGCAACAGTAATGAATACATATCTCCCAAAAGCAGCAGTAATGAATACATATCTCCCAAAAGCAGAAGTAATGAATACATATCTCTCAAAAGCAGCAGTAATGAATACATGTCTCCCAAAAGCAGCAGTAATGAATATGCAGCATGAAGGCCAAAAATGTCAGCAAGGGTAAATAGTACCTCTGACTATGATGCCCAACTTCGGCACCTGCTGGGTGCAAGTTCTAAATGTGTAGGTGGAAAGACTTGGAGATGTCATGAAATAAGTGGTATGTTCATTTGTCACTCATGAGGGAAACAAATACCAGCATGATAAGTAAGCACTAGTTACATGGGTATGTGCACTATATCCTATAATAATAACAATCATAATGTGTCTTGGATTGTGGCTGACACTTGAGACCTCTGCAATTACCAAGTGATAGTGCCGTTAATTGTGCCCTCTGGTAACTGTAATATTAATTGTAGACTTAACAACACTGTTACTGTGACCATGGTGATATCCATGGCACTCGTATGTTTACATGATAAGAACAATTATTTCCTGTGACAAATGCTTCATTAGTGCTCTAACTACCAGACACAGGAACCAACCTGGAGCATCCATTAAATTGTTCATTGCTTGAATAGGATACTGACTGTGTCCCAGAGTACTACTGTTTAGTTTCAGCTACGAACTTCAGATGGAAGATCAAGATCACCTTACTCCGGTCTCCATATTATTGTAAACGCTGAATTCCTTTCCATTGAAAGAAGAACTAGCAACTGCTGCAGAGTCAGATTCTGATAATCCTGCTGGGTGCAACTTCTAAATGTGTAGGTGGAAATATTGGGAAGGGGTGTTATCTTTATTTGTCACATGTGACACACACCCTGGAAGATTTAAATGTTCTTCCATGAGTAATGGGAATTGTCTTGGATAGCAAAATTGTTCTACAGGGCTCTGTAGGGCTATGCCAGAGCTGCCAGAATGGTCACACAATATATGTCCCCTATGTTTTTTATATATCTGTGAAGGCAAGGATGGGGACAAATGAAACAGACCCATTCACATTGTTCTTTGCCTCCATTACCCCTGCCAGCTTCCAGTTGAACAGAGTGAGTGAACAAGAATAAGCAAAAATTAAAAAGAAACACCCTATTGCCTGATTTTATGATGAATCTGTTGGATTTTTTTTGTCTTATCTGTTGTCACTATTGTTAGAATTTTCGTAACATTTATGCTACATAAAAACACTTCTGGCATAGAGGGCGAATGAAGCAGGAGAGATAACTGTAAGTATTCCATACGGAATAGTACCCTCCTGTTCCTCCACTCCTTTGAACCGGAAGCTGGCAGGGGTAATGGAGGCAAAGCATGGTCTGATATACCACAAGTTGCACTTAAAATGTTGAATAAAGAATATTTCACATGAGTAATTGTTCAACATGGGGTTGGAAATGTGAGAGCCCAACCAAGTGAAGAAATGGGTGTATACCTTTGATTTCATTTGGACATGAATAATATTCTTCGAACTGAAGCGAGGAATGTATGTCGCCAACCTTTGCTTGCTTCGCTCGCATGTAAGAAGACAGGTCATTTTATCCATGCTGCGCAACCCACTTGCGCTACAGTTTGCTTGTGTACAGACATAGGTGTGGAATTGTCTTGGTGACTAAATGTATTGTCCTCCGTTCATGATAATTTACATGACGGGTTTGACCCACCTGCTATCATTCACCCTTGGTCATTAGATCAACCATATAACCCACTGTACCAGTGGAACTGATACATGGCATCAGTTTGTGATGGAAAAGTCACCTTATGTAGCGATCACAAAGTAGTGCTGAGTCATTGACAGCCATATGAACAGCAGTAATCCTTTTCATTGGGAGTGCTATCAAGGTGAAAGAACATCTCTGGTCATTACAGAACCTCTCTAAATGAAACATGTCAATAAAAAGGCGTTACATCTGGAAAATATACATTGCTCAAGAAAGAAATATTGTTGTCTTTTGTTTTACAGTGATATGGTTAGAAAAGATTTGTGCACACAACACACATGTCAAGTTAACTTTGTGTACACAGCAACTCTCTATTAACACAGGCTCTCTACTATCGCTGCAAGTGGAAATATCGGGAAAGAAGAAAAACCATGCCCCACATTGGCGGTTTATATTTTGGAAATTATGTAAAATAAAATCATTGCTCTTGTATTTATTTCATTGGAATGCTATGTCTAATCATAGCAATTTAAAGTATGCATCTTTCTTTCAGTAAGTTCTAGAACATTTTGAAACTAATATGACCCCTACTGACATTACAGCTACCATGAATCAAAACATACTTTGTTAAGAGTAATCCTGCAACAACTATAAGGCCGGAGATAGAAAGACTCTCTTTCTAATTGTGCCTTAGGGTCCCAGGGGAATATTTTATGTGTGCCTTTCAGAAATCAAGAGTGCTCATGAGTTTAAAAACATATGACAATGATCATCTGAAATGTTTTGGTAAATAATGAAATGGGCTTATATTCAAATGTGTATTGCATTATTCAATTTGTTAAAATCATAATTGTTTGGGGCCTGAGTTACGTTTTCAAAACATTAAGCGTGCCAAAAGGGCACCGAGAACCAAGCGATTCCAATATTTACCATGTCATGGGACACTAATATATAGGATACTTCGAACACTGTAAGGTCACTTGTGCATTGTCTGTCCCGAAAATATGATAGGGAGTGACATATTTTGCAAAGTAACCCAGCACATGGCAACAAATTGTATGGTACAGTATAAGGCAGCAAAAAATATTTGTTATAATGTTACTGTTGCCTTGTATCCAAATGAATAGAATTTTCAGGTGTTTTGGTTGCAAACATGATGATATTACCAATTTGAATGAAATTCCTAAATATATTTAACTAATAAAACTATCCAGAATTGTTACTTGTCTTAGTAAATGCTTTACAGTGTCATTTGCTTGTACTGTCTGCCATTGTAAGAAAATAGCAATACAGCGATAATAGAGAGTTGCTTCAATTTCCTGGTCAGATGAGGCAATCAGGATTGCTACGATGATATTGAATAATTTGCAACTATGTGCTACATTGTTTGTGCAAGAAATGAAGCTGAAATATTAGACGATTGAATATACATATAAAATGCAAAATGTCAGTAGTTATCTTATGCTATAATAGAGGGTCCCATGTGATTAGAGATGAGACTGCATAATATTATAAATATGTGCCACTTAACAAGACAACACATTCAGATTTTTACCAACTAATTTCTGTTGAAACCTACACTGTTCGCTTGAGTCAACATATTTAATGTGAATTAATCCCAGGTTCTAACCATCGAAAAACTGCTCAACTACTTGGGTTGGAAGATAACATTACAAACCCGAAACACTGAACAGCATGACAGGAAGTTTTCCGTGGTTCAAGCAATGCCAAACGGCATGTATGGTAAATTTCTATTGATCTTGGGTAAGTTCGGCCAAAAGCGGCTGAATTGTAAACGATGACACATGACAAATATTCAAGCAAATAAGTTACGAGAATTACGACCCACGAAAAATTAATGATGAGCACTTGTCTCAAGCCTGGAATCTGAAGGGACACCGGCTTTTAAAATGTCAGCTCTATGGACGATTCCTAAATTATTATTGCTCACAACGCGCAAATAACATTACCTCTACGCGTTGAAGCTAGGCTCCAAGACTGTGTGGCATAATCCAAGTACAGTAACAGCTTTAAAGGTGTTGATATTCTCCTGTCAAACGATCCACACTGGCACAGGAACTGGCTTGACGTCACCTATAGCAACCAATCACAGCGCCACCTGGCGACAACTTCCTGCTTGTCAGATCTATCAATCAAAAACGAAATAGGATCGACAACTTAAATCACGGGCGAAAGGAATAGTTTAGCCACAGGACGTATTCTGTGTTAGTGGGGCTAAAAGTAATCAAGATCTCCGACTTGAAGACCATTAGTTGCTTATTATATGAATGTAATGAACCGGTCAAAGAAAATCACTCACCTTCGTAAACAGATAACACCAAATACCACCAAACACACACACACACACAGACACACAGACACACACTCCCCCCTCACTCACACTCACTCACACACACACACACACACACACACACACACACACCTACCTAGGCATAAATTATGAACGGCCCCAGTCGGAGAGAGTAATATATTTTAAAGAATGACCCCTATTTGGGCTAGGGACTGACATTATTGGCTCGATATTTCTGGGTTATTTTGTTTGTTTGTTTAGGTTGTTTTTTTTACAAAAACATTTGAACTGGTCCCTGAAAGTTTGACTTTATCACATTCACATCTGTCATTCCATTTGCTATGAATATTCGCAAACATTATCGATCTTCCCGTTATTTCTTACCTAGTTTGTTTTCATAAGCGTGTTGTTTGATATTCCACATATCATTTTGAAACGCTGCATGCAGAAATACATCTCTACAACCAAATTTACTTAGATGGTCCTTCTCGGCTTCCGTACAATGGTCATCCCATACTGTTCCGTTTCAGGGTTCCATGAGTTATAGGATTCCAAACTAATTTTATTGCCTTGAATGAGCAAAATATACAGTGACACAACATATATCTAGAATAAAATAACCCCGTACTGAGAAGATTTTGCCATATCATACTGAATCATTACTAGACAAAACTACCACTAATCGCATAAAAATTTCCCTAAAATTCAATGGAATCGCCTACCAGACTGGGCATCCCGCCAAAAAAGACTTACATGCGGAGGAAGTGTGTTTCAGGTAGGTTGTGGATTTAGACAACTTTGTTATCAGTTTCAGTTAATGTGTGGACGTGATTTAGATATTATGTGTTAATGTGAAAACAAAAGATGCTTGTCAAGTGAATATAAAATATTATGTGTATCATGTTATCGCCTTTGCATGGGCTCTTTTAACGCGTAGGCCAAGACCTACACTACACAGTCTACAGCAATGGTTAGCTATTCCGTAAGTAGACAAAACTGTTTTCTGGTAATATATTTATTTTATTTTTGTTCAAATATTGATACTTGTGTTGCAGTATTAAAATGTCTTCAGGAGAACTTGAAGAACTAGGGAGGAAAGTCAGAAGACCCGAGTGTGCTCGCTGTCGGAACCATGGGATCATCAGTCTTCTGCGGGGACACAAACGATTTTGTCAGTTTACTAACTGCATGTGTGCAAACTGTATTTTGATTGCACAGAGAAGAAAGGTTTCGCGGGAGCAAATAGCTTTACGAAGGCGCCAGGAACAAGACGAGGCAGCCGGATTGTTCATTCCAGTCCCCGAAAACTTGTTGAAAGGTGGGCCGAAACATCGACGCAGGGAATAAATTCTCGATGCTTGTGAAAATAGTTGTAAGAATCATACCTTGAGAAGCAGATGCTGGAATTTACATCATATTGACCACTGCTGCTATCGTAAATCTACTCCAGAATATAGTGCATCATCTATGTGCCGGCATTGGACATGAAAATATTACTCAGTATATCTGATTCTGATAGTAAGTGGCCTAAAGTGGGTTTCACTCATGAGCCTGGGCAGTATATATATTATTTTAACTGAAAACTCCTGAAAATAATAACTCTCAAGCCAGAAAGTGTCAACAAATTTCTGAAAACCATCAATATTCTTCTCTGTGATACCCTGTACTGTTTACTGTGTATATTTTAAAGTCGTTCAATACTAGTATTTGGGTTAGGAGAATGATGATTCCTGCAGCAGTACAAGTTTGAAATTAGGGCAGAGATCCTGGGACCTTTGGTGTGTTATCCAATGCTGTTTGAATTGAGAGGTGCCAGAAAAAGGGCCCTTTGACTTTCATGCTGAACACTCTAACACATGTTTTCATTTCTTTAGGTTCGATTTCTTGATTTATTTAGGTCACAGTAGCAGTACAATTGGTTGTCATCTCAAGATGTTGAAACAGAAGTTCCCCAGCATGAGTCTAGGACGGATCCATGCTGTACTAAAGGACACAGGCAACATTGAACAGACCATTATTAGACTACAGAAAGGTACTCAAACAAAATCTGAAAATTGCTGTGTTGATGGCATGTTCAGACAAGGACACAGGCAACATTGAACAGACCATTATTAGACTACAGAAAGGTACTCAAACGAAATCTGAAAATTGCTGTGTTGATGGCATGTTCAGACAAGGACACAGGCAACATTGAACAGACCATTGTTAGACTACAGAAAGGTACTCAAACAAAATCTGGTAATTGCTGTGCTGATGGCATGTTCAGACATGCTTTGAAACAACCCCTTAAAATTTGTATTGATAGATATATTCATAATAGCAAAAGAACCTCATGAAGTTGTGACAGTGTTCTAAGGTTAAGTACTCAACTGAAAACACAGGGCAAGTACATTGAGCTGGGAATGGAGGAAGTCTAGGCCCAATTATATACAATGCCATCTTGGTGCAACAACAGTCATAGTCCATATTCTCAAACGCAGACTTAGCTGTAGATGTAGGTTGTTTTATTTGAGTGGGTCTGGTTGTACTAAAAATTCTGTAGGGGTACTTCACAGTTTTTATTTTGTTTTATTGAGATGCCTTGAATTTGTATTTTGTATATATCACAGCAACAAGAACTGTTGAAGAACATCTCAACATGGGAGCATGTTAGTTGGTCTAAGATCTATGGGGCAACTTTGCAAATATATAGGTTTATTTGCAGGAACACCTTGATTGTTGCGTAGTGATGGTGCTTTGCTGTAGAAAATATGTGTTACACCCCTTGGGTTCAGGGAATATCAGGTAGTTTTCTGAAAAAAAACCAAATGACACATGAAGTCTTTCTGTCCTGTATTCTGACCCAAAATGGTGAGGCTCCTGATGTGACGTGTGTGACACAATTAGTATATTACATGGTATATTACATTAGTACTTAAGTACAATCTATTTCAACAGCATGCTGTACTAATCTTTACACAATACTTTCAATGTTTGTCTAGGGGTATTATTTGCTCAATGAAAGTTACAATAATTCTACACCATGAAACAGGACAACTTGAACTTGCATATATCTTCACCTTCACCATGAACTTTCAACTTAGTTACAAAGGCATAAATGATAATTACACAAGAGATTAATCCTGGTGATTATGGCATATTTATCATTACTTGAGTAATTGACATGCATCAAGGTAATGCTGAGTTGCATGTGCATTATAACTTCCTTTGTAATTGTAAGGTACCATGGTCAACATATTTACTACTGTTATGGTTTATAATGAATTCATAAACAGTAACACTGATATTTCAAGATAATAACATTACATGTTAGGAAACTACACATTCAGATTCATTAAATATTAAGAGTAAGTAATGTATTAAATGCATGAACAAAGCACTTTGCAGTTACGATGTTCACCCCAAAATATAATGTACTTTGCCTTAGAACCCTAATCGGTGTAAACAGTAATGAGGACGACGATAACGATTCAGTGTGAAATAACAAATGATCCTTTGGTTTTCACAAAGTTAAAATATTAGCCAAATGCTGGGATTGACTTAGGCTGCGATATCGCAATTTTCTAGCACCGGTTGCTATGAAATCACTCTCAAATTTATCTGCAGCGATTTAAAATCGCGTCCTGATCACCAGTACAATTTGAAATAATTAACTGTTTAAATCTATTTGACGGAGAAAGGCTTTGTCGTTACTTTGTTCTATCAAAGATATTCCCGCTAATTTCTACGTATTTTTAACCTTCAAGACATAACTTACATTATGGAACTTCGAACATCGTTACACAGTGCTGTACAAAATGAGTTGCTCTGCAAAGACGTATGTGAAACTCTGAACCCCGCAGTAATGTGTTGTTTATGCAACTGTGTGACGCTGTACGAAGTAACATTATCATGCCTCCAAAAAGCGATACTAAAATTTTTAAAGACTACACATGAAAGTGCATTTGTCATTTATTTCTTTTCTAGTGAACAATCATGAACAGCTTATGTCATAATATTTGAAAAAATCTCATTTTTTTAATTCCATGCGAGATTTTATCTCGCATCTTTCCTGAGCCAGGTTTATCCATGCAGATGTCCCCCCATTAGGGGTGACCATTGCGATAACGATAGACTATCGCAACCAACTACTGCAGTATAGAAAAACGGGGTAATTTCAACCAACAATTTTGTCATTGAGACCTTCCGGGCTGAACGTGTGGAGCTCAAAGATCAACTTCAACTCTGTTGAGGGAGTTTAGTGGTGGTCTCCCGCTCAGGGTTTGCCTTCAGCTGAGTGATAATGATGTATCGTAGATCACTCTATTGATGATTGGGGAGATTGAAATAGTGAACGACGGGTTTGTCCCTCTTGTGAGTAATGTGTTCAGAATGTCTGATTCTGAAGGCCCTTTTTGTTTCACCTACATATTATTTGTGGCAGGAGTTGCAAGCAGGTATATCACATTGCGACTTCGGCAATTGTATTCACAGGTCAGATATTTGTGGCCTGTAAGAGTGCTGTAAAAGTACAGCACTCACGAAACATTCATTTGATGGTGAAGTGTCCAACGTAAGAAGCTACATGAGACCCGTTACACGCCGGAGAGACACACTCAGTGGTTTCACCAGAGCCATGGGAGCATGTGTCTCCAACCCGGAGGACAATTTCCTGGCAGCAGTTTCATCAACTTTGCGAGTACTGAGGTGATCCCCCTGGATCCGCCATCTGATGTGGAGAACCCGCTCATTGATCCACTCCATAATTGCCCAGAAGAGACAGAAAATGTCCCATGGACCAACGCTTTGAGCACACCTCCTAGAGCTATAAACGGACTCCTAAACCAGGTAACCGCTTCTACTCCAGGTAATTCTAAATGCCCATACATGCTGTTCAGAGGTGGCGTCCCCATACCGCCAATGTCAAACTGGTCTACAGACATTCATCAGATATTTCTTATTACAGAGCCCTGAGAGGTCCTTTCATCTCAACTGGCCAGTGCCTTCACCACCAGGGGTACAGAACTTTGCCCAACAGCAAATATGCCAACCCCGCCATAAGGAGAACCCTTGACGACATTCTGGCGGAATATCGTCTATTAGTGAACATTGCGGCAGAGCACCAGGATATACTCTCCTCAGCCATGTTCCTCACCCTCACCACCCCATTGATACAGCTCGACACCCATATTGATGAGTTTTAGTGCACATCCCAGCGCCACCATTGACTATCTGAAACCTCATCATGTGGTAATCACCACACTGTGTAAACCCCTCAGAATCTAACTGGATTACACATTCATTCTAATCTGGACTACAAGTTATATACTCTTACAATCACATGTGTTGTTACTTTCCTGAACCCTTCACTCAAATCATAGAGTGCCAGGGCCCCAGGTGCCACATCATACGTGAGGGACCTTATTTATACAAATTCTCTATTTATCCTACATACAATTTGTATTAACCTTTTAGTGCTCGACGAACTTTATAACTACTTTGTTATATATGTCGGCCCATATATGTTCCATTCATTTACATTAAACACTCTAGTGATAAATAACAAACACTGAGACATTTAGTTTCAGAATCTTTATTTTCACCAACACCATCGTTTTACCTTTATTTAGGAATGTGAATCTGACATTTCTTCAATAGTAACACATCACCCATATAGACCCGTACATTGTCAACCACACAATGAGAGGTAATACATTACAATTTACAACCAGTCTAAGGTATAAGTTAGCAACTGGACACACATCCCCAATGGTTACAGCACTGCCCTCCCGTGGTCCTGAAATCATAAGCAACATACCCATTATTCACCGGATACACTACCGGCACCCCACCGGAACACCTCCACCGGTCCCACCCCTAGACCACCAGCCACCACCTCTGGGTCCAAGTAGTATATATACACTCAGTCACCGCTAACTACTTCGTCTGATGGGGCCAACCTGGACAAAACTGGTCACCCTTGTGCTAGCACCACAGCCCCACCTCGCCTACCCCGGTCTCTGCCTTTTATCCCAACTACTGCAGTCGTTTTTTCTCCTTGAATTGTCTTATTTGAAGTCATTTCGCAATTGAATGTATAGTTTATTTGAAATAAAAACATTTTGAAGCAGTTTTAGTCTCTTTTGATAACTGACAAGAAACTTGAAACTCAAGTAAGCAGCTAGGAAGCTGAAGGAAGCTGCAAGTCTGCACACAAACATGCTGTATTTTGTGCTGCACACTCATCAACAGAAGTAAATTACCTAACTATCCATTGTCACATATCCTATCAATGCATCAATAGTTTTTGGTTTCTATCATCGATTAATTGCCATCAGAGACTCTGCAATTGCAATCCATTGCTAGTTTGATGCATTGTTGCAGCTCTACGCACCATCACATAATTGAAATACAATCATACTCCTCCTTGCAAGAAAGACTTACCCCACTCATGATCATGTTGAATTGTGTAGGTTATCATCAGTTATATAAATAGACCAGTGTCAAAACCACATTCTGTAAATTCTGTGACCTTAAAAAAGTTTTGAAAGTGGTTTCAGTCAGTATCAAGGAATATTCATTTAATGCTTCACTGTTGGTCAGCATACATCATGGGTGTCAAGTGTTGATGGATATTCCATTAATGTTGGTCAGTTTTCATTAGGGGTGTCTACACAGGTCTGAGGAACTAAAACAATAGATTATTACATGGTACTATTGCAATGTTGATAGACTATTGCAAGGTAACAATCATGATCAGTTGATAGTTCAATGCATTGTTACACTCTTAGTACACATCATTGGTGTCCATAGTAAGTAACAGTGAATGATCCATTCATGTTTTAATGTTGGTTGTATTATGATAGTATGCATGGGTGTTTGCAAAGAAGCGTGTGACTCTCCTGTGAAATTCCTCTCTTTGTGGAGTGTGTTTGCAGATTTTGCCAATTGTTCATGTTTCAGAGGATCTAGGGCGAGATACATCTGAAAGTACCTGGAAAGTCAACTACAGTGAGTGTTTTCTTATTAACGTATGACAACTCAAGCTTAGATTAGTTTGATAAACAGCTTGGGAAATTTCTCATTCATTACATGTGAAGCAAATTTTACCAACACATATACGAGAAAACAGAACATACTTTTCTTATTTGTAAATTCTTCGGTTAGAATAAGGACACTGTCTGGCCTATTGGATCAACTTTGTTTATCAATAGTGGAAAACTGTTAGAAATCATTTTTAATGTTTTCAGATTTATTCAGTGATAATATGAATGGTTATTCTTGTTCAACATTATTGCATTGTAGTCAGTTTTGAAATAACTCAAAATCTCTGAAATATTTATTTTTTAACCCCAGTTTTGATCAGAATATAGTTTTTAGTTTGTAACCCCCAAAATCCCTGATTCAGAGAACAGCATGTTTCTCTCAGTCAGAGTTGGTAAGAGTTTTGAAATCATAATGGGTGCAGTTATAGATTTTAAATACAGGGTTATGGGGGTTTCAGAGTATAAGATACAGAGCTCCAATTGTTGAAATGTAAAATGTTGATGAGCTCTGTCCATCTATGTGGCCCCAATACTTTGTCTGAAGCATATCTCCTAAGTCATTTGTGATAGCTTAACCAAACTTGCAGGCATTGGGACAGGCAGGGGCCATAGGCCATTTTGCGCATTTAAAATTTTGTAGTTTAGTATTGATACAAGGGCAGTGACCCATTCTAAATTCAGAAAATGTCTGATAATCCTGAAAATGGCCCATTGTCAAAATATCTTTCCCAATCCCTGAACTTGGTGAACATATCAAGCATGATTCCCAGATGTGCGTTTTGCCTTTTAACTTTAAAGCCGTTCACTATTCTTCACCAAACTTGGCACATAGATAGGTCAGGTGGTATAGATATTGCTAGATTTGTATTTCTGTATATGATAATTTTGCATTTCCCTGACCTCAACTGAATTTGGTAGTAGCGTTCTTTTCCAAAGCAGAATTGTAACACCCGACAATATTCTCCATCCACTCTGCCATATGCATACCAAAACATTGACATACCGTAATCATAATACATCGACATATTAATGAATATTGGGATATTGATATATTCTGTTGGAGAAAGAATATTTTTTTACATTGAAGATTGAAAAACCAGTGAAAACTAAACCTGAACTATGGTCTTTTCTCCCATTCCATTAAGGTCTCTCCTCAACACCTTGTGACATTGGCCTGGGTTCCAGCATGTTGCCCAAGACAGAACCCCCTCTCCTCCCCAGTGAATACTGTGGGGGCAGCACTTACTACTCCCGAGCCCCATCATACAGCTCCCTCCACCACCTGTACAGCACCTACCCTACCTACTGCAAGACCAGTCCCACCAGCAGCCCCATGCACAGCTACAATGTAGCAGACTACCAGTATCAGCAACCATCACAGTTCCTCTCATCTGCACCCCCTGTCAGCAGCCACACACCGCAGGGGTATCAGCTGATCAACTCCATGGACCTTCCATACAGTCACACAGCCCCTGCTGAACCTGGGCTGGCCGCAAAGGAGCTGAGTAAAAGTCTTGCACAGTACACCAGTCTGCGTGATGATGCTGATGACATTGGGAAGACGTCAGCCCACTTTCCCAACCAGTCCCCCAGTAGAATGTCATCGGATGATGAAGGAGCCCTCATGATAGACTGCTGATCTTCTTCAGGGATGCAGTCTTCCCCATTCTGTGCAATTGTGGAGATTCATAACACAAAGGCACTGTCAATATATTCATGATATAGACGTAGAATTTTCCCGAGCATGGCTCCCAAAAGTAGGCTTTCATCAGATGGTCAGTGGGGGGTTATTGTATGAAGTTAAGCATGAAATTCAAGAACTCTTGTCATTGCTGAAGTGAATGACTTAGTGGAACCCTTGATTCAAATTCTAGATATAGAACCTAATGAACTACTTGGTGAGTGTTGTGAACATTTTGTCTTCGTTAGAACTTTAATGTTACAAGTGAGAGAAATAGCAGATCCCCAAATTCAGTGCTGTAAGAAAGAGCCACGGGGAGGTGAGGTAGCCTAGTAGTGATTAAAGCATTTGCTTGTTTTGAGATACCGGTTTGATTCTCCATGTGGATAGAATATCTGAAGCCCATTTGTGCTGTTCGCTGAAAGGGAATGACATGGCAAAACCACGCACTCCAGTATTTTAAAGTCTTCAGGGTTTTCCTGGACAATTTTTATGAAAAGAAGCTGGGTTATTCTGGTGGATAAGTGCAAAAATCTACTTTCCAGCCTGGTACTACTAATATACATACATATGACAGAATCAACATGTGAGATTTGTGTTATGATGGTTATCATGTAAGTACACTAGATCCCATCACCCATGATCATTCTACTGCCGTGTTCTGTGCAAAAGTGATTGTTGTCATTTATAATGTGGCAAATTATTATATTCTTGGTGATCGGTTGATTGTACAGAATGTATATAAAATGTGTAAGTCATGGGTAGTAAAACCCTACTTTTAAGGTATTAGATCGGTGCAGAACAACTTAAAATTAGAGAAGAATTTACAATCAAACCAAATAGCAGGTATCCCTACCCTTATGCTTTTGGCGTAATTATTATGATTTTGACCAATTAATTATGCTGTTACACTTAATATGCGAAAATTATGCTTTTCTATTGGCTTTTGGAAAATTAATAAAGTGGATGAAATTTCACAAGGAAGTGTTTCGTAACGCACTCATGTAGGTGTTAAGAAATGGACTTACCCTGATAGAAATCACTTACTTATAGAATCACGCTAAGGAATTGAAGTATCTTGTGTCACCTGACCAATAATCTTTGATGCATTGATTTTCATAATGATTGGTGACGTGTATTTCTGTCTAGAGTGTTTCTTTTGTTAAAACTTACACTAGATGGAGACAACCAGAAGACAAGTATTACACTTTTTTGGTCTACATTACATTTTTTGACGTCAAGTATTACACTTAGGCCCAAAATAGGGTTGGCGTTTCTGTATACGTGCAGTTTAACTGGACTTTGTTTCTTTGTTTTCAGTAATTCTAATACCTATTTCTATTTTTCTGACTTTTAGAAAGTTAATGTTAGAGACTTCTGTCCACTGTGGACCGTCTAAGTAAATAAAATTGGCATGAAGACAAAATCACCCAGATCAGAGTCTTGCCGTCCAGTGCAATGTGTCTCTTGCAAACTGAAATGGGACATTGGGTACATATCCTAAGTTTGGTCCTAACACAAAATACAGGTACCAGTGTTGCATGTGAAAGATATATTGAATTAAAAAATGCAGGCAATTATGAGGTAAAAATTCATAATTGTCTGAAGTTGACTGAGAGTAATATAATTTACAGATATGCCTCTTGAGAGCAAGAATGAAATGGAAACCATTTGAAAACAGCTTCAAAAGATTGATGCACACATATTGAGTCATATTTGTGCTGGTTGTTTGGTCAGATTTCATGAAGATATTTACTTGATATGTGTGGCATTTTGTTGAGCCAAATGATATCCCAGTGGGTGTTGCCCTTCATAACAATGACCATTCACATAGGTCCACTTTGGTTCTCACAGAACCATACATGCTTGCCATGAAAGGTAACTGTGCTTGTAGGAAGAGGCGACAAACGACATCGAGTGGTCAGGCTTGCTGACTTGGTTGACACATCTTCGGTTCCCAATTGTACAGATTGATGTTCATTGGATTGTCTGGTCCAGACTCAATTATTTAGAGATTGCCGCCATATTGCTGGAATATGGCAGAGTGTGGCGTAAAACTAAACTTACTTTTAGAATAACCATATGAAAAAAAATTGACTTGTGTTATTTTGAAGACATTAAGATCATGTGTTCATTCATTTAGGGAAGATTGTTAACTTGAGCCTTAAAAAATGTTGTGGTTCTGACTACCTGACTGACCTTGAATTCTGGTGCCAACCCTATTTCCTTTCAAGAAGTATGAATAAAACAAGCTTTCAGATACCATTATTGTTTTCCCAGCACCGACAGACATTGGTCATTTTGGAAGAGAAAGTTGACATGATGGCCCCAAGTCTAATTAATAAACAATTTCTTCTGAAAAACTGTGAAAAACAAAATTAAAGGAAAATCCTACCTAAGTACCCTAAATTTTAAAGATGTGTAGTTGGAACCCCCAAATTCTTTTTGTTTGGTCTTATCCATGTAGGCAAGTTAAGTACATGTAAGTATACTCTTCACAGATCATGAGGCCAGTAGACATGTTTCATGGATGGTTCCAACAATGACTGGATTACTGTAGGCAATTGGTGTGGTATAACTGTTAGAAATGGAATGTAAATATGGTTTGCTTGGATTTTTAAAACAAAAAAATGTAGTTTAATGTGAAAATGTATTTGTATTTGTAAGGATGCAATATTGTTACAATGACATGGATTGTTTTGTTGATCATGTGTTGGTGAATGTCAGTCATTTGAAAAGTGATCATTTATTAAACTCTAAAAGCCATTCCTGGTTAAGGGTAAAATCTTTACTGATGTAGAGACTGGTAGGATAAGTCCTTATTTAGTCCAGCTGAGAAGTTAATGTATGATAGTTTTACGGTTTGTATGTCAGTTTTGTTTTTTTTAAATGTATTAAAATGTTTTTAAATGTTTCTAAATGTTTCCTTTCCATCATAAAATTGACGTTTGATCAATACATCTTATGATGACAGTTGAACAATTTGAATTACATCTTACGATGACAGCATGTGTTCTTTTTGTGTTTTGTAAAAATATTATTAACATTTCATAGTTTATTTTTGTACAATAAATGGGTCTACTGTAGTACACAAGTTTTTGTCCTCTATGTCCACTCTCGATTGACCTCTGTTTTCCATGTCAGATGTCATCATTTATCTGATAGATATAGATGTGTGTCATTATACTCACTTGGAGACAACCACATTAATATGCCAATGAAATACACCAGACTGACTTAGAGACAACCACCTGGATATTCCACTCAGACACATTAAACTGACTCGGAGACAATCATCCGCATTTCTCACGTGGACACATTAGACAGACTTTGAAACAACCACCTTGATATCCCAATCGGACACATTAGACTGACTTGGAGACAACCACCTGGATTTCTCTCTCAGACATTAGACTGGCTTGGAGAAAACCCCTGGATATCCCACTCCGACACAGACTGACTTCGAGACAAGCAGCTGGATCTTACTCTGACACATTAGACTGATATCAAGACAACCCCCAGACATCCCACTCCGACACATTAGACTGATACCAAGACAACCCCTGGGTATCCCACTCCGACACATTAGACTGATATCAAGACAACCCCCAGACATCCCACTCCGACACATTAGACGGATACCAAGACAACCCCTTGATATCCCATTCCGACACATTAGACTGATACCAAGACAACCCCTAGATATCTCACTCAGACACATTAGATTGACTCAAAGACAACCCCTGGATATCCCATTCAGACAGATTTTAATGCACAATATGACCTGCAATGTGTCTGGAGTGTAACATGTCTTTGGTGAACTAATCAGAGATAGAATACTTTATTCTAAACAGAATTCCCACTTAACGAGAGGTGACATGAAGCTGAAGGAGCAGCACACCTTTATATTACAATGGCTGCACTGTAACTTTGTGGGACATGGCACTTTCTTGAAGATGAAGGTTTTATTTCAATATGGTTAAAATATTTAGTAAAGGAAAGGACTATAATGGGACACAGTAAGTCCACTTACTCCCCACAGTACTGTAAAGTTGAAGCAGTACTGCATCAAGCACTTGAGGTGAACTGCATCAAGTGCAAGAGGTTGTACAACAACCCATGTTCTCACTGCTGGTGTATTTGTAACAAACAAATTGTATTAGAAAGAAATTTATTTCAAAATAACACCTCTTAAAAAATATTGCATTCTGCCCAAATACAAACAATTTCCCTGAAAGAAAATACACATCTGTTCATTCTTTCACAACAGACTTCATAATTATATGTAAACCACATAGATACTTTCTTTGATGGTTTATAATTCAATGCAAATGTACAAGACTTTCTAACATTTTCAAATCCCAGTGTGTCTAATTTGTTTGGAATAATGATGTTATTTAAATACCACATTAATATCACAACCATGCCAAAATTAATGTAATTTGCTGTCAAGTATTAACTCCATGACTTCTGTAAGATGGTCACATAATTCTGTATTTCATGAAAGGAAGATGTCTGTCAACATTTGTCATCTGCTGACAGAACCTGCTGTAGGATTGGTCTGATGGAGCCAACTGAAATGTCTGGTGGTCCTTGGCAGAAGACTGCAGACGCAGACATGGTAAGCTGACTTTGTTTCACTTCTGGCTGCTTCTCAATGATGTCTGAGAAAGTCAGAAAACTGGAAAGAATGGAAACATTATTTATTTTCAAAATTCATACACAAATGGAAGCCCATGAACCTAGATATATGTTGTGGGTATGACAACACAAATACTTGACTGTGAACATATATACATGTTCTGTGGATATGAGGACACACAAATGATTGCCTGTGAGGTTAAAACTGTGTAGTATGTATGAAGACAAATAGTTGCCCATGAACTTGTACATAAGCTTTGAATATGAAGACACATAGGGTTGCCAAAGAGCATCGGCATAAGGAAACAAACTGCTGCCTGGATGCAAAGACCCATGCAATGGGTAGGATGACAAATGGTTGCCTATGAGGATAGATCTATCCCCAGTTAGACAAAAAATACAGAAACCAAAAATGATGATACAGTGTTGACAGATTAATGCTGTAGTCGAGTCCCACATCCAACTTAACAACATCAGACCTACCTTTGACAGGATGGCACAAGGGAGAATATATCTTTAGCATACTCCGACAGGACTTGTTGCTGAAACAAACATTGTCACCAAATAATATTTACAGGCATTCCTAATGGAAACTTACTATATGCTTAGATGATATCAGAATATCATTAACAAAGACAAATACTGAAATCCCAGTACACAATGACTGGGTGATACCTGTATGATCTCAGTATGATGACAAACGGAGAAATGATGTCACAGAGATGATGTACATGAAGTGCTTTATACCACCTGCAGTAGGGTACGATGACCATAATGGCCTTCTGGATGTGGACATCAGACTGTATGTGGCTACAATCAGTCAGAACTCATGGCTGATAACACATGACTTTATCATGACATGGTCATTGATATACGCACAGCAAAAAAACGTTGTCCACCTTGAGTGCCCAGGCACCAGAACTTAAACTTATTAAACATTTAGGTGGTGTGATACCACAAGAAGCCAGTATGGACATTCAGTTCTGCTTCATCTCTGTCTTACTGTAACTACATGTACTGAGGGCCTGGATTACCTCAGTTTCATCGTAAAGTGTTCTCCACTATTTCTTTCAAGTTTTTAAATACAACAATGTACCTCCAGTCATCTGACACCTACCTGAGCTAGTGCTGCCATGGTGATGAACAGGAGACATGCCCTGGACTGGGAGTTGTCTGGCTGCTCCTTGATCAGGGCAATTGCGGTCTTCCACTGCTGGTGCTCTAGGAGTAACTTGATGGCTCTCTCTGTGTCCTGCCCCTCACAACTGTCAACCGGTCAACATCAGAAATTAGAGACATGATGGCTTTCTCTCTCCCATGACTTTTAGAACTTTCAGAATATGTCAACAGTCAACAAAATGACATCTAGCTAACCTTGCCAGAATGAGGTTGACCTTGGCTCTCAATGCAGCCTCGATGTCCTGTGATGTGTCAGGTTCGGGGAGACAACTCACTGCCTTTTTATAATACTGGAACTGAGGAGGAATGAATTCGTGACACAAATTCAAATTCATTTAATAAATGCCTTACATATATATTACCCATGTATCAATGGTTGAATTGATAGGAGTGGACAAAGGGTCATCATTCAAATATACATCATGCAAATAGACATCAACTGAAATCTGAAAAAGAAAACAACAATATACATGATGGTTTCACTTTGAATGATGCTTAATGGGTTCCACTTCCCAGGTTACCATGACTGAAAGAGAGGTACTGTTGTAACATGCCCATTTACAGGCATGTATCAGATACACAGGGGGATTATTAATGGGCTTGTTCATCAAACACAGTTCCATCTGTTTGGTTGGTTTGTTGTTTAAAGCATATTCAGCAATATACCACCTATATGGTGTCAGTCTCTAAATAATCAAGTCCAAACAATCCAGTGATTAACATCATGAGCATCAATGTTGGGATACGACAGATGTAAACCAAGTCAGCGAACCTGCCCACCCAGTTCTGTTTGTCGCCTCTTACAACAAGCATGGGATAATGAAGATCAGTTCTAACCCAGATGTTAATGGGTAGTTCCATCTGGCATCCTGCTCACCTTCATTTTGTGTAAGCCAATATTATTCAATGCACATTGAGTTTTGTTTCATATAGCATCTCTTCTTGTTATGTCTGTTACTGGCATTTATTTTCTACGTATGTCATACATTCTTCGAAACATTAGACTATTATTGCATTCTGTAGTACCTCATTTTAACTTTTGTATTTTTCACTCACTATGCACCAATAATAAAACTTAACTGAAATCCTCTTTTTCTGGATACTTTGCTGATGGTATTTAGAGATGCACTTAATCACATGATATACAGTATTTACTTTCACCAATTACACTCAATCAGACAGCAAACTACATCACCTGCAATTCAAATGCAGTGTACCTAGTCTTTATCAATCTCTACAATCCAGTCACATGACCTACTGTTTGTTTCCTGCGGACAAAAGCTGACACACCAACAGTCTGCTCACTAATGCTCTGGGCTGCACGGACAAACTGCATCTGTAGTACACGAAAAAAAATACAGCATGCACAGGACTGTTATAATGGTGTTTTGGATGTAATTAAGTGGTGTGGTTACTGTAACAAATAAGGAGGACAGGTAAATGACAGCCATCACTGCATTTTGGCACAAGTCACCCTTTCAGTTGCAATGACGGTTGTATGGATCGGTGCTAGTGTAGAGCCCTTGTGCAGTCCTCTATTCAGATTGTTACCAAGCAAATATAATCAAGCATCCATGTTACCAGTACGGTAACCATGTAGTTACCACAGATACAACTAGTCTCAACATAACCAGATCTTAATCTCTAAGGATTACTGTACAACGCTTTCTCGAAAAAGAAAAAAAAAATGGCTGCAGAAACAAGGAATAGGTTGTTACTGTGTCTGAATTCTGAAGTTATAAGTCTTCATTATTGAGGGCGCTACAACATTAGCAGACTTGGACCAAGACTTGGACCATGACTTTGACAATCAATGGTTATGTTCAATGTGATGTAGACTTCCACTTGCTGTAGGCATGTTACCAAATATGGGTACTGTTTTTGGAATGGTGGTGCCTTCATGTATATCCAGGGTACTGTGTAGTTACCATCCTTTCAACTATTTATGTGGGTCTGTCCCAGAGGTTCCTACCAGGTTTTGAGGCTTGAGTTTGTACAGCAGGCGGCAGACGTGTTCAAACAACAGGAGAGTCGTATCCCCTGAGGGAGTTGTGTCAGCCTCCAGACCAAGTAGGCGCTGCCAGCGGTCAGCCTGGTCTGTGGGAAGGTCATCTGGACAAATGACACAATGGTGTTCATGGTCGGGCACATGCTATTCTGTCAAACAACTTTAATATCAGTCTACTCAATCAACAGTTTCACAGAGTTCAAGTACATATGTAGGATACAGTTCATTGCTCATGCCATGACCAGATGTCTTGGAAGGATAACAGAAATTTTCACTCGTGAAATAACAAGAAACCCTTTGAAATCCTTCCAGGTCATTTTATCGGTGCAACCTAATCATTTCCTGATAGAACAGACTACAAATGAAGTACCTGTATCATACTGTAAGTCACCAGTGAGAACATGAAGCATCACATCTGGGTACTTCTCACATAGCCACAGGATCTGTGCTTGCTGCACATCCAAAGGGAGAGAACTCTTGTTGAAGAGAATATTCCTGACCTCTTCCTCCACTGTTGTTGCCTCAGTGTTGGCTGGAAGCTAGACAGGTCAGTAACATCTCATTTATTACTGATGAAGACTGCTATAAATCTATATATATTCCTTATAACAATGCTTGCTTTAGGCTGACAAATAGATCTAGAACTTAGAACTTACGACACTGAAACAGCAATGTGGTTTCATGTTTCTCAACTGTGGTGAACAACAAAGTGGAGATTCTGTATTTGGATTTCATGTGTCTATATGTTAATCACATTTTAGAAACATAATCCTCACTAGTTTGCTAACTGTTCGTATAAACTTCAATAAATGCGCGTATATTGTATGAGATGGGAAATCCATTTACCTGGTGAGATAGTCATCACCTACCTTGGACCTATCAGCTATACTGCCAACTAGCTCCTCTAACCGCCAAAACTCTGCCATGTAGGGATCTGGAACATTTCAACACAAAGTCAAGCAATCAGAATCTGAAGTCGTATCATAGAACAGAAGGTATACTGACACTTAACATTCACAAACATTCTTGACACTGACCTACAAGTTGGGACAACCTTGACCTTGGCTGCTTCACTTGATCCCCTTTCCATCTTCTGTGTAGGTGTGATATCCTTTTAACAACATGGGCCGACTGGTCCTGTTGCTTCTCCTGGTCAACAGAGGAGTCAAGGCCAAGGATGTGAGATATTCAGTTAAAATATAGCTGGAAAATTGGTTAAAAGCAAATTAATAAGGAAATGCCTACTGTCTTTATAACATGGATTAACCCTTGACAATGACAACAGTTGACATCAGGTTCAAAAGTGTACAGGAAGTGCTTGAGTGGTAGGGAGTTTCCTTAGGTTTCATAAAGTCTATTAATTTTCAGACAGCGTGAATTCATTCCATTTAAAATAAAAGATTATCACTTTACCATTGGTTTTTGTTGTCAAAAAACAGGTGCTGTCATAATATGTTACAGATTGTTACAGCTACACATTAACACAGATAAGTCTAAAATATTCAATAATACATTGAGCAAACAATTGGCAAGTTACAATGATACACAATACAAGGTGGTGGTGGGTGGGTGTGGGTGTGGGTGTGGGTGGTGGTGGTGGTGTGTGTGTGGTGTGTGTGTGTGTGTGTGGTGTGTGTGGTGTGTGTGTGGGGTGGGTGGGTGGGGTGTGTGTGTGTGTGTGGGTGTGTGGGTGTGTGGGTGGTCAACAACCAGCCTTTATATACACAATCATTGATTCTTGAGCATTCAAGGAAAGTATGGATAGAACCTTCACAATCGGCCTTGTGTTTACTAACAGTCAAAACACACACTAAAATACAGAAGGGAGGCAACTCTAAAGCACTACCTAAAAGTCGTGCTGCCAAAATACTATTACCGATGATACAAAATATGATCCATACTAATTATCACTCAAAACTCTAAACACTGAGACCCAATACTAACTATCACTAAATCAGTAACAATACAAATTACAGAAAATACACTCTTGTAACATAAAGTCAAATGATTCAGGCCATATTTTCTCATACAACTTATCACAGGCAAAGTCAGCATCCAACCAAAAAACGTAATTGATTTTTTAATGTTTTAGCAGGAAAACATTGTCAAATATGGCCATATTTTGGCAGTGAGAAAAAGAAGTAAAACACAGAATTTTCCAATCAGATTCATTCGTTAAATCTCACTTTATTTTCCCCTCCAAAGAAACTGAAATAACACTTTATTGAACTCTTCAGGAATTGACCAAGAGGGTTAGGGGGTAAGAATAAGATAATTTAATTTTGAAATGAGTAAGGCCTTGAGAACAGCAATTCTACAAACAGGAGTAGTGACTGTTTTGAATTTCAAAGTCTTCAAAAGTGAATAAAAAAGTGAGAAAAAAAAAAAAGTTTTGACACTTTTCATCCACTAGTTGGTCTCCTCAATGCTGTAATTCCCCACCCCCATCCTGGCTTCACACTAATTACTGGTTATATCAACAACTCAAGTTATATCCTTTGATGTTTTTGTTATCTAATCTCCTCAATTATGTTGTTGTTATTGTTAATCTCAGCAATGTCTCATGTACCTGTATATAAACTGTTACACCTTGCCCTCCCATATGCTTGAAAACGGTATAAGAATCCATACCGAAATGTCGCTTTTGTGAAAATAAAGAAGCTGATCATCCATAAAATTTGTTCTGTCACCTATAGTTTAAAATATTCCCAGGAATAAAAACTCTATACACTGTGTTGACAGATACTCTTCATTTTCTTATTCTGTCCTTTGACATTCACATTCAAGAATCAGTTTAGGGAGATTACATATGATCCTTGAGTGAAGAAACTAAATTACTTTTCCAGTTCTTCAGACGACATTTAAGACAGACAAACAGACAGACAGACAGACAGACAGACAGACAGTCTATTCAGTATTTTAGGCCAACGACCCATAGTACAGTTACATGTTTTTTCAAAAT
The DNA here is from genome assembly GCF_037392515.1 of Haliotis asinina. Classification (NCBI taxonomy): domain Eukaryota; kingdom Metazoa; phylum Mollusca; class Gastropoda; order Lepetellida; family Haliotidae; genus Haliotis; species Haliotis asinina. Next base: position 21,047,490 of record NC_090286.1, on the reverse strand, counting down.
TTGCATACTTAACACGTTTTACCACTAAAAATGAACACATTTTTCAGAAAACGTGCAACAGCGATAATAACATCTTTATTCTTAGAACGTAAAAGATTTATCATAGAATGTTGATCCTTATACCCTGTAAATAAGTTTGTAAGATATTTATTTGGCAGGTCTCGGTAGTGCTTGCACTCAGATAACATATGATATTCATCCTGGACATGACTGCTATTACATTTTACACATAAAATTTCAATTGAATTTAAATTTTCACATTTACGTTCAGACTGTACACTGAAATCATGCAAGGAGATTCTGAATTTACAGAAAGCTCTTCTCAAAGATTTGTCATGTAATACAGCTAAATATTTTTCTGGCTGTAGTAACGATTTTACAAAAGCATAATGGGAAAGATATTTAGATGAACGTAAATACGCATGCCAATCTTGGAAAAATATGTCTATTAGTCTTTGTTTAAAAATTAAATTAAACAGCTTTTTATCACCGACATCCTGTGATATCCAAACATACGAAAACCCACACTTCAAATGAATATTTCTGATATCAGACACCCAGCTGTTCTTACCTTTATCATCTAGTTGTTTTAACATGCGATAACACTGATATGGTTTCTATAAGCATCCATACATAACAGCTTTATCCAATAGTTGTCTGCTCTTAATTGTGTTGAAACAAAGATGGAATATCTGCCTGTACTGCCAAGAATCACTCTGTTGGAAGCATATTTACGGACACCTAAGTATTTCTTCAAATATGAAGTTTGTTTTTTTTCTATCGAGTCATGGTATTTTACACCCCAAATTTCAGAACAATATAATAGAATGGGTGCAATCTTATTATCAAAAACAGAAGACGCCACATTAAATGATATACAGTCACTTTGCTTGAACAAATTACATTTTCTTCCTATCCACATAATCAAATGCCATTTTAAAATAAATGAATACGCAGTAAAAACGCCCCTTTGGTCTGCTTAGGTATTTAGTACATAAAGCTTGAAGAACAAATATATTGTCTACTACTGAAGAGTTAGGTCGAAATCCTGCTTTGGATTCTGATAATAAATCGTTTACATCAAGCCATATCCTGATATGCTTTTCAAGTATAGCAGAAAATATTTTCCCGGTAACATTTAACATCGATATACCCCTATAATTGCTGGGTTCCAATCTGTTTCCAGACTTATAAAGAGAAATTATCATTCCTATATTCCATACATTTGGAAATACACCAGTATCCAGAATCATATTAAACAGTAGTTTAAGATACAGAATTATAAAGTGACTTATACTCTTCAGGAATTCAGGTGATATTCCATCCATACCAGGAGCTTCACCAACCCTAAGTTCATTCAGTGCTTGTTTAATCTCATGTTCACTGATTTCACATGACAAGACTTGATCCACAAAAGGAAAGTTATTACAATCTGAGCACGAGTGAGAATCTTAATATTCGGATACTAATTTATCAAAATCACTCATCTTTGTTGTTTCTGTTGGGCATAGAAGACCCTGAAAGTATTTGTACCACACTTTGGGTGCTACATCATTTCCACTAGCATAGCCCTTCAAATAATTCTTTAGAGTTCTTCACAGTTCTTTGCAATCACTGTATTTGGCAGCGTCATTTATTTCATTACTCATTTTCATCTTGTATACGTTTTGTTTTAAAGTACTTGTCTTCTTATATTTGGATTTTGCACAGAAGTATTTTTTTTTTCATTCTCATCACATTTAAAAGTTCTGAATTTGTTTAAGAGGTAATACTGCTTAGTCTTTAATTGTAAACATTCTGTATCAAACCACAACTGTTGATTTTTTTCTATAACTCTTCTTGGACTTACACATAATGCACCTGCCTTTTCTCTACAGGAAATAAGTATATCTGATAACCTTTCAACGGCAATATCAACATCACTTTGTAATGAAGAACAGAATTCAGTAAACAAGTTGAACATGCAGATGAACATGCTGAAATCATCAAAGTGTCTGCATCACCTTGAACATTAAGTGAAGGTCACCAAAATGTTCAGGGCCCTGACCTTCCCTAGAATAAGCTTGGTGTTGAATATAAAGAAAATTCTGGGGATGGTTCTTGAGATATCTCGCTGACAAGGGTAAAAAGTTACAGTCCCCTTGTGACCTTGAAATGAAGGTAAAGGTCACCAAACCTGACTGAGACCACTATGATGAACCTAGGTACCAAATATGAAAAGAATCTACTGAATGATTCTTAAGATTTTTCCAATTCGTACATACAGTGTTCCCAGAAATTATTGAGAAAATCTTTGTTTTTTTTCTAATGATGCTAAGATTGGAAAAAGGGCTTTCACTATGCACTAAGCATATTAAATAAGGGAGACAACTCTTGAAGGCTTAGAAGGCAGCTCATTATGTCAAGAGTTATCTCCCTTGTCTGAGCAGACGGCTTCCTGTGTTGACATGGCAGAATTTACAGCAAGAGAGAAAAGAAAGCTCATTCTAGATGATTTTGAAAGGGGTGAGGCTGATGCTAAAGTATTAGCTTGTAGACATGGTATTCCTCTGTCTACAGTATACAGAACTTTGAAGAATATTCAAACAGGAACCAGGATAGAGCACAAAGCAGGGGCAGGTCGGCCTAGGAAATTCAGTGTTGTGGATCGCCGAAGACTTGGGCAGACTGTGAGTAGGGGCAAATTGAAAAGTGTTGAGAACATCAGAAATGAAATGATTAGCAGAGGAAGTCCTCAGGTATGCAATGAAACAGTTAGGCAGGAATTACAGAGACTTAATTGGGTGAAAAAACGTGGAATTCCCTCGCCGTTGATGAAAGATGCACAAAAGGAAAAACGTTTAAACTGGTGTCGGGCTCATGAAAATCAAGATTGGGATAATGTTTTCTTTTCGGATGAAAGTTCTGTTTGGCTTTTCCCTAATTGTGTGAAAAGTTGGACCAAAGATACTGTCAAACCTATCTACCAGCGACCAAAACATAGCCCGAAGTTTCACATGTGGGATGGCATATGGGCTCGCGGAGTGACGCCATTGTGTGTTTTCAAGGGAAACTTGACAAAAGAAAGATACGCTGACATTCTAAATGGTCACCTTCTTCCGACAGCACAAACATTGTATGAAGATGATTGGATTTTCCAGCATGATAATGACCCAAAACACACTGCGCGCTACACAAAACAGTGGTTGTCGGGCGAAAAATGTTCAAGTTTTAGACTGGCCCAGTTACAGCCCAGACCTAAACCCAATTGAGAATGTGTGGGGAGTCATGAAGGACAGAATAAACCAAAAGGGACTGAGAAATATTGAAGATATGAAGGCCGAGGTGGTCCAATATTAGGATACCCTGTCACACGATTACCTACAAACTTTGATGGGTAGTGTGCCTAGGCGTATTCAGGCATGCATTGCTGAGCGAGGAGGTCTAACAAAGTACTAAAACAAGACTAAGACTGTAAAAGGATGATGTTTTAACATGTTTATGTAAGTAAAACGCCAGAAGTTAATAAACGTAATGAGTTACATGACGCAACATGATTCTCAAATATTTCTGGGAATACTATACATCTGTACACAGACAGCCTTATGTTATGTCCCAAGCTTCGTGCTAAACGCATGGCAGGGTATAATGACATGGCAGAGTATAATAACATGGCAGAGTATAATGTGTACCCACCTGACTAAGGTAGGCAACCTGTAGACTGTCTGTCTGGAACGTCCTCCCTGCAGGCACTGACATCACACTCAGACTGTCAGCTTTTGCAGAAGTCTTCTGTGAACAGGAAACATCTAATATAAAGTCAGATTAACTGTGTTGTTTCTCTAACAGGGAAACATACAGTAACACACAAAAGCTACTTTATTCAACAGGGAAACACACAGTAACACAAACTGCTGCTATATTTAACAGGGAAACATACAGTAACACAAACTGCTGCTTTATTCAACAGGAAAACGCACAGTAACACAAACTGCTACTTTATTTAACAGGGAAGCTCACAGTAACACTAACTGCTGCTTTATTCAACAGGAAAACGCACAGTAACACAAACTGCTGCTTTATTCAACAGGGAAACGCACAGAAACACAAACTGCAGCTTTATTTAACTGGGAAACACACAGTAATACAAACTGCTGCTTTATTTAACAGGGAAACACACAGTTATAGTACTAATACAGACTGTTATTTTATTCAATCGAGAAAACCTGCGACACAAACAACCACTCAAACCACACAAAATAATTCTCTAATTCTCTAATTTTAGTGTAGAAACAAAGCAAAAGATAACAAAAATACATGAGAATAAGATAATGTCGGCATGACATAAGATATTGTTGGCATGACATAAGATATTGTTGGCATGACATAAGACATTGTTGGCATGGCATAAGACATTGTCTGCATGACATAACATATTGTTGGCATAACATATGATATTGTCGGCATGACATAAGTTTCATTATTCAGCTGCTAATATATTGAAAATTTTATCAGGCTATAATCTTGTAAAATTTAAAAGTGTATTATAACTTAACAAGACTGAGGACAAGTGATACATTGACAAAATGACCCCACGAAATTTCACTAGCCAGTGCAGCCAGTGACTGTGAGATTTATAGGCTCAACCTAATTTTTACTAGCTAGTGGGCACTGACTATTTCACACGCTATTTAATATGCCAACTGAGGGTACTATCACTTCACTGAGATCTGCTCTTACGTTACTACATGTCTTCCACTGATGACATCTTTACCATGTGGGGTAAACACTTAGGTCCAGAAGATGGGGTGTCCAACCAGGGGTCACAGGTTTGAATTTCATGAAGAAAGTTGGTAAAATAGCGGAAAGGTTTAACACTGTTGTAATTGTTATTGCGATGAATGATAAGTTACCTGTACAATGTATATGTCGTGCTGGGTAAACAGTCCTGCCATGACAGTGGGGATATGAGACACACTGACTCCTAGAACTTCCCCACTGTCTGGTGATGTCACATCATGCAGTGGCAGACCTAGTCTGGCATTGAACAACCTGAAACAGCGGAAACACAATCAGGGTGAACACTGACAAGCTAAATGTGTACATACTCACATAGACAACTGTCTCAACCTCCTTGTCTTGGATACACAAGTCCATAACATTTCCATGGGAACAGCAAATTGAAACACTTCAGTACTGAAAAGTATGGAATCACAATAGTTGTGCACTGAGTCATTGCACATTGTTTAGTAGTTTTCATGCAAAACTGTTTGAGAGCCATGGAAATGTAGCCTACAGTTGTTTCCATTAAAACATAACAAAGTATAAAATTCAAAATAGAAATATAGTTAAGGGAAGACGTTCAGCTGACGAGAAATACCTATGCCATGCGTTGTCAAACACACAATCCATGGTTTCAATATTATAGCCATATATAGCATAGGAATGCTCATGCAAAGTTTAAGCAAGCCATAAGCAATATCACTCCCGTCTCTCTGGTAGGGATGGAATCAAGAGAAAGGACCAAAGGACCAAGTGTTATCTCCCCTTCCCCATTACACTATAAATGGACAGATCCCAGCACAGGTCCAGTGTAACCCTACCTGAGTTTGTTGCCAGTTCTAATACCAAAGACAGTCTGTGTGAGGAACCAGTTGTCCGCCTCCAGCTCCACATCTGACAGATCTGGGAACTGGGTCATTGTGCAGGTCACCACATCACTGTCTTCTGTGTCAATCATAGAGGGAGCTCATCAATGACGTATCTCTGGCAGTACTGGTGTCAACATACTGGCTGTGCATTTATCTATGAGACTAGTCTTCTAAACCAGTCATTAAGACACTGAAAAGTCACTAACCGTCCATAGTGTGGTATCTGTACAGCTTCCCATCCTCCTGCAGCACGACCACATGGCCTCTCTGTGGGTCCAGCTGGACATACACCCTCCCACTGTACTGACCACTCTGAAACACCAGTGTAACACACACAGTCCTTCCACAAGTCTAGATCAATGTCATGTGGTGACCTCACAATAACAAAGGCAGCTGGGGATAAGTTTTGTTTTGTTAGTTTGTTGTTTAATGTCACACTCAGCAGTATTTAAGCTATATAATGGCTGTCTGTAAAAAAAATGTGTCTGAACCAGACAAACCAGTGATCAACATCATGAGCAATGATATATGCCATTGGTATATGATGACAGACGTCAACGAGTCCAATCCCGATAGTCGCCTCTTACGACAAGCATGGGTTACTGAAGACCACGGATTGGGGATAAGTTGTAACACTGCTGTGCTGTATCTCAGATAGTTAAGCAATGAAACAATACACAGAAAACTTAATTTGTAAAGCCAGGTGAAGAAGGAGGAAAAGGTTTATTACTAAAGCAGATGCAACTGAAACCTTCCAGACCAAATGTTACTGGGCAAGTCTGTTTCCTGGACATATATCCTGTATTGTTAATCACATCAACCAAGGATTGGTACTAGGACATGAATGTTAGGGAATCATGGTTCTCACCTTTGCAATGAGGGGCAGACAATGGACAAGCACTGTCCTGAAATCCACTGAAGGAAGGGGAGATAAATCTGTTTCTAGCTTCTCTCCAGCAACAAACATGGTGACATGTTGCTTGTTAATATTCAGCCACAGAATAAAATGGACAGACCCATCAACTGGCCTGAAAATATAAAAACAATATTTTCACCTTATCAAAATATTTTGAAAATCTAGGCAAGAAAAAAAAGTTGATTAAACTAAAGTGAAACAATCAGTAAAACTACCAGCTATATAAGGTGACCTGTAAATAATTAGTCACTGCTAGACAAACCAGTGGTTGACTGCATGAACAATCTTTCATAACAAACCATCAACATTACTTTCTAAATTGGGGTCTACAAGCTATGACCTTTGCTGACCCAACATTGATAGCTGAGTCACAGTGAGCCAGTCTGAAGGAGTCATACTTCAACATGTATTTTAACTGATATTCCTCCTAACCATTCCATTGCATGACAGTACCTGGATGATATAAGAATGTTATTCACGATGACAAAGACATCGCTAGGGGGGCAGTTGTGTACCAGGGCATGCACAGGACCAATGTCTTTACTCTTCACCTTTGCCAAGTCTGGAAGAAAAAATGAGTGTCTGTTTCATCATGTCAATACATTACTACAACCTACTTTACAGTTCCAGCCCTCCACTGTTATATAAAGTCACAACAGTTACAAGGAGCCCTTTGACTCAACAGACTTCAATAGGAAGAAACAACTTCTTGAGGATCATTCGTGTGTCATCAGTAATGGACTCAAAGTTGAATGAGACTATATGATAAATAAAATGGAGAAATTATTACATATACCTGTCTCGTACAGTGCTGTCTCCTTAACTACATTTTGTCTACATTTCTACATTACAGTGTACCTACTATATTACTGTATACTTTACTACAGAACTGTCTACTTTACTATAGTACTGTCTAGTTTATTACAGAATGGTCTACTTTACTACAGAACTGTCTACTTTAAGTCTACATTTCTACTGTACTGTCAACTACAGTTCTGTCTACTTCACTCCAGTGATACTTTACAACAGTACCATCAGGTAGTGTCCTCTTGCAGATGCAGTATGTAGCAGAATCTGTGGCAGCCCTCTTCTCACACCAGTAGATACACTTGTGTGCTGGGTCCATGCACACACTGACCACCTCCGCACCAGCCGTGGCGTTGCAGACATCAAACTCCGCAAAGACTGACCATGTGTACTCCTCATCAAACTTCCAGCACTGCACATGGCCACTTCGCTGCACCTGGGCAGATGAGGTGATTCACACTCTTATCTACCTATATATCTGTACTTGTTAGCAGGCCTAGCACATGACATTGCCACTGAGCCATTTAGTACTTAGACAACAGAGCATTTCTTGAACATACTAAATTGTAATCCAAATATTACTGGCTTGGTTAAGAAGAAGAAAGAGAAGAAAATTATTTTATTAAAGTATCACCTGCTGTGGTACAAAATATATATACATATTACCATATATTAAAAACAGCACCCGGCCAGTCGGCCTATGCGACATTGGATCAAACATATATTACATACCATACCTGTATAAAATACATAAATACACACATCCCAACCCGACTTGCAACACACACATGCGCAAACACACACATATATAATCGTATATACATGCAATAGTGTAGAGGTATAAAGTCCCTTACATGGACCAGCCATCCACCAAACCCATACACACTTAGTGACTTACATACTGCAGTCATGGTAAATACACCATAGGCAAATATTGAGCTCAAGTAATAAAAGTAAATATCAAAATAAGCTGACATGTCAGGCTATACACACCCACATACTTATTAGGCAATATATAGCATTGATGGAAGTCAGCTAACGATTAGCAGAGTTTACGGCGCCTGTACATTTTGTAAAAAGGCGGCTAGGAATTTATTTACACAGGGAGTGTTCATTAAGTAACAAGTCTGTTGCAGTGGAGAGAGATTCGGGAAGTAGAGCTCCAAGGAGGTAAAGTGTTCCCATAGATCATATCTTAAATCAGAATAAAACTTGCACACAGTTAGGAAGTGAACTTCATCTTCAACAACTTTAGACTAACACATTTTACAAATCCTTCCGTCCTAAGGGACAATTGGTCATGAGAATCTCCCAGTCTCTACTTCAAGGGATAAAGTACCTGTATGTAATTTAGCGAGTGAACTTCGATAAGATCGGTCCATGATGAGCTGAACATATGATTCAGTGTTAAGTGAGGTCTTAAAAAGTCTGAATGTTCTAAGTTTGTTGCCGTTGGAGAGCCCTCTCTCATTCCACAGCTGGCATAGCCAGTCGTGGTGATCATTCGATATAAGGTCAGGCCTTAATATAGTTTATGTCTGAAGTTCTTAAATTGAACAAGTCAAAAATAGGCAACTGTCATGAACTGATAAGTGTGAAAACCTTGTTAGTCCATGATTTACAAACATTTCGTGACCACATAACGATTTTACTACTCACTCGCTTAATGTCACAGTTTTGTAGGTAATACCAGAGTCATAACATTTCTAATTTTTGCTCCGTAAAAGGTGAAGTCCTTCCCATATCTCCTCAAACTGATAAGTTAGGTGACTTACTGCCCACACCAAGAAAGCTCGGTTTTGTACCGCATTTATGCAGCTAAACTGATGTATGCCCCACACCGCAGCTCCATATGAGAGAATTGGTTGCATAATGTTTTCATAGAGCTTGTTGAACACCTCGTAAGCCATACCTCCACAGCCTTTAAATTTACGTACTATTACACCAAGGGCACGGTGTGCTGACTTAGCAATTTCCTTGGCCGTGAAGTTGAGATCAAGGTGTTCATGGAACCAAACGCCAAGATATATGCACGCATGAGAGTAACACACTTCACTTTCACCGATAGTGAAACTAACATCAGATCGTTTGGAACCACTTAATGGGAAATGGACAACTTGTGTTTTCTTCAGATTAACATATAAACGCCATTTAGTACACCAGGTATAAACGCAATTCAGCATTTTTGTAGACAAGTTTCAGCAGGTGCAGTTAGGGCAATATCGTCTGCATACAATAAAACACTTAGTAAACAGTTACCTAAGTTAATCCCACAGTTCAGACAGTTAATTTCATCTGCAAGGTCGTTTATATAAGCAGAAAAGAGTGTGGGTGAGGGCACACATTCCTGGCGGACACCAGAATAGACTGGGAATAAATTTGTGAAAATGTTATTAACATTGACTCTTGAACACATCGAGTCGTACATAGACTTCACAGCTCTTAGAAAATGTCCTTTAATTCCAAGTTTTTTTAAGTTTGCACCACAAGCAATCACAGTTGACTTTGTCGAAGGCCTTTGAAATGTCAATAAAACAGACAAATGTTGGCCTATGGGCCAATGCCCTTGTACCAATAGTAAACGTCAAAATTTTATTGGGCTCTTTTATATTCTAATGATTGTGAATCAGGCCAGTAATATATTGTTAAAGATATCCCAACAGACTAGCTGAAAATTTCACATAGAAAATAATATTAGTTTTTGTGTTCGTTCCATGTTGTTTCCAAGGGGAAACATGACTGACCATCTTCAGTTACCAAACATCACACCAATTCTAACATGGTGCCTTTTGATGCTGTGATATTTTGCAGGACCAGTGAAATACTATGTGAACTAAAAGCATTTTCACTCAACTAGACCTCCTGGCCACTGACATTTCAAAATCAATTCCTACAAGCACTGTGTGTACATTCCAGTATAGCTGAAACACGACACCTATCAATGCATGGGGCTCTACCTTAACAATGGTAACTAACTGTAAATACATGTCTCTGATTCATTAAATTATTCATTGTAACTACAAAATGAGTTATTTTCTTTGGATTGTCTGGTCTGGCTAAATCCATTGTAGGTTGTGGCCATGACATCTGGCTTATTTCATACAATGTGTCATGGATCACATACGTTCTTTTAAATTTCAATCATATCAGGAAAAAATGTAAAGCTATATAATGTACCACCATGACATAAGCACACATAAGGCTTCAGGACAGGTGAAATAAACAGTCTTCTTGAGCACCATGAATGAGTGAGGATATGATAACAGCAGGTGGTGCTCACCACAAAGACTGTGTTGGGGTAGATGGCGGGATCCAGCACCTCCAGGATGGGGGACGTCATGGACTGGTAGTAGAACCCTAGTGGACCAGTGTCAGAAATCTACACAAGGAATGTGACATGTTACACAAGTGACTATTCTGTGTTAATAAATCAGTGTTTATCAGAAACCATTCACATCTACAGTCACCTTCACATATGTGACAGGTAATGAAATCAATGAGTAATTTACATTTGTAAATTATTTCACTTTCATATTTGGGCAGAATTTGGTGCAAAGTCCAAATTGCCATCCCTGTACTGCCTATGCAATAGAAAGAAACATACATGCATATCAAACCTTTACACATCCAAGTGTGTCGAAAAACTATATCAGAATATACAGAATCATAAAAGGATCATTGGTGTATCAAACATTCACATGGGGGGTTGGATGGGTGAGTGTGTTTGTGGGTGTGTTTTTTTTTTGTTGAGTGGATAGCCTTGTAGTTAAAGCGTTTGCTCTTCATGCCAAAGGCCCACGTTCGATTCTCAATATGGGTACAATGTGTGATGATTGATGTGTGCCATATTGCTAAAAGTGGTGTAAACACATTCACTGAACACACATGAAGCCACATAAGCCTTGCCTGTTGTCTACTGGCAGGGATGAAGTCAAAGCTGAACACTTTCAGTCTGGATTTAGTTGTGAGAAAAAGATGACCAGGAAGTAGCCACATCTGTCCAAGCTGACCATATGTACCACGCCTGACCACATCTTCAAATACCTGTGTGACAGTAGTTGAACAGGCTAAACACAAACTATGATTTAAACTAAGTTTTACATCACATCTCATTCGTAATTAATATAAAAATTATTATTTCAATTCTTCAGCTTTGATACCACGATGAACAGATCATGCTGTTAAAATTAAAATACTAGGCGAAAAAGTGTTCCTTAATTTGATACCGACAACGGAATATCGATAGCACTGACATGCATCCATCGAAGTTGATGAATTCATTAGGCTAGCCTCAGGCGAAAACGAAAGATCAAAAGTGTGACTGAACTATCTCAGTATTAAATAATATTAATGACAGCAGTATCAGTTGATAACAATGATCAGCATCCGTGCACACAGCAACCTATAAAATTTTAAACATCATCTGACATACATAAATTTTGTCTAGACCTTCTATAACCAAAACAATAGCACGTGATGCCACGATACGCCCTCACCTCGTTTCTGTAAACAGGGAAGAGATTTGTCAGTAATCTGCAGTCAAAAGTCATGTCATTCAGATAGGAGGAAAGGCAGAAGTTGGTTCCCCTGAGGCCACCGTGCCTCCTGCGCTGGATTCTGCAGTAAAGGCACATGCAAATTTCTAGAGGAAATGGGTCCTGTTATTGAAAGGGACGTAACTCTAAATGAAATGGGTAAATGAACTATGTTCCATCGAATGCGGCAAGATGGCTGTTTTAGGTTCAAATCCGCTCTTTTTAACATATGATCTACTTTTTAGTTTTTCATTGCCTAAAAATACATATCAAACTGTTTACTCTGTGAAATTACTCAATACTTTAATATCATCGAATACAATAAAGAATAAGTTAAACGCAAATCCTCAGATGACATAGTATGTGACGTCACGCAACTTCACTATTGTGATGTCATAATCAGCATAAACGGAGTAATCACTTGATAGCTCTTCGCCCCGAATATTTCTCCATAAATGATGGTGTGAGTATGGAGGAAGAAGATGAGGAGGATGACATCCGGGCCATCCAGAGACTGCGGAGGGAGCTGTACTATGAACGCGAGACTGTCCGGACTTTACACGCCTCGGCTAACCAGTGGAGGAACATTGTACGGGAGAATCTCGCCATGAACATACAGCGAGAACAGGAAGAAGTTGAATGGAGGATCAGGTAGTGAAAAGTGCAAAAGAAATGTGAACAGGGTAATATATATATAAAGTCATGCTGGCCTAGAAGGGTGCGCATGTTACTTGTAGTACCCTCTCATCTAGGACATTATCCGTCCTGGATAGAACTGATCTTCAATAACCCATGCATGTAGAAACCGACTAACGAGATCGGGTGGTCAGGCTCGGTGACATGGTTGACACGTCATCGTATCCCATTGCGTAGATCGATGCTCATGCCGTTTATCAACCGAGTGTCAGGACTAGACTCGATTATTTTCAGACTGCCGCCAGATGGCTGGAAAGTTAAACTCACTCATCAAAGACCTCAAGGACGACAATTTGCTAGAAGCCGCGGCGGCTGAGTGGGTTAGATCATTGACTGTGTACCAGCGATTAGGTGCCTGAGTCTGAGACTGGGTTCGATTCAAGGAAACTACTAAAATCTGTACATGTATTTGCTGAATGATGTCTGGTGATCCAGAACCAAGTACTGAGGCAGTTTGGTTTCAGGTATCAGTACCAGCGATCCTTCAACGAGATGCTAAAGAAGTTGATTGAGAACTTGAGGACCGAGATCCGTGAACTACGACGAGGCAACACTGAGGCGAGTAGCTACATGGTAGGCGACATGTTGAAGAGGTCGCTGCCCGAGTGTCGTCTCAAAGTCAGACATTTTGAAACCGATCTCAAGTCCATGAAAAGTGAGATGTTACACAGTCTAAGCTATTTACATTGCATTGATGTCATTCAGGATGACACTATAAGGCTAAACAAAAAAGTGAAATGTTTCTTGGGCATCGGCGCGTAACCCTTTTGTGTGCACGTAACAATTTTTCATTGCTGTTTTTTTTAAAAATGATTTGGCCGCGTCCCGATCATCCATTTGTCCACTTTAAGAATGAATGTCTGTAAGAACGAAATGACGATATGATAAGAAACTAAACGATATTTCCGTCATAATATTAAAGGTATAAATATTTCAATATGATCTGTATGATCTAGATTACGCAAGTGTTGAACACGTTTTCCTCATGATTATCCCTTAAATAATTGAAACATGAATGTCATCCTATCGGTGTTATTTCTGTAACTGGCGTGTTACGATGTTGCTTGTGCTCCGAATTTGACTACAGGTGCCCGAGATTTAAGTCATTCAACACACTAACCGAGGCTATGTTTCTTTCAGATCTCCGCAACATGTATGAGCGGCAGCTAGACCATGAGTCTGTGGAATACTCTAAGGTCAAAGAGAAACGGACTGCTGTGTTCAAAGACCTCCTGTTCATGCAAAATATATGCATTAAACAACAACAGACATTTGAAAAAGAATATTTTGCTAAACTCAGAGAAAGACATGGCGGGATTCTATTCCGTGATAGTACTGTGTGTTTGAGGAGGGGTCGACAAGAAGGCGTAAAGGCCCGTGTGTCAAATGTTAGAACCAAAGATGCTACCATATACAGTGGCAAGGACAGCATGAAAAGGTCTGACACATTAGTGAACGGTATCGTGGCAAGAGCTTCAAGTACATCACTTGATAACGTTGAGATGAAGGACACTAGCTGCATCAGAGAACAGGCAGCCCTGGAGCAGGTTACACGCCATATAGGCAGGACACATGAGGACAAAACAAGCGAGCAGTTTCAAGGTAGTAAACATGGAAAGAAACACCTTGAGAGAGTGACATACAATGATGACATATTCAATTTTTGATCAGTCACATGTCCACCGTGCCCTAACGCCAAGCTCCTTGGATATTTGAATCAAGGAGATAGTGAAATGTTTTGGCCATTAGAATCAGGTGTTGACCACAACCAGCAACCATTCCCATTTTATCCGAATATTTCTAACAATAAAGTTTATGTTGAATGAACTATGTTTGTTCTACTGGATACCTCACTATTAGTGACAAGCAATACTACGATGAACCTGTATTTTCGTTTGTGCCTCAGTATCATCCCATTTTCATGCTGCAGCAAATATCAAGCAGAAACGAAAAGATAAGTTTAAGTCAGATATTTCCCGAAAGCATGCGAGTGGTTTGATAGTATAGAAGTCTGGCACTCCGACCACACCCATGCTTTAACATCATGGCAGGGCCTGATCAGTTTGTTTGCTGTGATAATCATTCTGTTCAATATCAGGCATATCAAAAGACAAACACAAGAACAATGTTTCATTTTTTATGCTTCAAGAATATACATTTCCTTACAAGAGGTCAAAGTAGTCCCTGTAACTCGAACATTAACCATTTCTTACAAATACAAGATTTCTGATGAAGACCGGCCTACTTCAGTTATGGGGGAATGACTGAGTCAGATTGATATGGGCATCTTTCCCCACACATTAAAACATACCGTGTGGCAACAAGTTCCTGACATCACAAAAGCTTATTAGATTTAGGATATGTTGGAAACTTACACACCTGCCCGAAATTAATAAGGGGCTTGATCTCTCCAAACAAAGAGAGGAGTGGAGTGAAGAGTACAGGTTTTACGTTGCTTATAGCAATATTCCAGCAATAACATGGCAAGAAACATAAAAAAAAAATGAGCTTCACAACCCAAAGACCTCAGTTCATTCCACCCACAACTGTGTTTTAAATGACAGCTCTGTATGTGAAAACTAATGACATGTTCAACTATCATACAGGAACTTTAACTATCTAATTTTCAACTTACCATCAGGAAAATTACTTTTTAAATTTTCATTTAAACAAAATCTTTTTCAAAATGAAAGTATTTGATTACTTCCAAGTTTTATCCACAATCAAATGTAACATGTTAGCATATAAAGTACATAAAACGTTAAATCAATATAAACAAATATGATAGCACTTAATTATCATCACTTTACATTGCCATATTGCATTAAATCCATGTTGGCATGACTGGTGACTAATATATTTCCCAACAGAAATACACACAGAAAGACTTTTATTGTTCCTTGTTGACAAAGAAAACAGAGCACTATCAAAAGTTATAGCCCTTGTTGTTCAAGTCATCAGAAATATTTCAGCTTCACGGTCATTCACATTCCATCGAACACCCACATACTCAAGACATCCATCATTAATCACACAAAATAACAGAAATAACTGTGGTAGGCATACGTTCCTAAAACAAACTAGAAAGAAACTGTTAACATGCCAATCATGTGCAAGGATGTACTATTCAACTGTTAAAAACATACTCCCCAAACCAGGCCAATTCATTACCCTTTGGAATGCACCATTTATCACACAGTATCCTTCTCATAGTTCCATTTTGTAGGTTTTCTCTATTTTATGGCGACTCTGGATTCAAAGCAAAATTGAACCATTCTGCCAGCCAGAGTCTGCTGGTCTCATATTAAAGGTATGAATATTTCAGGACGAGTTGCATCCTTAGTCTCTGAGATGTGTTACACTGAGGGGAACTGTGAGGAACTGTTACATCATCAGTTACAAGACAAGGTTACATCCATTTGTTTTGCTTGATATATCAGGCTGTAAAACTACAGGTGATTGTAGCTGAATTGTAACCTAGCCTTAAGTTTTCTTAGCACACTAAATAGTGACTTGTCAAAAGATAAGAATTGTTAGTTTTCTTGTACAGTAAAACATGGCATTAACAAACTCCCAGTTAAATGCAAAATTTGTATTTCAATATGTGTTGCTTGTTACTTGTTTGTTTCACTCGTTTCTGACTGCCTCAGTAGTAACACCACTATTCAGTTTGCGACACTTGATAGAATATATGCACCATGAACGGTCAAGAACCATTCCATTATAAAATGTGCTATAACTGTGGCTTATTTTTCAACCTTTATTCATAGTAACCTTTTGGTATTCCCATAAAGAGTATAAAAATGACAACATAAGATGCACACTTAATATTTTAGCTTAACTGACTGTGATCAGTACATACCATGGAATCTGAAGATTGAAGTGTCTTTCACATGTTTCTCAGCAAGGCTTTACATAATGTAACACATAACGGGAAGTAAAAGCAAGATGAAAGAATTTGGAAACGTTCAGTGATTGCCACTGAAAAATGGATTCAAATACATATGGGTTGCCAAAATATCCTGTGACACATATATCGCTTGTCAGATGATACATGCTGACCTGTTGAGCTTCACTAATCTGAAAGTGTACTGTGGTGATGATGATTTGATTCTAAGCATGTTGTTTGATTCAATGATGACTGATACCAACTTGCAATGTGCTTACCATCAAAAACTGAACAAATCTATTCTTACCTCAAATTCATTATACCAAATTAGTTACAAAAATGTTCAAATATTGTACAGAAAAATCATTCAGGACTTTTGAAATAAATTGTTACATCTGTTAATGTTAGGTTTGTTTATATCTGTGTTCATTACAACCATGTTCTACTGTATTACAACATTCCAGGTAAACCCAACAGTCAATAATTCCACCTGGCCTCTGATTACTTTGTAATTGAAGTTTGACCTTTACCTCAGTACCTACCACAAAACATATTCATAACAACTGTACTGGCTGGTATTAAACGTCTTTGAATAGTTCATTTGGGGAAACTAAACAATGATATGATGGGAGCCTATATGTTATTACCAATGATGAGAAAACACTTATACAAGTGCAACAACTTGATAAGCTGGAGTTTACTTTACTGTGGCTTTATCTTTACTCGGTTGACTATATGTATTGAAACACAGTCTCCAGCAGAAAAATAAGTTGGGAAAATAACCATGTGAAGCAATGACAAAAATTGGTGCACACTCCTGTCTATACTATTGTGATGGATAACAATGGAAAATACTATTGGCGGCTAAATTGGTTCAAATTTGGCTAATTCACATGATCAGATGGCCATCAAAGGGATAAAACGAGATGAAATCTTAATTTCTGTAAGCAAGAAATTAAACTTTTATGAAAAACGTTAAAAGATGATCGTAACAGATGAAACTTTGGACAATGGCAATGGTTGTATGACAATGATCATGACAGCTGCAATAGATTAGAAGATTCTTTTTCTTTTTAACATTATGTTAAAATGAAAACTTACACATAAAGAGAATCACATATGCAATATTTTGTTAATTATACACAATTCTAGTCCACATGATCAATGAAATAACATTAAACTTTTGTTTGTCAATTGTTAACAATTTGTATTCACAAAGAAAATTTTTCAGGGACAGCTGATTTCAACTGGGAGCAATATTTGGGGTTTAGATGTGTACTGCGTAGGGGACTGAACTTACACCACCAGCTTGATTGATTGAGAGAGCTTAGTTTTACATCGCTTTCACCAATATTCCAGCAATATCGTGCAGGGGCACTCCAAGTGATCACCATCGTTTGCCTTGATGTGTATGAGCAGGTCTGTCAATGAAAACCTGATGACTCAGTAAAACTCTTGATAGATTTTTGTCAAATTACACTCACTTCACTTACCAAAATTGGTGGGGTAACTACTAGCCCTTATCAATATTCACAACACCACGGATTGAAAAGTGATCTGTCATGGGAAGAGGGTATCTTGCAACCCAGTGATCCAAAGGCAGGGCTAATGATAAAGAGGAATACACTGGATAACCCAACATCCAAAAGCTACAACCTGAAGCCTACACCAATCAGTGCCTACATATAAGGTGCACCCGGCAAACTGCTATGGTAAACCCAGTCTTGCTATGTCTTATAAAGTCAAAATCTCCAAAGCTACATGCTGGACATTTATGAATATCTTTGGATGTGTCTGATCTTCATTTTATCTTCATACAAAATACAACAAGCACCAAGATTAACTGTCTGAGCACCTCTACTTCAACTGAGACATAGCAGAAAACGTCTTGATACAGGTCCATTAATTTCAAAATGACATTATGCACATATGAACACCCCTCCCTCCTCTGGATATCCTTGGCATTTGAAAACACCTCCAACTGCCAATGGAAGCAGCTAACCTGTTATGCACTCATAGGTGCTCAGCTAGTTTGAAACTGTCCCAAAGAGGCCACATAATCCCTTTGTATGGCACCATGCCTCCTATTCAGTATTTGAGCCAACTCAGTAAAACCAGTCCAAGAATCAAAGGATGCGGATGCTTCTCACCGTTATGAAGACTGTTCTAATCTACTGCAGTGGGTACATGTAATTACATAGAATGACAACAATGGTGGCATGAACCTTTGGCATGTAGTTTACCTTCTGGTGGAACCCATGAATGAAATGTACATTAGTCATACAGTATCTGCAACATAGCATTCCATCTAAGGTAACCACAATATGAGCAAATGGAGAAGACGGGTTTCAACTTAGATCCTAGAGCACATGGGTAAGCTTGACTCTAGACATTGGCTGAAACATCCTGCATGCACAGTCTGAACTCATTTCTGCTTACATAAAGTGTTATTACACCATGAAATATAAAAGTACTCAGCATGTTGTTGCATGTAGCACTGTCAAGATCTCAAGTCAAGCCTACTCAGGATAAAGGCATTTGCTTGCACCATGTAAAGGTCTCCTGTCTGAAAGGAATTTTAAGTTTGCATTTGTGTAATGAAGTTGTTTACAAAAATAATTTCGTCTATGCTTTCTGTGTATGACAAATAGTCCATCTCAACAGAAAGCATATCAAACACACATTACAATTTGACGATACAGTCAAACTAGTCAAGGAGAAGGTCTCCCAATGTGTTGTAGTCAGGTCAAGGTCACTGGGTTAAAGATATGTTGCAACAAGTTCCTCTACATTTCCGGCACCCCAGTGGGTCAGCTGGTCCTGAAATGATCGATTGAGATGTTAACCACATTGCCTACAAGATGACTGCAAAGGAAGAATGTTGTAGCTTATTGAATTATTTCTTTTGTTAATGTCACATGATGGAAAGTAACAAAAAATAATGAAAGTGTTTAGAAGTTAACACAACAGAAATATCGAATACACACTCACTATTGAGATATAGCAAACACTGATTTGTACAGGGGCAAAATTACATGTAATCACAGGAAAGCAACATGAGCTTAGTGCATCTAGTGGCTGCAAGAGTTGTATGCTTTTCAGAGAGTTGACACTGATAATACAATGTACTGTTTGGGTTTGACATTTAAGCTCGAGTGAGTATCAAAGGACCTTTGAGTTTGAGCAGCTACAATGGATACTGACACTACACGAAAGTTAGTATAATGACAATAACGGTGCAGCTAGTTTTACCTGTGGTAGATAGAGGCAGACACTGGACAACTTGAACACCACCATCTTGTTCTTGGCAGTCTGAAATACAGCAAAGAATACAAGAGAGGGTTTAGAGGACACAAACTAAAAATGCAGTAGTGAAAACTACACATTAAGTTTTATGGTTGGCAAACAATATGAAGTTAACAGATCCAACAACCTGATTACTAAGTAGCCGTATTGAAGTATGTTCTCTTTCTTTTTACAAATGCAACTGAACTTCAAGTTATTATGACATACTGTAATTGGCTACAACCATAAAATATTCATTGGCCTAATAGAGAGGTCTTCCACAAACAAAACTAAGTGCCAAAACAAGCATGTACCACTTCAAGTTCTGAATGGATGACCTACCTGTAGCTGCTGCTTGTCTATGAAGAGGAACATGGTCTGGGATGGGTTGTTGATGATGAGCCCCTCTTTGTCTCGCCGACTAACCAGTCTCATCAGCTGTCTTTCATAGTCCAGATGACTGAACAAGAAGCTGGCCTGCCACAGACAAATATACTAATCATCAAACAGTAAGTTTGCTGTCATACTGGACATGAAAATATCCAAAGAAACAGACACATGAGTTATGGAGACCTATTCTTTCCTTGAATTCCAGGGGAGTCAAAACAAACCATTTGGTATTTTTGTCATATCCACATCAATTACAGTAATATAGTTCCTTTTCAAGGATAAGAGTGAAAACATAATTGTGAAAATGAGAGTGCCTTCAAGCACACATTCTGAGTGAGTGAGTGAGTTCAGTTTTACATCTCACTCAGCAATATTCCAAGTACATGGTGGCTGTCTGAAAATAATCAAGTCTGGACCAGACAATCCAGTAGTCAAAAGCATGATCACTGATCTGTGCAAATGGGAACTGATGACATATGTCAAGAAGTCAGTGAGCCTGACCACTCCTGTTAGTTGCCTCTTGCGACAAGCATAGTTGCCTTTTGTGACAAGCATGGGTTGCTGAAGACCTATTCTATCCTGGATCTTCACAGGTTAAACTTTTTGAAATGAGTGTTCAAACCAGGCCAAAGTCTTACTGCAACTTACAGTTGCTTCAGATGTTGAAAGCATATCCAATGAAATACACCACCAGGCTTTGATGGTGTTAATTGGACATGCTACATATAGTGTAACTACAGTGGAAACTAACTAAACTGGCACTTATCGGGACTGAAGATAGCAGAGCTTACACTGTTACCTATGACTAAAACTGAACCAGTTTTGTCACTCTTGTATAAATTGTTGCAACACATAATTCTCTCAATTACTGCACACACTGACTCAGTTCACTAATTACATGAACAAGTATACCCATACTGATGGTCAATCATGTAGTTTTAACACAGGTTTAATTGGTGACAATACACTTCTGGCTGACTCCTACCCACAAACTGGATTATACAGTAAAATCACTGTAAAAGCACATATTCATGAAACTCACTCCATGCTGAGATCCGGAACTGGCAGCTGCTAAACTGCAGAGCTTTTAAATGATGATAAATGTACAAGCTATAAATGGGACTGAGATTTAATGCCAGTGATGACAACTTGCCAGATTGGACAACCACCTGTTTGGACAGCTTCGACAGTATCAGTAACACATCTTCACAATTATACAATTGCTTAATGTGATGATCATGAATGAAACAATGATAAAGTTATGACATACATAAAACACAAACATCACTGATAGTATTAAGATATGATAATATACCCCTACAGCACATGACTTTATCAACACTTATACAAGCTGTCCTGTTATCCTGTGCACCTAATATCTGCAACATACCTCAACACGTTTGAATGGGAGTTGGTCTCCCTTCCAGCGAGAAAAGAGCTGACACTCAATCCTGTCAATGTCACTTCTTGGCCAAAGAAAAAAGTCAATCTCTGTTGTACATCCAATAACATCCTGAAAAAAATATATTGAGCATAAAGTAACAAACACTTCATGTATGCATGTTCAATTCTCTGACACATCTATGCACTTATGCTGATCAAAATGACATACAAAAACACACATATTTTGATGTACAATCTGTGATTAACATGGACTTTCAAACTCAATGCAAAAGAAATTATACTTGAATACCTCTCTCAAATAGAGTTTTTCATGATTCTTATCAGTTATATCCATAAGCTGACAATGTCATTTACTACAATGAGCAGACTCGCCAAAGTGTTTACACTCACCCTTCTCATGGACTGCCACCTAGGAGCATGCAACTGAACTACATCTTTGTCTAGGAGTTCTCTGGAGCTTTCATAAGAATAAGCTTCTTCCTAAAATACAAAGTATACATGCTTCAGGTTTAACAGGGTTCTAAAAGTGCATACTGTATGACATGTGAATTGTGTTGATGACTGGGGTAGCTGACCATGATGATGATGATCTTACTCATAAAGTAACATTAAAATCAATGTTTACTTTCACTTGCTGCACAAGTTCATTTTTCTCCTTCAGAATGAAGCAAGAACAGAAATAGTATAATTTACCTTTTGCTACCAAAGTAGGAAGTGTTTAATAGGATTCATTGACCAATTCAATGTCCAACAATGTTTGCAGGATTTGCCCATTGACAATGTAATAGCAGTAAAATTAATAACTGGCATATATAAGAAAGACATCTGTATGTATACTGTAAGTGAGTGAGTTTAGTTTACACTGCTTCTAGCAATATTCCAGCTATATCATGGCACCAGAAAAGGGGGTAAATTGAACATGGGTCTTCGGCATGACGATTGAAAGCCATAACCACCGGGGTACCCAACCATCCCATCTATACCGTGTGAATCAGTAGAGAATAACAGAAAAACTAACGCCACTAGGACAAACAAGTACTGCAGTCTACGTAAACTTAGTCTCAGTAATATTCATAACACTGCTATATTGAGTCAGTGAGTGAGCGGGTTAAGTTTTAAGGCGTACTCATCAATATTCCAGCTATATGGCGGCAGCCTCTAAATAATCAAGTCTGGACCAGACAATCCAGTGATCATCAACATGAGCATCAATCTTCACAATTGGGAACTGACAACATGTGTTAACCAAGTCAGCGAGTCTGACCACCCGATCCTGTTAGTCGCCTCTTATGACAAGCATAGTCGCCTTTTATGGCCAGCATGGGTTGCTGAAGGCCCATTCTACCTGATTACCTTCAGGTAACTGCTATATTGAGTCTAACAAACCCTAGTTGAAGGTCGTGTTAGAAAACCTACGGCTGTTCAGTTAAAAATGTGACTGACGAATAACACTGAGCTTACGTATACTTAGACTGATGAGTACTGCACACTAATGCTGGATACTAGGGGTGGGGTGGAAACTTCTGGTAGTCCATACTGTGATTCAAATACTGCTAATGGGATATGAGTGCAAGGGTGTACATATGCCATGCTTGACCCCGTAAAGCAGTCAGTGAGCTGGACTTAAGGTTGCTGTTATTCCAGCCACATGTCATGTAAACGTAATGTGGGAAGAAAGCCTTAAGATGTGTACCAGTTTGGAGTAACCCATAAACTCAGGTTTGGTGCTGACAATCCTTGAAACAGAATTGGGGTGAAATGGGATTCAAACCTATAATCACATTTTTCTGATCAATAACAAATCAGTTACTTTTTCGTGCAGGGTAGTTTGTTTCCACTCTCATTAAATCCTGCATGCTACATTCATACAATACTCTGCCTGAAGAGCCAACAGATCAATAGAGAGTCCTGTCTTGGGAACAAGGAGCAAATTGTTTGTCCATTCCAAATGACTACTGCTGGAGGTATTGAGCATATTAAATGTCAGATTACTCCTTATTTGGTTGTCACTTTGAGAAATTTCATCATGTCAACAGGAAAATTCGCGCAATGAAGTTGACTTCTCACTAACTTCAATGGAGGTGCCTTCAGAATTTCATGCACAGGAATTACATCAAAGTAAAAGTTATTAATCTATATGGAATGGTCATGCTACCTGATAAGTGAAATTCCTTCAAATTACAATGACGTCAAGTCATCACTCCTCACCTTTACACCTTTGAGAATACTGTCTTCATAGTTGTTAGTCATTACTGGAACAACTTCTGCTACTTCAAAAATAGCCACCTTTTTCTTCTGAAAAAGTAATCAGTTAAATATTATCATTCATTTACGCAGCAGAGTAACTGTAATATTTATCCAAGTCACAAAGAGATTACCAGGCTAAATCTACATTCAAATATTTTGATCTTGTGAGGTTGTACATACATTGTTTCAAAATTTATTTCCTATATTAGTGAGAAAGCAGGATTTCTGAAATGATTTCAACAGTTTGAGGCATATTCTAGAATATAGTTAGTCACTGATGTACAGTGAGCGAGCGAGTTCAGTTTTATGCCGCACTTGGCAATATGCCAGCTATTTGGTGGTGGCCTGTAAATAATCGAGTCTGGACCAGACAACACTCTGATCAAAAGCATGAGCATCGATCTGCGCAATTGGGAACAGACGGCGTGTCAACTAAGTCAGTGAGTCTGACCACCCAATCCTGTTAGTGGCCTTTTACACCAAGCAGAGTTGCCTTTTATGGCAAGCAGAGGTTACTGAAGGCCTCTTCTACCCCGGACCTTTCTAGGTTGATGGTTATACAGGAAGCTTCTGTTGTATATGACTTATTTTGAGTGAGATAAGAGATATATTTATTTATATGTTCAGCATGCAGGGGTATACACAATATAGTGGATGTCAATAGGTTGGTTTAAAATTTTAAGATTTTCTCTCCTGAACAAACATGGATTCTTTTAACTCTAACGCTTTCAACTTTCTTAGACAAACACACATATCACAAAACTGAGTTTTGATTACATAAGTTTTTCAGTGAATGAGCACCAAAAGCTAAAAAAGCTGAAGTGTATTGTGTGCAAATATGTATCCCAAAATGTCATCATTATGTTAGAACTAAGGCATGAAGTAATGAAGGATACAAACACTATGTACACTAACATTGTGATTTACAATGAAGCAATTATTGTTATTGTAAGCAGATATACTCCAGAAATCCAACACATTGTTAGACACTAATAAAATGGATTCACCTTTTCTTTGAAATGGAAAATAATATACATCTTGAACTCAAAATGGTCAGCAAGCGACTCTCTTTTCTTTCTAAGTTGGTGTCGAAGCCTGCTGACGGCCGCACTTTTCCGTGCATGGGGATCCCCCATCTCTAGTTCTCTACGCGTCCAAGTTGGTATTTTGGTTTACAGAATCATATTAGTAGCTGTTTACGTCAAGTTTACCCTTCTCGATTGATGTTGAGAGTTATTTGTGTGCATTTCCATGGCTGACAAAGAATTATTTGACAATAACACTCGGCCAAAGAAGGTGACGGATTCAACAGATAGGCCTGTATTTGTGGAAGGCTGTGTCGCCAGTCTCTTTATAAGCGGGGTTATGTACACAGTGAAGATTCTGACGTGCCATGGTTCGTGAAGGGGCAAAGATTATGAAATATTAGAGTCAATAAATCCATCGCGAAAGACAGATAGCAACGCTGATCCACTGGTCAGTGGAAAATTACAGCTCACAGCAACACAACACTATGCCTTTCCTTCTCTTTCCGCAAATATGGCGAACGAAGCCTCGTTCTGGAATATCAATTCAAGGGAGGTTATTCAACCTCACGCAATCATGATCTAACATGAGTCAAGGACCTGACAGGTTCGTATCTTCAACGGAAGACTTCATTTCTATTTTACAGACCACACATTAATAAACCAAGCTAGAGCCAAACCAAAATTTGAATTGCTACCGTGTTATAACTTGTTTAATGTGCATTCTAGAAGTTGGTTTGCATTTTATATCAATTTTGGAATTGTTAAAACAAAACAAAATATATAAAATCAGCTACAATAAAAATAAATGCTGATATGCAAATTTTACGGCTCATACCCTTTAAAGGCATCATAACATAGTACGGATAATTACTATGAAGCTTGGAATATCTCTTTGAATATCTACATTATGGTAGAACTAGGTACTTATATAAAACATACATGATCATTCACACATGTACTGACTGAAAAAGTCACAAAGAACGTGCACATGGTCAGATATAGTGTATTTCTGGGTGTGCGAACATTAGCGACCTAGTTGTACTATATAGATATAATGTTATTGTCGTTAAAACGAATAACACAAACCCTTTCAGAGATCTTGCGCACATAGGAACAGCTACCAAAGTGTTTTGTGTCAGCTGAGTTTATTAGATATTTCCCGTTTAGGTTCATGTGTGCGTGTGCGTGCGTGCGTGCGTGTGTGTGAGGAGTGGGCGAGGACACACACTCTCTCCCTTTGTCGTGAAATTTTTATATGACCATTGAAACTCGGGTGTAAATGGACTGTGCATCCCCCTTTTCTAAACTATGTTTTATTTGTAGCTACGCATTAAGCTAATGCTGTATTGAAAGTGATATTTTCCCGTTATCGTATTCCCAAACATCAAATCATGTTTATGATTTTTCAGTGGTCATTGTGGGCATCTTCTTGGCTGTAAGGTTATGTGTACGAAGATGTCGGTCCGTTGTCAAGGATGGCCACAGTGTTCGTGGATCTCTTGATGCCGCCGAGAATGGAAATGCAGACGACATTGTCTCCCTGGCTCCACACGAAGATTTCACACTGGCTTCTAATGCTTTGTGGTGGGAGATTGTGGAGAAGAGAGAGGCGGAAGACCCAACTTTCGGTCAGGATGTGGTGATAGCACCAGAGTACTGGGTGGAAGACGAGGATTTGAGTTATGACCCAGAATACTGCCTGAAGCCAGGCGCCCTCTGGTGGGAGGTGGTGGAGGCCCAGGAGAAGGCTGGAAGCTGAAGACAGAACAAAGTTCTGGGACCAATGGTCCCCGGTGACACATGGAAACCAGGATATAGGTTGTGTTATCTCACGGACAGATATCCTGGACACTTCGAGCTGGTTCACTATCTTCATATCTGAAACCAGGATATCGGTTAAGTTGTCTCACGTACAGATATTCTGGATACTTCGAACCGACCGTTCATCTTCACGTGCGTGGACATGATGGCTTGAAGAAGCTGTGATACCCGTTCCTTTGTGAGCACACCTGTGGCAAAACTAGGTCTTGTTATATCCATGCCAAGGAGACTTTGAGCAATGAATTACGGGGCTGTGTTCCCAAAGTGTTATGAACTCAGTCCAGTTTTATGTGGCCTCATTTATTTGACAACGTGTCTTTATTGTTATGTACATACTGTGCAATAAATCCTATTTTGTTACTGTTGTCAGATGTTTGAACAATATCCAGACACCAACTGATGGTGGATCTGTTGCCGACTTTTACCGCAGCTTTCCGATGGCTTGCGATCTGTAATAGATAAACGGTCCAACAGTAATCCATGGCCTCACGGTCGCTGATGATTCTGAACAGACTTTCATGATTTGACAACACCATAAAATCCAATTCACCATGGAATCAGAGCACCACCACCATCAATTAGCCTTCGTCGATGTACAACCCGACAACAGTCAAGACAACAAAAGGAGTTGTTATCCATAAAACATATCATGTATTCAACAGTGTCTCCTATGGAATCCTCAACAGTGTCTCTTATGGATTCCTAGAATGGACACAGTGTCATTTTCACCCGTACCAGAAATAAATAAATAAATAAATAAATAAATAAATAAATAAATAAATAAATAAATAAATAAATAAATGAATGAATGAATGAATGAATGAATGAATGAATGAATGAATAAGACAAAACAAAATACAGTAAAACCATCAAAAAGTTTTAAATTTAGGCGAAATGCGACACCGTGACATTTTTGCCTTTTGTCGCATCGCTGAACCCCTCGGAACCATTTCATAACTGCCAGGGCACAGTTGCGACAAACTGCATACAAAATCTATCCACCACATGCATTAGGCTATTGTGTTGGAACGTTTGAACACGGTACTGGTGTGTTTCAGCACCCTTGTTTTTGACAATGTTTCATTCACTTAAACTCAACACGTATTGAATAAGCTGCTTCACTGCGTGTTCTAATATGTCGTTTGAAGTACCTCTGCTCTGTGCAAGCATCGGAAATAGTTCATCACGTTTGCAAAAAAAAAGAAAGAAATTCATCAATAAATGAAAAGAAACGGGACAATACGACTCACTTTAT
The DNA here is from genome assembly GCF_037392515.1 of Haliotis asinina. Lineage (NCBI taxonomy): Eukaryota > Metazoa > Mollusca > Gastropoda > Lepetellida > Haliotidae > Haliotis > Haliotis asinina. The sequence goes on along the minus strand of NC_090286.1, from coordinate 21,019,587 downwards.
ATTATAGCGTATGTGCAACAAACCCGACAATGCGCATTGACTCTCTCATTGACTTAAACATGTTTATTCACAAATGTGAAAGGAATTGGGGACAAGTTATCCAACTTGAGATATCCGCTCCCTAATGTTTTCATACATGTATCTTCCATATTATACATCTATGGAAGGAATAGAGAGAAAGTACAGTAACGTTTTGACTGATAAAAATGGAAGTTCGTACACATTTGAAAACCTGTTCCATTCAATAAAACACGATGACTATAATATTTTCAGAATGGGGAACGCATTTGTTGATAATATGCAAAGGATTTTATCCATTTATCCCAAATCACATTTGTATACATGCATATATTCAAATAAAACTAATCATTGCATTCTGGAAGTGCTACCAAAGTGTCCTGTGTCAACGTAATCTATATAGGAGATGTTCTACAATTAGGTGTTTCCATTCAAAGTTTATAGTAATTCCCGAATAATTCCCAACTTTAGACCTGTTCGTAGGCAATGGAACATTTACCGATCATCACGCGCTCGATGATAGCGATCCACGAGTCATGCTTTTCAACACAAAACACGCCAAAGCATGGAGTTACCTGCCCTTGAACAGTGGTATCTAAGGGTGTGACGTCACAGACAGTGACGAACTGTGCCACATGCATGATGCCGTCTTTGAGATTAGCGCGTGCTTTATCAACACATCTACGCGATATGCCGTCCAAAACAATTCTTCCTTCGAGGTACGTGTTCGACTACCTTCATTTTGTAATAATATACAATTGTTAAGTCGAGGGAATAATTTACGTGCAATGATATTTAGTAAGTATGTGAACTAACTGGTCCTGTGATTGAATGGGTTTGGTATAGGCGTAGAGACAAACTGATTTGAGTATTTCAACATTATGTAGCCAGTATGTGTTCATTAATACAATGTATATAAACTATTTTCTAGAACGACTTGTAAGCAATTTTCTATGTACGATTTGTTTCTAGTAGTGACGAAATCTGAATAATAGTGAAACAAGATATCGCTTGCCGTAACGGTAGACGACATGTTGTTCCTTTGAATCACTTTACTGTGTTGATACCATACTCATATCTGGTTTACGACTCATGTAGTGTGCGAGTATTTCAAAAAGGTCATATATTTTTTTCAGGCTGCCTTGGAAGAAGACAGAGTCTCTGGTGAACTATGTCAGAGGTAAAGTTACTTTCTAGTTTCAATATCCCAAAGGAAATGTGTGTTGACGGATTGACGGAAAAGTTTCAAATAAATATGGAAAACACAAAAACGTTCCACAGAAAAAGAGCCACCTAGTATTTCATTTGTTCAGTAATAGTCTGTTAAAACAATGTTAACAGTTTTAGGGCGTTTGGTAATCAGTACACTTATGCTATTCTTCAGACATGATAACCGGCCAAAGTCACATGGTCCTTATGATCTGCACAATTGTTGTTGGAGGTGGTAAGTATATTTTACATCTATTTCTATGACGTGTATATGAGACCATCTAATTTACGACAACTGGAATAAATATTTCTGCCAAAAGTCATTTAATAACATACCCCAAACCCTTCCTCAATATTTGGGGGTCTTATGGATAATTTGAAGTTATATTTGTAGCTACGTATTAAGTGATGTTGTATTGAAAGTGATATTTTTTCCATTAGTGCATTCCCAAACATCAAATCATGTTTATGATTTTTCAGTGGTCATTGTGGGCATCTTCTTGGCTGTAAGGTTATGTGTACGAAGATGTCGGTCCGTTGTCAAGGATGGCCACAGTGTTCGTGGATCTCTTGATGCCGCCGAGAATGGAAATGCAGACGACATTGTCTCCCTGGCTCCACACGAAGATTTCACACTGGCCCCTAATGCCTTGTGGTGGGAGGTCGTGGAGAAGAGAGAGGCGGAAGACCCAACTTTCGGTCAGGATGTGGTGATAGCACCAGAGTACTGGGTGGAAGACGAGGATTTGAGTTATGACCCAGAATACTGCCTGAAGCCAGGCGAACTCTGGTGGGAGGTGGTGGAGGCCCAGGAGAAGGCTGGAAGCTGAAGATAGAACAAAGTTCTGGGACTAATGGTCCCCGGTGACACATGGAAACCAGGATATAGGTTGTGTTATCTCACGGACAGATATCCTGGACATTTCGAGCTGGCCGATCATCTCCATAGCTGAAACCAGGATATAGGTTAAGTTTGTCTCACGTACAGATATTCTGGATACTTCGAACTGACCGTTCATCTTCACGTGCGTGGACATGATGGCTTGAAGAAGCTGTGATACCCGTTCCTTTGTGAGCACACCTGTGGCAAAACTTGGTCTTGTTATATATATATAGTTTATGTTATTTCACATACAGATATCCTGGACACTTCGAGCTGGCCGATCATCTTCACATCTGAAACCAGGATATAGGTTATGTGATCTCACGGACAGATATTCTGGACACTTCGAGCTGGTTCACTATCTTCATAGCTGAAACAAGGATATCGGTTAAGTTATTGTGATATTCTGGATACTTCGAACCGGCCGTTCATCTTCACGTGCGTGGACATGATGGCTTGAAGAAGCTGTGATACCCGTTCCTTTGTGAGCACACCTGTGGCAAAACTAGGTCTTGTTATATCCATGCCAAGGAGACTTTGAGCAATGAATTACGGGACTGTGTTCCCAAAGTGTTATGAACTCAGTCCAGTTTTATGTGGCCTCATTTATTTGACAACGTGTCTTTATTGTTATGTACATACTGTGCAATAAATCCTATTTTGTTACTGTTGTCAGATGTTTGAACAATATCCAGACACCAACTGATGGTGGATCTGTTGCCGACTTTTACCGCAGCTTTCCGATGGCTTGCGATCTGTAATAGATAAACGGTCCAACAGTAATCCATGGCCTCACGGTCGCTGATGATTCTGAACAGACTTTCATGATTTGACAACACCATAAAATCCAATTCACCATGGAATCAGAGCACCACCACCATCAATTAGCCTTCGTCGATGTACAACCCGACAACAGTCAAGACAACAAAAGGAGTTGTTATCCATAAAACATATCATGTATTCAACAGTGTCTCCTATGGAATCCTCAACAGTCTCTTTTATGGATTCCTAGAATGGACACAGTGTCATTTTCACCCGTACCAGAAATAAATAAATAAATAAATAAATAAATAAATAAATAAATAAATAAATGAATAAATAAATAAATAAATAAATAAATAAATAAATAAATAAATAAATAAATAAATAAATGAATGAATGAATGAATGAATCAATGAATGAATGAATGAATGAATGAATAAATAAGACAAAACAAAATACAGTAAAACCATCAAAAAGTTTTAAATTTAGGCGAAATGCGACACCGTGACATTTTTGCCTTTTGTCGCATCGCTGAACCCCTCGGAACCATTTCATAACTGCCAGGGCACAGTTGCGACAAACTGCATACAAAATCTATCCACCACATGCATTAGGCTATTGTGTTGGAACGTTTGAACACGGTACTGGTGTGTTTCAGCACCCTTGTTTTTGACAATGTTTCATTCACTTAAACTCAACACGTATTGAATAAGCTGCTTCACTGCGTGTTCTAATATGTCGTTTGAAGTACCTCTGCTCTGTGCAAGCATCGGAAATAGTTCATCACGTTTGCAAAAAAAAAGAAAGAAATTCATCAATAAATGAAAAGAAACGGGACAATACGACTCACTTTATATTATAGCGTATGTGCAACAAACCCGACAATGCGCATTGACTCTCTCATTGACTTAAACATGTTTATTCACAAATGTGAAAGGAATTGGGGACAAGTTATCCAACTTGAGATATCCGCTCCCTAATGTTTTCATACATGTATCTTCCATATTATACATCTATGGAAGGAATAGAGAGAAAGTACAGTAACGTTTTGACTGATAAAAATGGAAGTTCGTACACATTTGAAAACCTGTTCCATTCAATAAAACACGATGACTATAATATTTTCAGAATGGGGAACGCATTTGTTGATAATATGCAAAGGATTTTATCCATTTATCCCAAATCACATTTGTATACATGCATATATTCAAATAAAACTAATCATTGCATTCTGGAAGTGCTACCAAAGTGTCCTGTGTCAACGTAATCTATATAGGAGATGTTCTACAATTAGGTGTTTCCATTCAAAGTTTATAGTAATTCCCGAATAATTCCCAACTTTAGACCTGTTCGTAGGCAATGGAACATTTACCGATCATCACGCGCTCGATGATAGCGATCCACGAGTCATGCTTTTCAACACAAAACACGCCAAAGCATGGAGTTACCTGCCCTTGAACAGTGGTATCTAAGGGTGTGACGTCACAGACAGTGACGAACTGTGCCACATGCATGATGCCGTCTTTGAGATTAGCGCGTGCTTTATCAACACATCTACGCGATATGCCGTCCAAAACAATTCTTCCTTCGAGGTACGTGTTCGACTACCTTCATTTTGTAATAATATACAATTGTTAAGTCGAGGGAATAATTTACGTGCAATGATATTTAGTAAGTATGTGAACTAACTGGTCCTGTGATTGAATGGGTTTGGTATAGGCGTAGAGACAAACTGATTTGAGTATTTCAACATTATGTAGCCAGTATGTGTTCATTAATACAATGTATATAAACTATTTTCTAGAACGACTTGTAAGCAATTTTCTATGTACGATTTGTTTCTAGTAGTGACGAAATCTGAATAATAGTGAAACAAGATATCGCTTGCCGTAACGGTAGACGACATGTTGTTCCTTTGAATCACTTTACTGTGTTGATACCATACTCATATCTGGTTTACGACTCATGTAGTGTGCGAGTATTTCAAAAAGGTCATATATTTTTTTCAGGCTGCCTTGGAAGAAGACAGAGTCTCTGGTGAACTATGTCAGAGGTAAAGTTACTTTCTAGTTTCAATATCCCAAAGGAAATGTGTGTTGACGGATTGACGGAAAAGTTTCAAATAAATATGGAAAACACAAAAACGTTCCACAGAAAAAGAGCCACCTAGTATTTCATTTGTTCAGTAATAGTCTGTTAAAACAATGTTAACAGTTTTAGGGCGTTTGGTAATCAGTACACTTATGCTATTCTTCAGACATGATAACCGGCCAAAGTCACATGGTCCTTATGATCTGCACAATTGTTGTTGGAGGTGGTAAGTATATTTTACATCTATTTCTATGACGTGTATATGAGACCATCTAATTTACGACAACTGGAATAAATATTTCTGCCAAAAGTCATTTAATAACATACCCCAAACCCTTCCTCAATATTTGGGGGTCTTATGGATAATTTGAAGTTATATTTGTAGCTACGTATTAAGTGATGTTGTATTGAAAGTGATATTTTTTCCATTAGTGCATTCCCAAACATCAAATCATGTTTATGATTTTTCAGTGGTCATTGTGGGCATCTTCTTGGCTGTAAGGTTATGTGTACGAAGATGTCGGTCCGTTGTCAAGGATGGCCACAGTGTTCGTGGATCTCTTGATGCCGCCGAGAATGGAAATGCAGACGACATTGTCTCCCTGGCTCCACACGAAGATTTCACACTGGCCCCTAATGCCTTGTGGTGGGAGGTCGTGGAGAAGAGAGAGGCGGAAGACCCAACTTTCGGTCAGGATGTGGTGATAGCACCAGAGTACTGGGTGGAAGACGAGGATTTGAGTTATGACCCAGAATACTGCCTGAAGCCAGGCGAACTCTGGTGGGAGGTGGTGGAGGCCCAGGAGAAGGCTGGAAGCTGAAGATAGAACAAAGTTCTGGGACTAATGGTCCCCGGTGACACATGGAAACCAGGATATAGGTTGTGTTATCTCACGGACAGATATCCTGGACATTTCGAGCTGGCCGATCATCTCCATAGCTGAAACCAGGATATAGGTTAAGTTTGTCTCACGTACAGATATTCTGGATACTTCGAACTGACCGTTCATCTTCACGTGCGTGGACATGATGGCTTGAAGAAGCTGTGATACCCGTTCCTTTGTGAGCACACCTGTGGCAAAACTAGGTCTTGTTATATCCATGCCAAGGAGACTTTGAGCAATGAATTACGGGACTGTGTTCCCAAAGTGTTATGAACTCAGTCCAGTTTTATGTGGCCTCATTTATTTGACAACGTGTCTTTATTGTTATGTACATACTGTGCAATAAATCCTATTTTGTTACTGTTGTCAGATGTTTGAACAATATCCAGACACCAACTGATGGTGGATCTGTTGCCGACTTTTACCGCAGCTTTCCGATGGCTTGCGATCTGTAATAGATAAACGGTCCAACAGTAATCCATGGCCTCACGGTCGCTGATGATTCTGAACAGACTTTCATGATTTGACAACACCATAAAATCCAATTCACCATGGAATCAGAGCACCACCACCATCAATTAGCCTTCGTCGATGTACAACCCGACAACAGTCAAGACAACAAAAGGAGTTGTTATCCATAAAACATATCATGTATTCAACAGTGTCTCCTATGGAATCCTCAACAGTCTCTTTTATGGATTCCTAGAATGGACACAGTGTCATTTTCACCCGTACCAGAAATAAATAAATAAATAAATAAATAAATAAATAAATAAATAAATAAATGAATAAATAAATAAATAAATAAATAAATAAATAAATAAGTAAATAAATAAATAAATAAATAAATAAATAAATAAATAAATGAATGAATGAATGAATGAATGAATGAATGAATGAATGAATGAATGAATAAATAAGACAAAACAAAATACAGTAAAACCATCAAAAAGTTTTAAATTTAGGCGAAATGCGACACCGTGACATTTTTGCCTTTTGTCGCATCGCTGAACCCCTCGGAACCATTTCATAACTGCCAGGGCACAGTTGCGACAAACTGCATACAAAATCTATCCACCACATGCATTAGGCTATTGTGTTGGAACGTTTGAACACGGTACTGGTGTGTTTCAGCACCCTTGTTTTTGACAATGTTTCATTCACTTAAACTCAACACGTATTGAATAAGCTGCTTCACTGCGTGTTCTAATATGTCGTTTGAAGTACCTCTGCTCTGTGCAAGCATCGGAAATAGTTCATCACGTTTGCAAAAAAAAAGAAAGAAATTCATCAATAAATGAAAAGAAACGGGACAATACGACTCACTTTATATTATAGCGTATGTGCAACAAACCCGACAATGCGCATTGACTCTCTCATTGACTTAAACATGTTTATTCACAAATGTGAAAGGAATTGGGGACAAGTTATCCAACTTGAGATATCCGCTCCCTAATGTTTTCATACATGTATCTTCCATATTATACATCTATGGAAGGAATAGAGAGAAAGTACAGTAACGTTTTGACTGATAAAAATGGAAGTTCGTACACATTTGAAAACCTGTTCCATTCAATAAAACACGATGACTATAATATTTTCAGAATGGGGAACGCATTTGTTGATAATATGCAAAGGATTTTATCCATTTATCCCAAATCACATTTGTATACATGCATATATTCAAATAAAACTAATCATTGCATTCTGGAAGTGCTACCAAAGTGTCCTGTGTCAACGTAATCTATATAGGAGATGTTCTACAATTAGGTGTTTCCATTCAAAGTTTATAGTAATTCCCGAATAATTCCCAACTTTAGACCTGTTCGTAGGCAATGGAACATTTACCGATCATCACGCGCTCGATGATAGCGATCCACGAGTCATGCTTTTCAACACAAAACACGCCAAAGCATGGAGTTACCTGCCCTTGAACAGTGGTATCTAAGGGTGTGACGTCACAGACAGTGACGAACTGTGCCACATGCATGATGCCGTCTTTGAGATTAGCGCGTGCTTTATCAACACATCTACGCGATATGCCGTCCAAAACAATTCTTCCTTCGAGGTACGTGTTCGACTACCTTCATTTTGTAATAATATACAATTGTTAAGTCGAGGGAATAATTTACGTGCAATGATATTTAGTAAGTATGTGAACTAACTGGTCCTGTGATTGAATGGGTTTGGTATAGGCGTAGAGACAAACTGATTTGAGTATTTCAACATTATGTAGCCAGTATGTGTTCATTAATACAATGTATATAAACTATTTTCTAGAACGACTTGTAAGCAATTTTCTATGTACGATTTGTTTCTAGTAGTGACGAAATCTGAATAATAGTGAAACAAGATATCGCTTGCCGTAACGGTAGACGACATGTTGTTCCTTTGAATCACTTTACTGTGTTGATACCATACTCATATCTGGTTTACGACTCATGTAGTGTGCGAGTATTTCAAAAAGGTCATATATTTTTTTCAGGCTGCCTTGGAAGAAGACAGAGTCTCTGGTGAACTATGTCAGAGGTAAAGTTACTTTCTAGTTTCAATATCCCAAAGGAAATGTGTGTTGACGGATTGACGGAAAAGTTTCAAATAAATATGGAAAACACAAAAACGTTCCACAGAAAAAGAGCCACCTAGTATTTCATTTGTTCAGTAATAGTCTGTTAAAACAATGTTAACAGTTTTAGGGCGTTTGGTAATCAGTACACTTATGCTATTCTTCAGACATGATAACCGGCCAAAGTCACATGGTCCTTATGATCTGCACAATTGTTGTTGGAGGTGGTAAGTATATTTTACATCTATTTCTATGACGTGTATATGAGACCATCTAATTTACGACAACTGGAATAAATATTTCTGCCAAAAGTCATTTAATAACATACCCCAAACCCTTCCTCAATATTTGGGGGTCTTATGGATAATTTGAAGTTATATTTGTAGCTACGTATTAAGTGATGTTGTATTGAAAGTGATATTTTTTCCATTAGTGCATTCCCAAACATCAAATCATGTTTATGATTTTTCAGTGGTCATTGTGGGCATCTTCTTGGCTGTAAGGTTATGTGTACGAAGATGTCGGTCCGTTGTCAAGGATGGCCACAGTGTTCGTGGATCTCTTGATGCCGCCGAGAATGGAAATGCAGACGACATTGTCTCCCTGGCTCCACACGAAGATTTCACACTGGCCCCTAATGCCTTGTGGTGGGAGGTCGTGGAGAAGAGAGAGGCGGAAGACCCAACTTTCGGTCAGGATGTGGTGATAGCACCAGAGTACTGGGTGGAAGACGAGGATTTGAGTTATGACCCAGAATACTGCCTGAAGCCAGGCGAACTCTGGTGGGAGGTGGTGGAGGCCCAGGAGAAGGCTGGAAGCTGAAGATAGAACAAAGTTCTGGGACTAATGGTCCCCGGTGACACATGGAAACCAGGATATAGGTTGTGTTATCTCACGGACAGATATCCTGGACATTTCGAGCTGGCCGATCATCTCCATAGCTGAAACCAGGATATAGGTTAAGTTTGTCTCACGTACAGATATTCTGGATACTTCGAACTGGCCGTTCATCTTCACGTGCGTGGACATGATGGCTTGAAGAAGCTGTGATACCCGTTCCTTTGTGAGCACACCTGTGGCAAAACTAGGTCTTGTTATATATATATAGTTTATGTTATTTCACATACAGATATCCTGGACACTTCGAGCTGGCCGATCATCTTCACATCTGAAACCAGGATATAGGTTATGTGATCTCACGGACAGATATTCTGGACACTTCGAGCTGGTTCACTATCTTCATAGCTGAAACCAGGATATCGGTTAAGTTATTGTGATATTCTGGATACTTCGAACTGGCCGTTCATCTTCACGTGCGTGGACATGATGGCTTGAAGAAGCTGTGATACCCGTTCCTTTGTGAGCACACCTGTGGCAAAACTAGGTCTTGTTATATCCATGCCAAGGAGACTTTGAGCAATGAATTACGGGACTGTGTTCCCAAAGTGTTATGAACTCAGTCCAGTTTTATGTGGCCTCATTTATTTGACAACGTGTCTTTATTGTTATGTACATACTGTGCAATAAATCCTATTTTGTTACTGTTGTCAGATGTTTGAACAATATCCAGACACCAACTGATGGTGGATCTGTTGCCGACTTTTACCGCAGCTTTCCGATGGCTTGCGATCTGTAATAGATAAACGGTCCAACAGTAATCCATGGCCTCACGGTCGCTGATGATTCTGAACAGACTTTCATGATTTGACAACACCATAAAATCCAATTCACCATGGAATCAGAGCACCACCCCCATCATTTAGCCTTCGTCGATGTACAACCCGACAACAGTCAAGACAACAAAAGGAGTTGTTATCCATAAAACATATCATGTATTCAACAGTGTCTCCTATGGAATCCTCAACAGTGTCTCTTATGGATTCCTAGAATGGACACAGTGTCATTTTCACCCGTACCAAAAAACATACAAATAAAAATAAAAAATAGACATAAAAAATAAAATAAAAAATAAGACAAAACAAAATACAGTAAAACCATCAAAAAGTTTTAAATTTAGGCGAAATGCGACACCGTGACATTTTTGCCTTTTGTCGCATCGCTGAACCCCTCGGAACCATTTTATAACTGCCAGGGCACAGTTGCGACAAACTGCATGGAAAATCTATCCACCACATGCATTGGGCTATTGTGTTTGAACGCACCCTTGTTTTTGACAATGTTTCATTCACTTAAACTCAACACGTATTGAATAAGCTGCTTCACTGCGTGTTCTAACATGTCGTTTGAAGTACCTCTGCTCTGTGCAAGCATCGGAAATAGTTCATCACGTTTGAAAAAAAAGAGAAATTCATCAATAAATGAAAAGAAACGGGACAAGACGACACACTGTATATTATAGCGTATGCGCAACAAACTCGACAATGCGCATTGACTCTCTCATTGACTTAAACATGTTTATTCATAAATGTGAAAGGAATTGGGAAGAAGTTATCCAACTTGAGATATCCGCTCCCTAATGTTTCCATACATGTATCTTCCATATTATACATCTATGGAAGGAATAGAGAGAAAGTACAGTAACGTTTTGACTGATAAAAATGGAAGTTCGTACACATTTGAAAACACGTTCATGACTCTTGCATTCAATAAAACACGATGACTATAATATTTTCAGAATGGGGAACGCATTTGTTGATAATATGCAAAGGGAGGAAGGGAGGGATGGAGAGTGTGTCAAGCATGGTTCAAAGCATGGTTCAAGTTTCTTTTGAGAAGAGTTGGGGTGGCCCTGAAAAGGGCCGTTGTTTTGGTGATGGTGGTGCCGCATCACCGAGGCCTCTGTTGTTGTTGTTGTTGGGGACAAATTTTATTGTGGAGGGATTGTACTGCCTTTGGGATACCCCCACCACAATGGATGCATACATAGAACTTGGTGGTGGTGGTGGGTATGAGGGGTGTTGTCCCTCCCTCTTCCCTCTTGATGTTCAGTTGCACATTTGACCTTCTAGATACCACCCGAGAAAGCAGATGTGAGACTTACCAGAAGACGTGTTACCTAGGAGTGTCTTTTCTGATAGTCACACTCAAATCTGATCAGTCACGTCGTCAAGGCTAGTATTAGCGTTGCGCGTCTAAAGATAATAGCACTGAAATCATCTCACAGAGACGAAACGGTTTTCAACATACATGCAAAATGTCCGTGGCAGTTCTATTGCTTTGCATTTTATTGAGCTGTTCTGTCTTTGGCCTTATCATGCCATTGACAAAACCCGACTGTAGCGCTGATCTGACCAGCCTCTTGTCATGTACTCTTCTTGAGCAGACGATTGCGAACCTTCAGAAAGACGTCCAGGCCAACAAAGTTCAGGCAACCGAAGTGGCATCCTTGAAGACAGAAGTGCAGCTGTTGTCAAATGAACTCGCCGTGGTGAAAGCAGAACTGAATGACATAAAACAGAGCAAAGGTAATTCCAACACACCAACTTGTGTGGTCTGCAAGTGACACAGAGGAACCTAAGTCAACTTACAGCGGAACTCCAGTCAACTAAGGCGTTAGCACAGAGTACATCAAAACAACTGGAAACACCAAGGATGGATATGAACTCGACTTCTGCAGAGATGCAAGTGACACGGAGGACCCTTAGCATTATCAGCACGGAAGTTACAACCTTGGGGAGTGACCTACACGTTGTACAGAACCAGTCCCTGGACAACAAGCAATTACTAGCAATGCTTGGTAAAGTAGAATGAATCATACTGGTTGTTTGTATATAGAAATATTTATCTTTCACTGTTTTCCTTCTTAGAAATGGTCTTCAGCATCATATGCGTGTTGTAAGAGGTCACTAACGGGATCAAATGGTCAGAAGAGTGAAGAGTTAGGGATGTTATAGCAGTGGGCGGAGGTTGCTCCAGATAATAATCACATGACATGATCGATTGTTGATACCTGTGTGATTTGCGTGAGGATTGTTCGCCAGAATCTTGAAGATGAGCGCACTTGTTAAGGTTTATACGACCATAGATACAAGAACTACCAAATGAGTCATTAATGAGTTAGAATTGGTCTTCAGCACCTCATGCTTGTAAGAGGCGACTAACGGAATCGGGTGATCTGACGAGGTTGCCATGTCATCGTATACCATTTGCGTACATCGATGCACATGCTGTTGATCACTGGATTGTCTAGTCTAGGCTCGGTTATTTACATACCACCGCCATATAGCTATAATATTGCTGAGTGCGACGTAAAACTAAACTGACTCACTTACTTTTACTTCAGAATCAAAGAGAAGAACTGTGGCTTTCCAAGCGGACGTCCCACTGCCATCACCTACAAGCGTTACGGAGACAGCGTCATTTAATAACACCATTTACAACGCTGGGTCCGGCTACAACAGTACGACAGGGAGGTTCACTGCACCTGTCTCTGGAACTTACATGTTCTGGACGCAGCTAGAACTAGGGGGCAAAAACACTAACATGTACGCCAGTATAATGGCATCAAGGTTAATTCTTGCAGAAGGAAAGGTGACATTTACAGACCACAATATTGATGACGTGGACGTTTCTGCTGTTGTGTTACCCATCTGAACAAGGGACAGAAGGTATGGGTGGAGATATATTTCTCCCAACATATTTATGCCACTTCGCACATTGGTGGGGTGTTGTTGTCAGCAGACTGAACAATCTTTGGAAACACTAGAAACTAGCTGTACAAGGCGCAACATATGTTAAACTCTGAAGGTTGGAATTGGCCTTCAGCAACCCATGCTTGTCGTAAGATGTGACTAACGGGATAGGGTGGTCACTGACTTGGTTGCCACACGTCATCGTATCCCAATGCATGGATCGACGTTCATGTTGCTGAGCACTGGATTGTGTCACATAGCTAGAATATTGCTGGGTGCGGCGTAAAACAACAATAACATTGTGTTAACCATGTTTATATGTTAAGACTGTGTTTACCATGCTACGTGTTGAAAACAGAACAGTGTGGGGCCTGTGAGGTATAGTCCCGAAATAAATAGCTAAAAGGACATGCTAATAAGCATTATTTTTCTTTGTCCTTGAACATAAGGTGCAGTTTCAGAAAGTTACAACATTCCCCGCCTCGACTCCTCCTGATATAAGAGAGCTTAGCCAATGAAACGCACGGAAATGGGACCAATGAGGTGCTTGGATTGAGACGCAATGAACCAATGAGATGCGCTGGAATTGAACAAATGGAAACGTGAGACGTCACGTCATTCAGGTGACGTTTTCGATCCGCTTGTGGGGCTATAAGAACCCCAGAATCTTATGAGTTATGAGCATCACCATGAACACAAGTAGAAACTGTAGAAGAAAGAATTGCATTCGATACAATCAGAATCTGCAACTGAACATCCAGAGGGAAGAGGGAGGGACAACACCCCTCATACCCACCACCACCACCAAGTTCTATGTATGCATCCATTGTGGTGGGGGTATCCCAAAGGCAGTACAATCCCTCCACAATAAAATTTGTCCCCAACAACAACAACAACAGAGGCCTCGGTGATGCGGCACCACCACCACCAAAACAACGGCCCTTTTCAGGGCCACCCCAACTCTTCTCAAAAGAAACTTGAACCATGCTTTGAACCATGCTTGACACACTCTCCATCCCTCCCTCCCTGGTGCGCCGTCGCCATCTTGGCAGCCGCCGCCATCTTGCCTGCCGCCGCCATCTTGCCCGCCCTCCTGGCCGCCGCCACCGCCGCCGCCATCTTGCCCGCCCTCTTGGCTACCGCCGCCGCCATCTTGCCCGTCATCTTGGATGACGCCATCTTGACGCCAGGAAAAGACGCCAGGGAGACGCTGTTCACTACTGTAATCCATATAGGAGATGTTCTACAATTAGGTGTTTCCATTCAAAGTTTATAGTAATTCCCGAATAAGTCCCAACTTTAGACCTGTTCGTAGGCAATGGAACATTTACCGATCATCACGCGCTCGATGATAGCGATCCACGAGTCATGCTTTTCAACACAAAACACGCCAAAGCATGGAGTTACCTGCCCTTGAACAGTGGTATCTAAGGGTGTGACGTCACAGACAGTGACGAACTGTGCCACATGCATGATGCCGTCTTTGAGATTAGCGCGTGCTATATCAACACATCTACGCGATATGCCGTCCAAAACATTTCTTCCTTCGAGGTACGTGTTCGACTACCTTCATTTTGTAATAATATACAATTGTTAAGTCGAGGGAATAATTTACGTGCAATGATATTTAGTAAGTATGTGAACTAACTGGTTCTATGATTGAATGGGTTTGGTATAGGCGTAGAGACAAACTGATTTGAGTATTTCAACATTATGTAGCCAGTATGTGTTCATTAATACAATGTATATAAACTATTTTCTAGAACGACTTGTAAGCAATTTTCTATGTACGATTTGTTTATGGTAGTGACGAAATCTGAATAAAAGTGAAACAAGATATTGCTTGCCGTAACGGTAGACGACATGTTGTTCCTTTGAATTACTTTACTGTGTTGATACCATACTCATATCTGGTTTACGACTCATGTATTTTAAAAAGGTCATATATTTTTTTCAGGCTGTCTTGGAAGAAGACAGAGTCTCTGGTGAACTATGTCAGAGGTAAAGTTACTTTCTAGTTTCAATATCCCAAAGGAAATGTGTGTTGACGGATTGACGGAAAAGTTTCAAATTAATATGGATAACACAAAAACGTTCCACAGAAAAAGAGCCACCTAGTATTTCATTTGTTCAGTATCAGTCTGTTAAAACAATGTTAACAGTTTTAGGGCGTTTGGTAATCAGTACACTTATGCTATTCTTCAGACATGATAACCGGCCAAAGTCACATGGTCCTTATAATCTGCACAATTGTTGTTGGAGGTGGTAAGTATATTTTACATCTATTTCTATGACGTGTATATGAGACCATCTAATTTACGACAACTGGAATAAATATTTCTGCCAAAGGTCATTTAATAACATACCCCAAACCCTTCCTCAATATTTGGGGGTCTTATGGATAATTTGAAGTTATATTTGTAGCTACGTATTAAGTGATGCTGTATTGAAAATTATATTTTTCCATTAGTGCATTCCCAAACATCAAATCATGTTTATGATTTTTCAGTGGTCATTGTGGGCATCTTCTTGGCTGTAAGGTTATGTGTACGAAGATGTCGATCCGTTGTCAAGGATGGCCACAGCGTTCGTGGATCTCTTGATGCCGCCGAGAATGGAAATGCAGACGACATTGTCTCCCTGGCTCCACACGAAGATTTCACACTGGCCCCTAATGCCTTGTGGTGGGAGGTCGTGGAGAAGAGAGAGGCGGAAGACCCAACTTTCGGTCAGGATGTGGTGATAGCACCAGAGTACTGGGTGGAAGACGAGGATTTGAGTTATGACCCAGAATACTGCCTGAAGCCAGGCACCCTCTGGTGGGAGGTGGTGGAGGCCCAGGAAAGGGCTGGAAGCTGAAGATAGAACAAAGTTCTGGGACTAATGGTCCCCGGTGACACATGGAAACCAGGATATAGTTTATGTTATCTCACGGACAGATATCCTGGACATTTCGAGCTGGCCGATCATCTTCATATCTGAAACCAGTATATAGGTTATGTTGTCTCACGGGCAGATATTCACAGCTGGTTCTATGCGATTGGAGGATGGACATGTATGACTGATATATGCCATACATGTCTGATGCATGCCTTGTTAATACCTGGATGGACTCTCCTACCAGTTACCGACAGGCGTTGATATGCGCGTTATGATAGCACCTTGATATAGCACTTTGTCTCTGTTACGGATGGTGTGCTCGCTACTGATTCTCTCTTCGTTGATGCAAAAGAATGTGATATTGTTTTGGTTACCATATTGTTTTAATCAAAGAAATTGTTCAAATTAAACATGTTACAATTAATTAAGCCTTGTTACGATATTTATTTGGCGTGTGTCTGTGCTGCATGCATGTAGTGGTGTGTAGTCCTGTGCGTAGAGCTCAGGTCACAAATCAGTTGAAGCAACGTTGAGCTCAGAGAATTCTTGTATGGTTGACCGTGTTTGGCAGCTTGTTAGAGTTTCAAGACCTTCAGTACTGCACCTGTAAAACAAGCGGTCTTTGGCAAGTGACTTGTTCACGCCGTCCATTGAGCTACGGCAGTTTTGTACTGGTCACCGACATTCCGGACTGGTCAAAATCCATCATGGCGGCCACATCGGGTTTCGAGCCTTTCAGTGGGTAAAAGAGGTAAAAATATTCATCTTTAATTTTTTTTAAATAATTTTAGACAACTGAGCAGATCAGTTGTTGAAATGTATGTGGTAAGTGCTCTGTTAAGTCCTCACCTTCCCCAAGTGCACACGTTTTTCAAAGAGTCATCAAACCATGCCACGATCATCACGAATTTCATCGGAAAAATAGGAATGTCGTTAGGAACGTGTATTATAAGTTGAGAAATACTCTTTGATGACTCACCAATCAGAATCAACAGATTCAGAGTTATCAGATTTCCCCAAGTCTCAATTTCTAGTAGTGGGCAGGTTGGTCATTGACGGTGTACGGTTTGGTCATAGCACTTGAATGTGTTGTCATTCAATGAAAGTTGGGACTGTGAACATTGGAACAGGTTTTGAAAATAGTATTTCTTACACAAAGGAAACAGATGCTAGTTTGATGACTTTTGAATTGGTTTTGTTGAGTAACTGTTGTTTCCGTTGATATCTGACAGTGAATCTAGTCTTGTCACATTTCAAATATCCTAGGAAAGTATGAAAGATAGATCATTGAAAATTGTTCTTCCAATGGTGAGTGTGTCCTTTCCTCTGCTGTATCGTCATACTTTACAATAGTTTCCATTAGATTGTCAAGATGTCATACCTTTAACATATTCAAAAGTGGTTTTTGGTGTTCACACTTTCGTTCAGTAAGGATATATACTTTGAGATATGGCCAAGGCAACAAACTGATATCTGTCCCTCTGAGCGTGCAAAAAGTTGTGGAAAGTCTCCTTGAAGTAACTGAGATGTAACTTTATGCAGCATCACAAATGTATCTTTGAATTCACAGTAAACAGTAAAACAGTATCTTTAGAAAAGTATTATGACCAACCCCCACACCAATTGCTCAACCCTGCAGTGTGTGTCAAACCAGGGATACTCTACAACTCTACTCTATATTGGCTCCTTGTACACTATTTGCTTTGGTCGGAGTTGGAAAACGCTTTTCTACGGCTAAATGCAATAGTGTGTCTTAGTACTTTCCGTGTAGCAGAGTGTTTCCCCTACAGTTTGCGTTGTGACAGTCATCAAGAAAGAAGCAAAAATAATTTGTGGGAATCTGAAAGTCAACACGAAAAACCACTTTCTATTTAGTTCGTACCTCCAGAAAAGGAAAACATTTTGAAATTAGATCTGAGATACACATACGGCAAGGGAACGCGGATTTACGTTTTTAACATCATTGAAGCAATAGCATGTCGAAATCAATACTTATGGATAAATGCCTCACCACTAAACAATGCTGACCAACTCATGAACAACTGTAGACAAGGAAATGAAATCAGCGACAACATTCAGTGACATGCCAAACGCATTTTGTATTTAGCCAATCACGGGACAACCACTCTTTTACCGCTTGATCATGTTGATGGAGATATAAATCCAAAATAGTTTGCTTGGCATGGTAGTGACATTTCACACGGGACCATTTCGTAATTTTGTAATTGTTTAACAAAACTGTAACCTTGTGTATTTCACTGTGTGACATACAAACCAAAAGTTGAATGAAACTGGACAAGGGAAATAAAAACATTTAGAAACAGTGCTGACATTATCAAAAATGCGTGAAATCAGTATATTGTTAAAACAGCGTCATGACCAATACAGCTCGGATAATGGGTGTGTGTGTTACCGACGAGTCAGTGTTTAGTTTACGTAGGCAGTTTTAGTACATTAGAGTGATCTCCCTTCCGTACTGTTCCTAACAAGGTGCTCGGGATTCTGAATCAGGTTCTGCAATGGGTGGCTGGAAACTCGAAGTATTCAAAGTAAATGTTGTTTTTGGTCATGCGTTACGTTTATTACTGTATCCATGTAGGTGATCATGACTGATGCGTCATAATATACCAGACCATGCTACCTCTACCAGATACGTGAAATCAGGTTAGAATAAGCCGAATATCGCGGTGATGTGTGCACTGTAGGCTGCATGCATGTCTTGACAGTACCCCATCGCGGCTGTCGGCGAGGTTAGATTTGGCCTTCTGCAACTTAGTGTAAGCAATGCTAGTCGACTAATTGGTAAACTCAACTAGCGGCACCAGGTGATGATATGTTGTCGTGTTCCAACTGCGTAGTTAGATGCTGGGCTTGATGATTTCAGACACAGGCTTGTCTGATCCAGACGCAGTATTGGCAAGGTCTGCCAGCGCTCACGTCCTTGACTTGAGAGTCACGCTTTCATTACTCATGTCACGATCTCACGACATAATTGATAAATTTTCATTGTTATTCACGTATATATTTTCTTTAGCATGCTTGTTTTACCACTTAAAAATCCCTCAAATAGGTCTGAATACATGTACATGCTTTTAGTGACTTTACTTGTGAGGGAATTATACATTTTGTGCTGGCTTAATGGGGTTTTCAGACCCTGAACACTTCACCAGGTTTCATTCTGAATGCAGCCCTTGGATCCCGGCTTCTCATGTTTTTTTCCTTCTGCATATATTTGGGAACCTTGACTTGATGTGACAAAAGAAGTATAGCTCCAGCATCAAGGACATATGTACATACACTGACAACACAAAGTCATATCTTTCAGTAACAGGATAATTGTCTGAATACTGCAAGTAGTGGCAGTTTTATGCTGCACTCAGCAATATTCCAGCTATAAGGTGGCAGTCTGTAATATAATTGAGTCAGGACCAGACAGTCCAGTGATCAACATTATGAGCATCGATCTGCGCAGTGGGGAACCGATGACGTGTCTGCCAAGTCAGCAAGCCTGACCATGCAATCCCGTTGGTCGCCTCTTACGACAGCTAAGTTGCCTTTTATGGCAAGCATGGGTTGGTGAAGGCCTATTCTACCCTGGACCTTCATGGGTAGGAGTTGTAGGTACACCTGTCAGTATATGTTATTGTTTCACAGGTACTACTGTTCATAGATCGTATCAATATGAAAATAAAGAATAATTTATCAAAGACCATATGATATTATATGGTCTCTGAATTTATCAAGCACAGGGCATCATAACAGCCTTGAACCCCAGATTCATTACGTAGAAACATAGACCTGAAGGTTTTTCTTAAAATGATGCACTTTTTGCAGATGGCTGTTTACATGAGCTTTCCTGTGACAATGTTCTACTACTTCAACCAACCGGAATTCTTCGAGGACTGGATGATGAGCAAGAGGGTAATGTTGGTGTTGGTCATACTGGAACTACGACGACTTGCCATTACCTGTTTTGTTTAGAAATATAACTTAGTGGTGTAATTTGTGACATTTTATGGATCATACTTGATCTTTTTCTGTAAAAAATAATGTATTTTGAAAGTCAGGACGAGAGAGAAAAATAAATTCTGTAGGATACATATACAAATGTAATAACTTGGTAATTATAAGTCTATAAAATGAGAAGTGTACATACACTGTGAGGTTAGGGTAGTTCCACATTACATGACTGATTGTCCTCATTCATGCATTGAATCAGTTGTGTGTGATTCATATGTTTCTGAAAACATTATTGTATATTTCGTGTAACTTCTCGTACATTTGTGGTATTCAGCTCTATGTGATCTCACTGTAATATGAACATGGGCAAACCAATTTCTCAAGTGTGACATTTGATGAGGGAGGGATACTTGGCAGCAAATGTAAAAAAAATCGCATTTTTATTGAAGAGTGCAAGTGCATAATTACTGTACATCTTTGTTAAGGATAAAATCATAAAATTGCTGGAACATTGATGAAAGTGCTATAACACTATACTGACTTGATACTGTGAAAGAGAGTCTTTTTTAGGGATTATGGCAATTCAGAACCATGTGTTTGTTGTTGCAGATTGTTCAGCTGAAAAATTATTGGACATATTAATTGTGTTTTCAGAAACAGCTCTTCCCACCACAAGACAAGAATGCAGTAAGCATGATGATTTATACTTATCTCTGAACCCATGAGGATCCAAGTTAGAAATTGTCATAATGGACGATTATATATATGATTGTCAGGCTTGCTGATTTGGTTGACACAAATGGAAGCTTTCACTCAGTAAAGAGGATGTGATATGTCAGTTATTAGATGGAATCAATCAGTGATCAATCTTGGTCTGGTTTTGTAACGTTCTTGTATCAGGGATAAAGGTTTTCATGATGAGAAACATGTTACTCGGTACATTGAACTAGTAGATAGGGACAGTATATTTAGACAAGGTTTTGGGTAATCTGGAGAAGTCTAGTTTTAACTAGTCTGATTAAGTGAAATAATCAAAGATTCGTCGCAGTGAGTGAGTGAGTTTAGTTTTACGCCACAATCGTTGAGTCTGGATCAGACATTCCAACAGTATGAACATCGTTCAGCACAACTGGAAACTGATGATATGTTAACCAAGTCAGCAAGCCTGACCATCCAATCCCGTTTGTTGCCTCTTTCGACAAGCATGGGATACTGAAGACGGGTATCCTAACCCAGACCTTCACGGGTCAGACTCAATGGCCAAGTAACGGATCATGTTTTTAGTCTGTTACATTTTCTAAGCACTATACAAGCTTGTTCCAAGTCATGATTGAACTTACCTTAAAGACTCCCAGAAATTTATGTTACTAGCATATTAGTCCTTTGAAGATTTGAAATTTGCAAATGTGCCCCTCCACAAAATATCCCCAAGAACTAGATGGGGTTATCTCTCTATATTTCTTGTGCATGAACAAAAATACCCAGGAATATTTAACAAATGATGCTATCCAATTATTTTAGATGATTGATTGGTTGTAATGAACCAGTCATCAATTATCAGATTTTAACAAATACCCAACACTGGTTTTAACTGATTTCTTTGTATTTGCTGTTTCAGAAAGCAATAATTGAAAGGACAATAGAGAAAATAGAAAAGCAACAAGAGGAAGAATGGTTGAAGAACAAATAACCTTGGGATACAGTGTGTATCATGTATATATGTACATAAATGTGGACATTAGCTCATCATGCGTGTGTATACGTGTGTATTGTCAGAGAGAGTCTGTCATGTTGAAATTGTAAACAAGAAACTAGATGAGATAAATGCACATATGACTTCACCTTCACCATGTGTTTGTTATTTGTGTTATTGTCTTTGCCAGTGGAAACCAATAAATGCTTTTCATTGCATCTCATACAAGTGAGGCAGGTAATAAAATGAACAGAAGTGACTGTGACTGTAAAGATGACATTGGGGGACTGGTGACCCTCTCAATCTGAGTCAACATGTGAATGTACAGTTGACACCGAGAGACTGGTGACCTTCTCAATCTGGGTCACTATGTGACTGTACAGTTGACACCTGGAGACTGGTGATTCTCTTGATCTGGGTCTCCCTGTAAAACCAAGATCGTCATGAATATGAAAGGTTAGTGAGTGAATGTTCTGTCAGCATTGTTTGCTGCCTTGTGTTACCATGGGTCTTGATCCTGTCCTCAGATGAGTAGTCTATGATAAACTGCAGTGGAATCCAGGGGCATACAATCTGCCAGTGACTGGACAGCAGATCCAACTGAATCATCTCTAGTGAGAACCTTGATCGCTGAAGGGATGCTCAGTTTTGTTCATTATAAACATGAAGTCACTACAGCCAGGTCATAACTTACAATGATTTATTTGGTTCAGTCTAGTTCCAGTGTTTCTGAAGACATGACCTACACTGGACGCAACAGTTTTATCTAAGTGTTTCTTGAACATGGCAGTGGAAAGAGTGTTTCTCATATCATTATCTAGCTTTTTCCTCTCCATCACTGAGGATAGTAATAAAGACTTTCTATATGTTTCCGTATGATATAATGGTACTTGGAGTACACTACTAGATCTAGTTCCAAATATCACAATAGTCAAAAATTGCTAAAACAAATGAACTATACAGGGTTTGGAGGATTTTCCTCTGAAGGTGGTATTTCAGACTTCTTAAACAACTGATCACAGGACTAACTTCAGAAATAATATTATCTGTATGTGTATTCCAGTGGCAATCGCTTTGTAAAGTCAACCCCAGATGTTGATGATTGCCAACCCACTTTATCGGCATCATTCATTATAAGGTCTGGCATTGATGTTACTGTTTTCATTCAAGTCAAAATGATAGATTTAGTTTTATTGGGATTAAAGTCTACTTTCCATGGCCCAATTACCTATTATTTCTAAATTGTCTAACATAGTGGAAGATAGAATAGGGTCATCAATTGTCACATATAAGGATGTATCATCGACAAATAGTTTAATATTACATTGTATATCTTCAACATTGACATAAACAAAAAAGAGTAAAGATCCTAAGACTGAACCGTGAGGGACGCCAGCTTCAGTTGTTGTAACGTTTGATTTATACACATTCATTACTGTCAACTGTTTTCTATCATTTACGAACCGTGAAGATCCCGGGTAGAATAGGCCTTCAGCAACCCATGCTTGCCATAAAAGGCGACTATGCTTGTCGTAAGAGGCGACTAACGGGATCGGGTGGTCAGTCTCGCTGACTTGGTTGACACATGTCCTCGGTTCCCAATTCCGCAGATCGATGCTCACTGAATTGTCTGGTCCAGACTCGATTTTTTATAGACCGCCGCCATATAGTTGGAATATTGTAGAGTGCAGCGTAAAACTAAACACACCCACTCTATCATTTAGATAATTTTCAAACAATAATAAGAGAGATCCGCGGATGCCACTAGCATAACGTACGTTAAAGACCCTTGTACCAAACGCTATCAAACGCTTTGCTTATATCGCAGAATACGGCGCGTACTTCCTTACCACTATCCACCGCCTTACCTATATAGTCATACAAATGGGTGAGCTGGTATGATGTAGAACCACCCGTCGTGAAGCCTGACTGAAATGAAGTGATACGTCCATTATCTAGGAAAACATTTGACACATGTTTGAAAACTCACTTCTCAAACACTTTTGAAAGACAACTAATCACTGAAACTGGCCGATAATTTGTATAATCATAAACATTATTTTTCTTCTAAATTGGAACAACGGATGGCCATTTCCGTGTATCTGGGAATTGATAAGAGGACAAAGAAATATCAACCAGATTACAAAGTGGAATGGTCAGTTGCTCAGTTAGACATTTTAAGACACGGTTGCTAAGATGATCTGGACCAGTTGCTTTAGTGACATCAAGCGACAGTAAAACATCCCTTACTTCCACACTTTGTGATCTTATATCAGTGAGACAATTTTCAACCTTAATATCAGAATATACATTAAACTCATCAGAAGAACTGTTAACTGCTGCCATACTAAAAAGTAGTCATTAAAAATATTTGCTTTGTCAATATCATCTTCATAAAAACCATTATGTGTTCACTGTGTGGAAATATCTTAGTTGTATCTGCTTTCTAAGAATAATGTTTAACAATGCGCAACCAGGATTTACAAACATGTACTGTATTGTCAACATTATCAAGTGTATCAAAATCTGACATAAGCTTATTCCGACTATTTCTCAGGTAAGTTACCGCGTTTAGCCTTTCTATGAATTCTATTTTTCTTACGCATGGGTTTTCTGACAAATCTGTTCATCCATGGAGCTTCATTTGGACGGATCATAGCAGTACTGTTTGGAATGTTTGATTTACATAGGTCGGTTCATGTACTAGCAAATTTTGAAGAAGTGGTATCAACATCAACATTTTGTGTAAGAAAGGACCCACCTTTCACTATGGCGTCATGGACAATCCAGAGGAAACATTGGGTGAACTTGTCTCATGTTGACGGTAGGATCCACTGACGTACACCCCATCAAAGTATGTCACCAAACCATCGATAGCATCTGGTCTTTAGCAACCATCACCTACTTTAGACTGTTCCGTCTCCTCAAGGAGAAGGTGTTGGAGGAACCCAATCGTCCTCTGGCAGACACATTTTGAGCTTGTCACCACCCGAGTCATCGGGACGGAATGTCCAAATGCAGAGACCAAGGGATGGTTATTCCACTGCTATGGACTCCTCCCCAGCCTCTGACCACATTGAGGATTTCAAGGATTACACGGCCGTCACATGGGTGGACGATTCCCACTGTCACTTTGGAACCATCACAACACTGTAGGTCCAAGAGCCAACAACAACTTGGAAGGTTTTCACAGTCGGATGAACAGATTCCTTCCACACCACCACCCTAACATATTGCTCTTTGTTGAAGTAATTCAGAGGATCGAGATGGCTGACAGAGCCAAGTTGAGACAATTCGACTTTGGGGCTGCTCCTCCAAGTCGTTAACGAGTCTACAGAGAGATTGACAACAGGACCCTGAGGCTCAAAGAAACACTTAGTCGCGGCGAGAAGACTCTTCTTCAGTTCCTAGATGCGGTGGCTAACCTAATAAAATTTGGCTAACAAGACATGAATTTCAATGGACTTTCTATAACTAAGCAAATACAAAGGCAAATAAAATATCGCTGTGAAAAGCTTGAGGCTACTGTGCTACAATTGTGCATTGATATTATATTCCTGTTATCAAATAAATCTGAGATATCTTTCTTGCATTTATATGCGGACTATTATAATGTGCGGATAACAGGTAGTAGCTAATCTGTTCACTGAACTGTAAATTTTGTTCCTTTAAGGCATTTACGAACTGCCTGTCTGCGTGATGGGAGGACGCCGGTCCTTTGGGTTTGATGGAGTGCCGGTGCTCCACGGCCTCTTTCACTTCATCTATCGGAAGGAATGCCAGGCCATCAAGCGTACCACAGAAATGTTGGAATTCATCATCGGCTTTGTAGTGTGGCACTAATCCCAAGTCTTGTATGTGGCGCCAGGTTGCTTGAGTGAGGTGACAGAAGTATCCACGAGTTTGAACATGCTGTCTTCAGAGTCTGTGACAACAGTTTCAACAAATACATCCAGTCCAAGGTCCTCCCATTTATCTACTCCCGTCTGTAAGAGCTCTTCATATGCAGCACGGGTCTTGTTTGGAAATAAAGCATACACTGCAGTGACTGAGACATTTTACAACCAACTAGCATATATTATATTACCAGCATAAAGCTTTGTATAATTGTCACCTTTTTCCCCTTACTTATTTCCTACTCTCCCTCTCTCTTTCGCTCTCCCTCTCTCTTACTTTCTGAAAGTGTCTCAGTCTTGTGAATCTTTGCATCTGAATGTGAAAGTGTCTCAATAGAGTCGATCTACATCTGTATGTTCAAATGTATAAATCGTGTAAATCACTCTATATGTGTTTGTGCGAGAGTATCTTGATTGTGTGAAGCTCTCTATCTGTATGGGAAAGTGTTTCCGTGGCAATGACCTGGGTTTCTCAATTGTCTTGCCTCCCGCACACACCGACATGGTTTGAATACCGTTAATAGGTGGAGGTCCACTCGTAGCTCTGTGGTCTCTTTAACAGTGGGCATTCTATGATATGTCTCAGAATATTCATGAGTACACAACGGCATGTTTAGGATATTTTACAGTCACTGAAACTGTACTAAAACTGTCTCTGATTTTATATTTATGGGCCTATTTATGGTCTTAGATACATAAAAAAATCAGATTCGGGACTCGAATCCCCAGTCCGTTTCTAACTTCTTGTTGTCCCGCTACTTCATCCAAACGACCCAAAGCCAAAATGCGACCTTTCTCAGACATTAAGCTACTCATAACGACGTGACTTGAATACTATTAAAAGCGTATACTCAAAGAAGAAGAGCTTCTGTAAGAACTTTTCATGCAGTAATCTGGAACACAGCGATCACTTGTCCCATGCTGTAACACGTGTGTGCGCCACGTGTTTGTTGGTAAAACCTATACCAGGGAGCCTATATAGAGAGTTACAGAGTATCCCTGCCTATACATTCTATTGGTCATCATTCATTCGATGATCACTTCATGAATTTATGACAGGCATATAATTACTGGTAACACCACTCAAATTACTTGCTCAAAACTTCTCATTTGACATTACTCGTGTCTGGAGTAAATATTCAGCTTTATATAAATTAAGGTCTGGTGTGGCAAATGTATTACATTTTATGTAATAGTAACATGGAAGTGCAGCAAGATAAATTATCAGCTGAGCTACAAAATAAAAAAAGAAAAAAAGGATTAACCAATAACACGTTTATTTTGGACAGCGGATTTGTCAAAAGGTAGAGTTTATATAAAATTATGTAAATTTACTAATATGTACTGATTACACCCTGTCTTAAACTACCTGTGTATAAAACAACATCCTTCCTTCAAAAGATCAACCGCCAATACGTTGATTGATTGCTCATTAAATTGGCTAACTAAATTATATTTTTCAAAGAATGGCGGACATCATACCATTAGCTGCCAAGTGTGCTATCTTGGATGACCAATTGCAATGAGACACCAGTATGGACAACCTGAAACGATGTATCTCTTTTTCTCATATTAAAAGGCACATGGCATAGAGCAGGATTATATACCAGCTGCAGATGAATGGCATGTCGTTCTTCTATGTGGATATTGATGGGTTCGTTCCTGAGCAAGGTTATAGCCTGACATTCTTGGTATAACTTGGGTCTCTTTTAATTTCAATTTTCGTATTTTGTTTTTATTCATTTTGGTGTAGCATTCAGCAGAATCTGTGTGACAGACAGCATGTACTAGGTCGCGCTGAGGCCGTCTGTATGAAGTATTCTTTTTGTGAAGTTATGACTTTGGGTTGATTGGACTTGGAATTCGTTGAACTTGATTTGATGGGTGAGGAATTTTCACTTGTGATCTGATTTGGTGTCTGCCTAGGCTGTAGAAGTTGTTTTATGTTCTTTCATGCCGGTGTCAACGCTAAAAATGTTTGCCATCGGAATCCGTCTGCACAACTCTTCACTAGTGCTATTTGTTGTCTTTAGTGTATTTTCCTTAAAAACCCATCTTCTGTACAAAGTCCTGTTTCACGAGTGTCCCCGAAAGATGTGTCTTGGGAATGTCAAATTTTAATTCCCACCCTCCTGATAAAACAGGTAGTTTCGCGGTTCGAACTAATCCCACTGAATCACAGCGGCATATTATTTGTTGAGCTTAGCAGATGCAGAGTGCTGTCCCCTTTGAACACTCTTCAGCATTCCAGGCGCTTCCTGTGTAATGGCGCGTCGCGATGTAAACAAATGACACACCGAATATTGGTTTTGTGTGGTTTCTTTATTGCAAGGTATCTGTTACATATCAGCGTATCTGTAAATGACGCAAAAACAAAAACAATACAATACATGAGGAAAGCCATCCTCTGTGTAATCTCAGGAGCATTTTATCCAGATCTGAATTATTAATATTTTAATTTTTATTTGATGAGAAAATGATGAATATAGAACTCTTAACATTTCGATGAGATAACTATACAACGAATAGCACACAACTGTAGTAAATTATCTTTTCATTAATAAATTACAGAAAGCTTTTTTTCGTTTCTATGATTATCAACAATTATCATTTGATGATCAGTTGTTCAAGACTGAGCTTTTGAACAAGTGATGTAAAATTAAACAACACAAGTGCAAATGCCTTAAACATTAGGACCATTTATAATCTATGATTTTGTGCACATACACTCACGCACACACACTAACACTCACACTCACACACACACACTAACACACACTAACACACACTAACACACTAACACACACTAAATCATATTTCCTGTATGATGACAGTATTTTTTTGTCATCCCAGTTTCAACATCTACAGGGAGCCATGAACATTGAAGTCAGTGGGCGTATCCGTCCCCTTGTCCCAGGGGAAGGGAAGGAAAACTTATCAGTTGAAGGAACACAGAGGTTGACAGCACCAGGAGGACATTTCTTCCAGTAAATACTTACCTTTTTTTAAAACTATGCATTTTCCATTTAAATTTCTTTCATGATAATATCAGTTCAATGTGTGTAGTGTTGGGATTAATCACAGCACCATACCTTATGATACCAGAAGTAATTTTGAAATAAGGCTTACGCAGGGTTTTACCATAACTTACTAAAGTGCATCTCGAGGGGCCCCTCCATGATCAATACATTTTACAGGTCCTCGTCAGTAATGTGACAGTCCTGTGAGGTACTGAAACAGTGTTGTGTATTGTACGTTCAAATAATGACTTCAGAGTCTGGAATGGACTATCAGAGGTCATTTGGACAGTTATCATGCCTGATAGATGAAACAATAGACACAGATCACCACTTTTATTGTGCTGTAGGTATTTTTTTGTGTTTCTCCAGAAGTGATATGTAGGGTTTTCTGCATCCATTCTCTAATATTTTGTATACTGGATGCCTGTTCATACGTTGTGTAAAACCTTGATCTCACGCCACTTCTGTCAATTTATGATCATTTATTTAAAAGTGGCCAAAATAGTTTGGAAGTATTTCTAGAATATGCTTTATTTAGATAAGTATCCACTATCAGCCAAGCTGAAAAGATGGTCTCAATTTTGTAGTTTCCAGAACCTTTTCATGAGGGATTCTACCACATATGACATCTTCCGGAACACAGTGGAACTATTGCTGGAGATGCTAATGTCAGGCTTCAACGTGTGCCTGCTGGTGACAGGGGAGAGTGGGTCAGGCAAGTCGTACACCATGGCAGGGGAGAGCAGTGCCAGGGCGGGACTAGTGCAGATGGTCTTCGACTACCTTTTCGCCAAACTCAAGGAAGGTGGGCTGCTGAAACAAAAACGATATCATCCTGCAAATTGAGCTCACTTGTGATTCAAATGTGAAGAAACTTTGTACCTTTGTTAAAGTATTGTGGCTAAACATATGTGCTTCCCTTCTTAGCCTTGATATAACCCTTGCTCTTCAAGCATAATGTCATTCGACACTTCTCACAGCCATTACTGACATTTTTGTTTTCCAAAAAGCATGGTATTTGGGAGTGATTGATGTTGGCCTTACACATATATTGTCTTGTTTGTATGAAAAAAACTTTCACTTTGATTTTACTTGTGGAAATAATTCATAGAAAAAATGAGTTACAAATGACCAATTCCTGTATGAAGTTCACATAAGTAATGGGTTGAAAGGGACAAGATCATGTAAGATGGGAAGCACCAGTTCATGCAATAAAACATGATAACAAACAGAATTATGTGACATATATCCCTACTATTTCAGACACTTTCAAGTCAGATACAAAGACCAAGCGCAAAAACCCCAAAGTGTACATCCAGATGTACGAGATCTATAATGAAATGGTCAAGAAGCTGCTGGAGGTTCCCCAGGGTCACCCTGTGTTCTCAGACATCACAGAGTCTGCAGACAAGGGCATCCATGTCCGAGTAAGTGATAGCTGTACATCTGTCATATTACTTGAGTGTATTCAGAACATCCTTTGTACAATAATCAGGGCAGCATAAATATTGGTTATTCTCTGATGATTTTATGGAGAGCCTAGTGCAGGCAGGCATTAACATGCATGGATGAAGGGAAGGAACTTTAACTAATACATTTAACACATGTTCCTCAAATGAGTTCATGGCAGAGTTGGGGTTTAGGTGTTGTCAGGACATCTGTCTATCTGTCAACTTTCATATGATATTTTCATTATCTTTGACATTCTTGCTGATGGTACAAGACCGAAACTTAGTATGACCTTTCCAAGTTGTCATTTCTGTTAAAAGTGCTTGCGGAATTCTAATCTGACTTTGAAATTTGTGCCATTTTTTGTCTATGATTCAGGTGAGCTACAGAACCTTGTGGTTCTATCTTAGTGTTGTTAGTAAGGTAGCACATAATTAGGACTGCACTATATAACCGGTTCACTGGTACTCACAGATTCAGACATATTGCGATACACTTTTCAAAAACCAGTATTTTCACATGCATTTGGAAAACTTCGTAACATTTGAAAATCTTTGAATATTTCCAGTTTTTAAATTGTTCCTTTCCTTTTTCTTTTGTGCCAAATATCATTTACATTTTTACTTTGTCATAATTGAAATGTTTTATTCAAGCATAGTGATTTTGTTGTGTTTTTTTGCTTTGAAGATCCATCTTTTTGCAATATATTGCAATACATATCACAGTACGAAAATCCTCTGCAATACCCACCCTCCCTTAATTATAACATACAAGCTTCTATCCTGCTACTGGCACACATTGTCTGACAGTGAGTTGTTGTTTGCTGCTACAGAAAGCTCTACCAGTTCATGTGAAGGACGCAAATGATGCTAACCTCCAGTTCCGCTCTGGCTGGGGACGGAGAACAGAGGCTTCAACAGACTACGGGCCTGCACAGAATAATGCCGCCATCTTACTCAATATTGATCTTCATATGGTGAGTGCTAGTATTTAGTACGACATTGGCTTACAAATGTTGATGAACAAAGTTGGTACACTATCAACCTTTCCAGGAACCTTAGTGCACCAGATGACTATGCCAGTGGCCAGACATTCACAAACTCTGTAGGGTTTAGCTTCATGTTGGAAAGTGTAACTTTTGATTCTAATTCAAGTCTGGAATTGTTAAGAGAGCATATAAGTAGTAGATTATGCCAAGATGATGACAATGAAGAAGACTACATGTATGGATCCATGCATCTGTTGTTAAAGTATGGAAACAAGGTATGCCATGGGGTATGAATAACCTCAAACTGCAAAATGCAGCTTTTCAATGAACGCAAACAACAGCTGGAAACCAGTGATTGAATAACTGTCTCCACACATGATACTTTATTTGTGAGTGAGTGAGTGAGTTTTAACATTTTCATTAGCAAAATTCAAGCAATACCATGGCCAGGGACACCAGACATTGGGAGGAAATACCCAAATCAAACATTGAGCATAATTGTATCTACTGAGAGAAACAGATACTGGAAAATTCAAGAGTTCCTCTCTTATTTTCCAATTTTTATCACCAGCTTTGAATAGTACTGTGAGAGGAAACCTAAGAATGATTACAGGATCACTGCCATGAAGTGGTGTTGCTTTATTTGTTTCCTTCAGTATATATCGAGTGACAGGTGCAATCTGATTTTGTCTTAATGCCACCCTTGACCTTTGACATGGGTTGGTAATAAACACCACTGGTCAGCTAACAATAGTCTTTGAAGGGCATTTATAAGTGAAATGCATAAGAATGAGGATTTTATGGATATCAACTTCTTTATATGAGAACACAACGTTTCGGAGTTAATGCTTACTCCTTCATCAGGTGACAATAGTATGAAACAATCAGATCACTCCTATAATACTTCTTGGAATATGAGATGATGGATTGAACTTCACATCTACGACATGACACAGTTACTGGGAAGAAGACACAAACATGAGATGTAAATAGAACAATACACTACAATATATACTGTTTCTGCACCATGCAGTTACTGTGAGTGGCTTCCAATAGGTTTACGTGCATCTGGAAACGTTTGCAATACCCTGTTTACAATACTGTTGATTACAGATGTTTGTACAAAATACGTTTGAAATTTTTTTGTGAAATTGTGACAGTCAGTGATTGGTTGGATGTTGCCACTGATATGGAAGGATGGCGGAATGTGTTTATCTAACAGTTTACTCTGGCTGATGTCTGACTGGATTACCCAGTGTTATGTAAAGCATCTCAACAGGTTATTGTAACTTTTTGATTACAATATGGACACTGAGTAACAATGGTTAATTGATGAAATATGGGGTAAGAATGGTTATTTAATCATACATTGGCTGGTTTGAAAATCTGTGTAAAGAAATTTCTGTTAAAAATCCATGACCTTCATCTCCCCGTGTGTGTGATTGAAAGAAGTGCGAGTAAAATCTTCATGATTGTACCCACAGACTTATTGCATTTGTTACTGACATTTGACAACTTTAAAGTGCACTTGCTATGGCCCGTTTCGCTAACAATGATCATTGATAATGATTATAATAGAAGAAGTTGCACCCGCCCATCTGAATGAAGCAGAAATAAGTGTGTCCTTATCATGTTGGTTGTGAAACACTTCTAACAGTAGCATTGTAATTATATTGTAGCTTCCTGTAATTAATCAAGTCAGAGGCTAACAATCCAGTCTTTTTGAGCACCCGTCCATGTGTTTGTGGTGACAGTCAGCCACGGGGTCTGACCACCCTCTCCATTCAGTTGTCTTGTGCAACAAGCATAGGTTCCTGTAGCCCTGTTCTGGCCCCATGTCCCTCAAAATATTTGCTTAGTGAGAACTGCTAAGATTAATGGCACCAAAGCTCCTGCTTGGCCATACAAATACCGTTACAAAATTAATCACAGACTTGTCCGCATGCCCTCTGTGTAACATAAGGATTGCATTATGGTTTTGTTATCAGTGATAATGATTGTTGTTTCCTGGCAACAACCGACATTTCAGACTTACTTAGTAGTGAGTAAGTTAAGTTTTCTGCCAGATTGAATCTGGAGCAGACAATCCAGCGATCAACAGCAAGACCATCCATCTACACAATTGGGATACAATGACATGTACCAATCAAATCAGCAGATCTGACCACCTGATCAGGCTAGTCATCTCTCATGACAAGCATGGGTTGCTGAAGATCAATTCTAGCCCAGATCTTCATGGGTCCATATCACACCTATCAAAATGTTTTCTTTCCACGTGCATCATACACAGAACAAAGTTATTTTTGAGTTTTGATGTGTTTAAGAGAAGAAAAGTTCCTTTCAGAATTAAAAACCAATGTTATACAAACTGAAATGTTTATCACACTATTATTGTGTTACAATATCACGTCACTGTCACATATCAGTCAACCCAAACAGTCACTCAAAGCAATTGTAAATGTCTGGTTTTGACCCAGCCTATAGGCAGGGGCCTGTCTTAAAGTATTACAAATAGAGAATTAGTGAACCCAAATTTTGCAGCTGTCAAACAATGTATGAGGTTACTAGAGGCAAGTAATACATACTACAGCCTTGTACAGCTTTCAAAGGATGTGTAGTCATTTTATACATGTACATAGAGTCAGTGGTACAAATGCATATATACTATCTACACAATAATCCATGAATATACAAGTGTGTGTTATATAGTCTGGCAGAAATGTGAATTTGAACATAGTTTACTGCTGCCAAACTGTCGTGAATATATTGCCATCTTTACATATGTATTGCTAATGCCTTCATTTGACTACTTCAAGGAAAAAGGCAGTTGACTTTTCTGTCTGTGTGTATACTCTGATAGACGGTGATGAGTCCCACCCTGAATTTGACCCCATACAGTCAGGAACCAAAAGCTAAGAATACACAATGCCATTTAGAAAGTGAGACTCAACTCAACAAAAGCATATAAGTACTAGAATCTGTAATTTACTAAGAAAGTGTAATCTGAAATATAACATATGATATACTGAACTTTAACTGACTTTCACGACACTTAATGTCTGCAACTATGTGAACACACTACTGCAAGTACTAGTATACAATTTACCAGTCAAAATTCAGTTATTTGAAGATTGTTTTCTTTCCTCTAAAGTCATGGGTTTTACAAAATGGATTTTAGTTATGGCAGTGAATTCTAAACTTGTCATTTAGTGTATTGTATGTTTGTCTTCTTAACATTTATATTTTCTACACAAATCCATGAAGCTTATTCGAGCAATTGTTTTAAGATTTGCACTTAAAATTCTGGTCTGCTTAATTCTTTTGTGTTCATTGCTCTATTAAACTAGTTACATCATAATTTCAACATGTTGTCTTCAGCCACAACTTATGAGCCGGAAACAGTTTGCTGATATGCATTATCCCTGTCTGTGCCAAACATTTTTGAGTCTACTAGACCAAATTTCTCACTCTGCATCAATTCCAGCAGACGTAAGTCTTAAATGGTGCTGGATGAAGCTGCACGCTCTAGTGCTGCCAGTGGTGTCTCTAACGTACCATATTTCTGCTGATAGGCACCCAAAGTTAAAGGTCACATGCAACGTAAAACACAACTTTGCAGATTCTGATACCTTTCAGTACGCACTTACTGAAACAAATGATCACAAATGCCAATTCAACCAATAAAGTTGAAAGAAAAACGTGATGAAAAAGAGCCTGCGAAATCATATTTCAAACAATTCGCTAATTTTCCCCCAGCATGGGGGAAAAAGTGGTTTCAACAGCTATTGCTGCGCTCATAATGCATGCGTTTTGAGTGGGTTTGCGGAGCTTGAAACAATATGCCAACCCAGATTATGAGGTCGTGAGCAGTAGTCTAATCTTGGTTGTGTACATAAACAAGCAAATGATCTGCTCGTTACATAAAAAAAAAGCGTGTTGATTGGTGAAACCAGGAAAACTCAATGTTTCTTTCTATATGTCTGCCTGCCTGCCTGCCCGTCTGCTAATGACAGAACAGAACAGAACAGAAATTTTATTCTCAAAAATCACATATCGTGACACAGAGAACATACAGCAATTTCATACATAAAATTACTTAAAACATAGAGCAAAGCCCAGTTTTGATAAATTTGGCAATGTTACAGTTAAGTGGTGGATAGTCACATTTCATTAGATACACAAATTTTTCAGTACTGGGATGCTTACAGAAATATTGAGGAAGAAATTGATGTCTGAAGGTATTGAGTGCTGGGCAGTATAATAAAAAGTGAAGTTCGTCACAGACAGACGTCGAAGATGCACAAAGATGGCAGGTTCTATTACACCGTTTGGTGCCGTACCAGCGTCCTGTTTCAATGGGCAACCTGTGGTTTGAAGTTCTGAATTTAGTCAACCAGCAATATGCAATGCACAACTTCAATTACTGCAATTTGAAATTAATACCTATCAGGCTCATAAGCCATAAACAAAGAGCTGGCTAAGTGTATCGGCAAATGAACAAGGCGTCGTTACACATGAATGCACACCCATACTGTGTTCAGTATCGCTGCTGTTCGTTTCAAGGGAGGTAAACCTAAGTACAATATACCACACTTTTGATTTGTGATTATATGCTTATGATTTTGTTTATTTGTATTTTTGACAATCACCAATGCATTTTATATGTCATGAACAGGTGACAAGTAATTATATTTGACTTTTGGTTGCATGTGAACTTTAAACAGCTAATTAGAGCCCATATGTACAAATGAGGCATGTCTCTAGTAAGCGCTAGCTCTGGAATTCCATTGAAAAAATAAATGCTCAGGCACTAATTACAGGAAATATGATATTCAATTAATTCTCATTTGGTATTTTGTGCTGGTCGAGTGTTTCATAAATGTTTAATAATGCTCATTTTCAGT
Source organism: Haliotis asinina (assembly GCF_037392515.1). Taxonomy (NCBI): domain Eukaryota; kingdom Metazoa; phylum Mollusca; class Gastropoda; order Lepetellida; family Haliotidae; genus Haliotis; species Haliotis asinina. The sequence goes on along the minus strand of NC_090286.1, from coordinate 20,983,792 downwards.
ATGTAAAATACAAACATGCTGTATTCTGATGTCTCAGCTGAAACCATTCATATTCATGTACCATGCTTATTGCTGTGGCAGTCATGATCATCAGGTCTTTTTGGTCTTCTTCTCACACAGTTATTCATATTATTTAAATGACATGTACGAAGGTCATCGTTTTGACAGACACCTCTATTACTATTGTCCCTGTTTCATTCAGCCTGTTAAAGTCAATGGCCATGTGACTTTCATGGTTAGCTGGTAAAATGTAAATTTTCTGCAATATTTGTTGTAAGTGTGAAGAATCATAGTGTTAAAACAAATCTTGATCTCACTCAAGTGAACACCTCTAACTTGGGGGAGGAAGAAGACACAGTTTCGATTCCCACATGGGCAAAATGTACGAAGTCGATTTCAGGTGTCTCCATCGTGATATTGCGGGAATATTGCTAAAAGTGGTGTAAAACTAAACTCTCTCACTCACTTCCATATTGTCAAAAGGACAAGGTGTGATAAGAGACATGGTTCTGAATATTGTGTGCAATAAACCTGCTTACTGAACCTTGTTACTGATTCCCCTGCACATGACTGAAATGACCTGATAATTTCAAGAGGAATGATTTTAGAAGCAAAATATTTCACAGGATATCACATCAGTCTGTTAGTGAGTGGTTCTTGTTAGTACCATAACCGTGGTGATGGGTTTTCTCAAAGTGGGGAACATCATTATAAAGATCAAGATGTTTGACACACTGTCACATGGCTGACAAACCTCATGCGCTTCCTCACATGCTGTGTTTATTGAAATATGATGTTGCAAATAATACTAGGACCTCAAATCTGTCAGTAATGAATGCAGCAACATTTTGCATGGATGGAAGTAGTAGATTATGTCGGAGCTGAAACTCAAACACAGTTCACACTTTACCAAGGCTTTGACAAAATATAGGTGATAGTACCAAGGTATTGTCTTTCGTGGAGAAGTATTGAGGAAGAATGAAATGAAGCACAGTACTTTGGTTATGTGTAGTTACAGTGTTTGTCATTGATTGCTGAGTATGAGTTAAACAGGTACAACTCTGCCTAGTTACATATGAAAGCTTGGATGACAAAAGTCCACTTGAAGGGTGACTTCACAAGAGGAAATTTTGATGTTTTAACAACATTTGTAAATATTCTAAGTACAAACCATGGTTTTGAAATACAGACTATAATTATTCATATAGCCTCAACTAATTAAATAACATAAATGATTGTAACATGTTTTTTTTTTTTTTGAACATCAGAAAGTTAAATAGATGAAACTCTTGCAGTAGTTATATTCAAAATAATTAAAAAAAAAGAAGTCTTAATTCAGATCACATAGATTATCTTGTTCACCCATGGAATCTTCACTTCAGGCATAAACACTGCAGTGGCAATATATGACTGGATATATCTGAAGTACAATCAGTACAATTTGTTTTGAACAGCAGCTTTTACTGCAGCTGGACGAACCAAGTGTTATCATTTTGGGTAACACCAGTTACCATAACCTGCGTGTCTCTGGTACCATCACACCGACCATGAGCAATCTCAAGGCTCATTTGTGTTTTTTTCTCTCACTCCCTGTCACATGCATTGCAAGCAATCAAAAACAAAGCCCCAGCTCATGGAAAAAGTCTGACAGCATACAAAGCCAATTCAGTACATCACTGACAAACTAACTACAAAACAAGGCCACATAGTTCTATGAGGCACTGTGAGCTCAATCCTATCGCACTGATCTGGGGTAACTGTAAGAATTTTATTGCTCGCAATAATACCACATTCAAGCTCTCAGACATTGAAGAGCCTGTGCGTGCTTCTTTTGCAAGAATTACCCCAAAAGTGTGGCAAAAGGCTGCAGACCATGTTCTCAAAATCGAATACGAATACCGTCTGTGGGATGGCATTAACGTCAGCTGACTCGCACCTGTAGAGGTACTGACACTTGATATTTTGAGATGGTCCCAGCCATGCACTGTCCATGCATCAAATGAACTCTGTCACCCTGTCTGCCTGCCAGGTGGGTCACAGTATTGTTTGTTTCTTAGAAGTTTTTCTACTATGGAATTTTTTCAATATTTTAAGAGTAATCATTATGATTAGGGAATGGTACATCATGATATGCCATATTCGGTTGAGATGGTATGAATGATCACGTATGAGTTTTGAATCTGAAATATCAGCCACTATCGAATACTTACCAAAAAGCATTTTCCAAGCATTTCTGGCATTACTTTAGATTTGTTTTGTTTCATGCTCCTTTCAATATTGGTCTGAGTCAGCATTCACTTCAAGAACTGTCAACTTGAAAGAATGGGATAGGTCCATTTTGACCTTGAAAAATATTTAGTTTGAGAAAACTTTAAAATATTGTAAGATAGTCTTCAGAAATGTTCAGACAGATGCCATTTTTCACTCTTTTCGATGGTTAAGTGCACAAACCTATGTTTGTACTGTGTTTATTGACATGAAAACTGGTTATGGTTGAAAATTTGTTCATGGTCAAATATTAGAAAATACAACTTGAAATCTCTAAAGTAGTATTCGCATGCATTAAAGCCTTAATTGCTCATTAAGTACTGTTGAAAGTCAGTACTTACAAGAGTTGAAAATAGATTCGTAGCAATTATATAATCAATTCCATTGCATAAATATACAAAGTTAGTTAATGTGACATATATCTGAAATCTTTGTTAGTTTACCAGCAGAAGTTAAACCTGCACAAAAGCTATGAATTCATGACATTTGTCTCTTTTAACCAAATCTATAAACTAATGTATCAAATCATCTGTTTGTTTGAAAAATATGTAACTAATAGTCATACCTTGAAGAAATGTGATGTCTGGTTTTGAAGATATGTATCATCAGTACATGATAAGTGTTGTCAGTGGATGGTGTAAGTTGCTCCCAAAGTCACACTACATCCAATAACCATACAACCTTGAGATCTGGCCTCTATATCAGAGAGAGTAGTCGACGGAGCTGCTATGCATACCTGCCGCACACTACATGCTTCACCAGTTAGGCTACCTATAAGAAAGCAGACAAGATCTTGATAAATTGCTTTCAATCCGCCTTTTCAATACGGCCTTGATTGTATTGAATTAACCTGTCCCTTGTCCCAGAGACCATTACAGGGAGGTACAGCAGAACCAGACTAACTGGGGATTGGGGACATGGTGAGGTTGTAGTGGATAGGGTGTAAATCTGTTTGAGAGATATGTTTTGAAGTTATGACTTCTTTGTTGCAATGAATGCAACATTTTGGTGTAGGTACAAACACCATCATCCAAGGGCCTACTCCTATTATAGATGTGTTATTTGGAAATAATTCATGTAAAGAGTGAATTTCAAATGACCCATTCATTACAAAGCAGTTCACCAGAGACAAAGAGTGGCAACATTTTCTCTGGGTCATCAGGACAATAGATAACAATTCTAACTAATCATCATAGTAGGTAAAATTGTTAAACTTGTTACTTGAACTAATTATTACTGAGTATCGTACTTGGTTAATTCAAGTCACAATTTGTACACATATTTTGTCTGTCATTTAAGCAGATTTTAGTACATACATAATAAGAAAACAAATTCATTATGAAAGATCACAGATCTCTTGCAATCTTATAATGTCCTTTCTTATATCATAATTTACCGTTGAAGCCTTATGACCATGAGTAAAGAAAATTTATCAAGAATCACTTTCCAGACTGCACTATGTTCTTCTCCAACAAGATGCTATTAGTAATGAAAAGTGTTCAGTGTTGAAGTAGTTTGTTTTTGTGCTTATTTTGTCAAACATTATAAAGTTCATCCTCACCTGTTTTGGTTCTGCAGTCTGCATTTGATTATAGTCAATTCAATTGATCACTTCGTCAATATCAAGGTGGTGGACATTAGGACAAAGATGGTGGTCGGCAGGTGAGTAATGGTGATATCTGACAGTTTCTACTAAACTACTGAATACTCTTAACTTTTATTAAATTGTAGATAACTACTTGATGAAATGAGTGTAGTCTCTGACAGATGGACGCTATCTATCATTGATCACTTTCACTTGTGTACACAGATAAACCACATGAGGTAGGAGATCAGTGTGGAGTGTTGATATATTGGGAAGAGTTATAAAGTGCATAACAGCTGTATTTGTGGATTCAGAGATTGGGGTTAGGGGATATATGGATGGTCTAGAGATTATTTGCACACATTTACTTCTGTGGTTAGTGACACTCACAAATGTAAGGGTACTTAGTATTATGTTTTATAGATGCCTGGACTCTCTCGGTACCCACACTGAATGATTTTAGAAATTAGTGTTATAGTCAGTCAGGCCATACTTCTATACAGAATTGATGATTGAAATGTCAGTCATTGTAAAATCAATAAGTCAATCACAGAATTGAAATAAGGGCATTACTTTGATGTTGATCAACATATGAAGTTCTCAGGTGGATCCAGGTTGTTGTGATCATTGTCTTTGTAGATGGAAATATGGTTATACCATCACAACTTATTATACACATCCTGGTCTGGCTTCAGGGCTTGTACATGCAGTCTCTAGTTATCACAGGACACAGACAAGGGAAGCAAGTCCCATAAACCAACAGGGAGAAAAATCAGTGTAACATATTTCATACATATATCATTTAAAACCTAATAGTGACATGTTGTCAATATCTGGAAAATCAGAAATGGCTAACTAGAGTACTACCATTGATATTATGTTGAAGAAGCATTGAAGTATCCTGTCAGATTAAATGAACCACATGTTTGCTTCAATGACAATCCATTTTTGCCAACCACCAAGTAATAAACACATTGATGTTGCTTACACACAGATATATTCCCCCTGTCATGTTTGTTTCACCATGATGAGTTTCAGACAGCCCAGAAATAACTTTGTTGAATAATAATGAGAAATAATATTGAATCCTTGAACAAAGTGAAATGTTTTGTTTATGTCTGGTGTCAATACATATTTCAGGAAACATCATTTACTCTACATCCACTGCTTCATGTCTCATGTGTTACGATTAAAAATTTGCCATGACAAACGATGTAAGAAACACCATGTGAACCACCAAAACAGAACAAAGACAAGTCAATAAACATTCAAATTTTGTATTATTTGGCAAACAGAGCAAGTTATACAAGATCACAAGTCAATTTCACAATACTGATTTCAAATACAATACAAATGAGACAAAATCTAAGGCATGGGTCACAGAATATAATATGGCAAACTCACCAAAGTCTTAGTGCGAGAGAGAAACAGTCATGCGAAATGTAACACAGCGATTGGTCTGACAGTGGTTAATGTAGATCAAACGTTGACAGATTTGTTGGCAATGATGTATATACTCCAGATGTGAATATGAATGTGTCTCCCCCCTCCAACTCGGCAACTGGCATTATATATATACTCAGTCATTTCCCGAAAGTTCGGGCACATACGACCATCGCTAGTAATATCTAGCAGTCTCCCGTCAGTAACACATAGAAAACCAAGGGCAGATAATTTCCGGACAGCCTGCTACGAAAATCTTAAAAATGCTGACCATCTATTATACGAAATGTGACCCATCATAATTATTATTCAAAACACTAAATGTTGTGACCCAATGATAATTATTACTTAATTAATAACAAAATATACAGAAAATGCACGCTCGTAACACATGTGTCATTTGAAGAGAGTTAGGCATTATATACACCAGGCGGATAAACAAGAAACATTGAATATTTGAAAATCTGGAACACAACAAACCCATGGTGTGTATGAACTGGTAATCTTATAGTCTATTTAGATTGGTGAAATACTTATGGCATTAAGTATATTTGCATGTTCTCAAACAATGTTCATCGTTAGTTCAAGTGAAACATATCAATATAAGTAGGAGGTATTCAAGAACAGACTTCAATATATACTGAACAAAATTATAAACTTGACACAAACGTTATTTGTTATAATTATGAGGGGAATAATTCTTTCTATGTTATGGTTGTGCCATACGCATATCAATGACATTTTGACTGTTTGAGCTTGGTCTTGGTGACTGATGTGAAAACTGTGTTTGTATATCATAGAGGGCAAGATGTTACCATGAAGTTAATCCAAGTTTGAAAGAGCAGTGTAATGGTGGTGAAGCTCATCTCAAAAACCTTGAGACACTTTTCATACAAACCAGGTACATGTATTAACTAAGGGATGAGGTTGTGTCTTTTGCTATTTAGAAATTCTAAGAAGGTGAGTTTGTTTTCTGTTCACTTGGCAACAAGTTTGACTTTGACTCTGTTCATTGTGATAAGTTTGTCCACACCAAATCTCTAAAACTAAAGTGTATTCTTTTCATGAAACTGTGCTCACAAAGATCAGGTTGTCAAATGCTGCCTTGTGGTACTTGGGTTGTTTCTTGCTGTTAGGGATTTTTCAAATGTGTATTTTTTTGTTTGAGTTTGATATTTTATGTGTACCTGATTAGATGTACAAAGTATTGAATCACAATTCCATGTTATTGTTTTGAGAGCTCAAGAACTACTCTTCTATATGCAAAGACATATGAGACAGAAATTTGTTTCATCATGTTATACTTAAAGTAACTGGCATATGAACATATGACTTGTTCTGTCAAGTTTGTGGGAGCCAGAGGATTTGTCATCTTTTGATGACTCTTGTTTTGTTACCTGGATGATATCAGTATGATACACATCTATTTTCTTAACAATGCACAATCTTGTGGGATTCAACTTAACATATGTCAAGTTTTTAATTTTGTTCAGTACATTACGGTTAATGAAGGGAAAGAATATGTGATTTCAGTTTCATACAGAGAGTGAACAGTGTTGCAACTGTTTATAGCACCCAGAATGCAGAATATATTGACATTGTTTGCTTGATTTGGATTTAGAAGTTGATGAATAATAAGAAAGGTTTCATACTTTGTGGATATGAAAAAAGTGCTGTGTGCTGTACTACTTCATTCTTGCTCAACAAGTCAAGTATCCATAACAAAATTGTCACATTATAATATATTAAAAAAGTTGGGATCTATAAAGTATCATACCTTTCTTAATATTGACATCAATTCTTAAATATTTAAAAGGTAAAATATTATATTTTCTCAGACTGCTTATTTAATCATTGATGAAAAAATTTAGATAACTATGTGTAATTGAGGATGTCAGGTCAAGGCCACTTTGTCATCAGCCAATCAGGAAACAGAAGATCTTTAGTATGTGTGGCCATGTAACAAGCAGATGATAAGAAAATCCTTCATTACCCATACAAAATTTTCCATCATAACATTCTCTACTAGAAACATAATTGTTTGAACAGTAAGAATACAAACGGGACTGGTCAGATGTTATATTGCTGTGTGGGTCAGAGAAATACAGAGGTTACCTCAGAATATGACCCACCCTTGGGAGCATCATGCTAAGATGGAGATAGGTGGGCACGAAAAATATGTGTCAAGATATCTGAAGGGTCATTTAGATATGACAAGACGCCTGAACATCCAGGGTGGAATAGGCCTTCAGCAACCCATGCTTGCCATGAAAGGAGACTATGCTTGTTGAGAGAGGCAACTAACGGGATCAGGTGGTCAGGCTTGCTGACTTGGTTGACACGTCATTGGTTCTCAATTGTGCAGATTGATGCTCATGTTGTTGATCACTGGATTGTTTGATAAAGACTCGATTATTTACAGACCGCTGCCATATAGCTGGGATATTGCTGAGTGTGGCGTAAAACTCAACTCACTCACTCACTCACTCACTCACTCACTCAGATATGACAAGCAGTATGGGAGGCTCATGAAGTTCTGTACATTAATACACCTGACAGATCCTTGAGCAATGATTTATTTTTGTTGCATTTTAGTAGAATTTCTTGAATGATAAATTGCCATGGTTTTATCTGTTTTATCTACTTCTGTATTTTTCATATTCAGTAAAAAATACTTGATATGATTTGAACTGATCTGAACATGTAGGACTATAGCAAACAAGTGAGAAGATTGAAAACAAGTCTAATTTCAAATAAAGTCATCAGTACAAGGAAGAAATGGGTTGTCATAAGTCCAGCCCAGAGAAGTAAATATTTGTAAACCCTCCCCAGACAATCTCAGTCAAAGCCACCTATGGTGCAGGAGATCTGCTATCTCGTAATTCACACTTTAATGTCATACACTGGCATTGAAAGCTTTCATTATTAGCAGACATTTGGGTGTGAATAGATGATAGTTCTTTCAATAATGGCCTGCAAAGTGATATGAATTTCAGTTCCCTCAGTTGCCTTTATGGCAACCATTTAATAACCTATTCTGTGACAATGTGTGTGAGCCGACGTGTTTACATTGTATATTGACAAGCACCCTAACCATCACACCAGACTTTTCAAACATGTTGACTCTAGCGTGGGGACTTGATTCATGGACACCTTCATGCTGGACCCATAGTTTGATTGCCAGGCCCTGTTGTATTGTAAACTGGTCATAGATCTTTGTTGAAAGTGTGTCGGATATTTAGCATGGTTGTCAGGAGTTCGGCAGCACACTGAAGGAAATATTTACTCCTACACGTTGTTTCCGTTGGTTACCTGTCAGTGACGACATATTCCAGATGTGAGCATGAGCATGTCTATAAATGTTTATATCACTGTAACAGGTATGATATATTCACTGATGTGGTCACATATTTTTATCTTTTAACAGCAGTGATTGGGATGTAAGGTTTTGTTTAGCATCGGAAAAGTAAGTTTATAATGATGTCCTATAGTAGTAAAACAAATTTTTACTTTAAGAAAGTGTAGGTAATCATGGACATAATTAGTTGTAATTGCTGAGGGCTTGTAGGAACAGTAGTATAGTCTTGACAGTGTGAGGAACAAGATTTAGATGCAGGAATAATTATTGTTGTAGAGGAGAATTTGCAGATTTATACATCAATCTAATATAATCATATGTAGTGTGACACAACCTCTTAGCAATAAGTGGTTCAACTGGTGAGTTATAAAAATGACCTAATAACAGCATCATTTGGACAAAGTTCTGTAGGGTAGCAATGCATTGTTGAAGAAGCAGCAGCAGAGGTTTCTGTAGTATGCTTTTGGTAGTTAATGTATGGGACTAAATGCATGGAATATTGTCAACTGTAAGTGTGAGATAGGTCCCTGATTCCAGCCTCTTTTTGCCACTGCTAGTGGTCCTTGGACTGTAGCATGTCTGTTTCTGATAACACTGAATCACTTGGGCCACATCTCTGGTCATACAGTGTTTAACTGCTTACTGATGACTTAACTGATTTGAAATGTGCTGTGATAGAATTCTTCTTTGTACAAACTAGTTGTTGGTCACAGTGAATGTGATGCCTCCCATCTTAGGAGTGGAGGCAGATTCAAGTGTGGAGAATTAATCATAAGAATTATGTTAGAATTCATATTTACTCAATGTTCTATATTCAGCTGGACAGGGAATAAATTTCCACAGTTTACAATTTTGACTGATGAAATATTTTAAGAATTTGTTATCTGATTTTATGTTTTGGTTTATCCTGACATATAGTAGCATCTGTATTGTTTCAGAATGTTGGTGAGAGCTCCCTCCTGAGTAAATCCAGGTTTACAATCGTTGAATTACCAGGACTTGAGAAACTAGGCGAGGATCCGTCTCACATCCGACTTCGAGAGGGTCCAACCCTCAGCAAGGCCCTGCTGTCTTTACATCAAGTGACTACATCACTTGCATCCAACCCTTTCCCAGACAGAGTCATCAATTACAGGTATGTGCTGGAACAGTCCTAGGGTATATACCAATCTATAATCTATCATTTATCAGACTACACCACTTGTGTTCCACCCTTTCCCAGAGAGAGTTATCAGTCATAGGTATGTGTCAATCTATTATCTGTCTCTATCAGACTACATCACTTGTGTTCCTCCCTTACTCAGACAGTCGTCAGTCATAGGTATGTGTCAATCTATTATCTGTCTCCATCAGACTACATCACTTGTGTTCCACACTTTCCCAGACAGAGTCGTCAGTCATAGGTATGTGTCAATCTATCATCTGTCTCTATCAGACTACATCACTTGTGTTCCACCCTTAATCAGACAGTCATCAGTTAGCAGGCTGACATTCAGTTTAATTCAGTAAGGTACACTGTGGTTGGATGTTGTATTGCTCATTTTGTTGGTATTTCAGTGAGTCCAAGCTCACCCAGCTATTGAGAGAGGAGCTCGGAGGGAACTGTAAGACCCGGGCTTTGGTTTGTCTCAAGCCAGTCACAAGACCAGAGACACTCACTGCAGTCATCAAGTTTGTTACCAACCTTTCACAAATAAAGAACTTCCCTATACTCAACGACAACTTTGCACAGGTAATATTGAATGAGCAACTTAACTCAACAGGGCAAGACTGCACAGATATTATTTAACTAACAGACATGAAAATATGTTTGATTGTCAATTAAATACCAGAAGATGATAAGTCAAGTTACATTTTTTGACAGGATATGTTGTATTGCAGAGCCTTCAGACCCAGTACCGAGCAAGAATCATCGACATGGAGACCCAGGTTGGGTTGGGACCCAACACCATAATGGCCCAGTCTGTTGGGGCACATCTTGGAGATGCTAAGGATGAAGTCAGGAGGTTGCAGTCAGAAAACGTGAGCATACTCAGAATACTGTGGATGCTTCTAACAGTAACGCCCACAATACAAAACAAATGTAGAAAAGCAAAGTAAACAATGGACTGTTTACTCAAACAGTTGTTAGTCTAAAACCTGGTAGAGTCGTTTTTTGTAATCTCAGCTAATAACTGTCAACATAATCACCCGGGATTTTCATGAAAATAGTGCTAAGTACCAACTTTGGACTACTGCTCCATAAAGGTTGGGGTAGAGACCTAGGTGTTAGCACAATGCACTTTTTGGGTTTGTTGTTTAAGTAAATATTACCTGCTTCTACTTCTTCCACAGCTTGTTTTGAAGGATCAGAATGACCGACTAGCGATGCGCCTGGACCAGATGACAGCCAAGTTTAATGCCCTGGCCAACACAAAGACAGACTTGTCCAAACAGCTGCTCATGAGTGAGGAGGAAAAACTCAAGGTAGGTAACTCTGGTTACCTGAGAATCCCATGCAGGGTCTGCAGAGCAAGCAGTGTGATATTTGTCATCATAATCATGCAATGTTTCCTTTTGTGACTTCAGTCCTATGGAAACATTATTTAATGCTCTTTTCAGAAATGACCTGTGAAGGTCCATGGTAGAATAGGCCTTCAGCACCCCATGCTTGCCATAAAAGGCGACTATGCTTGTCATAAGAGGCAACTAACAGGAACGGGTGGTCATGCTCGCTGACTTGGTAGACACATGTCATTGGTTCCCAGATGTGCAGATCAATGCTCATGCTGTTGATCACTGGATTGTCTGGTCCAGACTCGAATATCTACAGACTGCTGCCACATAGCTGGAATATTGCTGTGTGCAGCATAAAACTAAGCTCACTCACTCTTTTCAGAAATGGTTACATGTATGCGGTAGTCTTTAGCAAGCACTTTGTGAATTAAAGCCGGTGTCTGTATATAAACAGGGAAGTTGATGTTGTGACTTGTACCTCCCTGTAGGTGTCCCAGTCCTTGGTGGAGATGCAGATTGAAAATAACAAAGTTCGGGAAGACACGGAGGCCAGCAAATTTGAACTGACAAATAAAGTAGGTAAAACAGTGGATGGAATAACCTAAAACATTTTGACTTCAAGCAAAAACCAGAAAGTGTTGGTTTTCAAATAACAGCTTTAGGAAGCTTATTTTGAATCAACACACCTTATAAGGGCATAGTTAAAAGGAAGTGAATTTTCTGGTGCCTGAGAACCAAGAATAGTTTTAGTACATTATTGAGATTAGTTGAAGGGAGACGACCATTTCTCTCTTACTGGGTATTCCTAACTATTCCTTAAGGTATACCAGCATTAAGTTTCACAAGTTTCGATGAAAACTGTTTCAGTTCATGAAGATACAACTATGAACATGTGAATGTGTATTTGTTGAATAAATAAACCGTGCACCAAAGTTCTGTTTACATTAGTCCGGTGTTGTGTACTGCAGATCATAAACCTGGAGAACCAGCTAATGACAGCAGAGGCAGAGAGAGACAAACACATGAAGTCTGCCAAGAATGCCAGAGAGAGGTTGAATGAGATGGAACAGGACCGGAAGGACCTTGCAGATGAATATGTCACTCTCAAGTCCAACTACCTCGCTCTCACCAATGAACATCAGCAGGAGGTTAGTATAAACATTTCCCACCTACACCTGTAGGCATACATGTGTTTATAGAGCGCCTCCTATAAACCAGGATTATGATGTTGTTAAGGGCTGGCTGAACACTGTCAGCCTCACATAGGGGCAATTCCAAAATGTGACATGGTGTAAACGTTTGCCGTTCTGGAGAAGCCTTCCAGCCCAGATATAGTACTGACAAACCATAATGAGCAGGAAATTCAGTCCCATGAACAGCAGATCCTGAGACATGTCAACCACACCATTTTGCACATTGAATTGCAGCAGACATTTGGGTCAACCATGCCACCGGAAATTAAAAACATCTTGTTTAACAGGAGTTTGTTTTGTTAATCAATGTTAATGTCAGTTTACATAATATACACTGTAAACAGTCTTGTTGTCTGGTGTTTGGATGTAAGTCCCTGTGGTAAGAGGTCTTGTGTGTGGTTGTAAGTCCCTGTGGTAAGAGGTCTGGTGTGTGGATGTAAGTCCCTGTGGTTAGAGGTTTGGTGTGTGGATGTAAGTCACCGTGGTAACAGGTCTGTTGTGTTGTAGGTGGCAAGGAATGAAACATTAGCTATGGAACTGTTGAACCTGGTGAATGCAAAGGCAACCCTCATGAGACAACTCCTCATCCTGACTAATGGAGACCCCAAGATCGGCAACCCTGATGCTGAGATAGACAGGATTAAAGCCATTGTCACCAAATACTCATCTGGCAGAATAAAGGTGAAGTATTAAACAAACGTCCTTTGTCAGATTGTAACTCAAAACTAGTGTCTCGATTTTGCTGGCATGTTTCATATTACCTATGAATTTGATTCAAGTGTTGTGTTTTGGCTAAGATATTAACTTGAATACTCTTGACAAATACCTGAAATTCAAACTCAAATGACGAATGTTTGTATGTTCCAGGCTGACCAGATCCTCAGCACCCAGAGAGACAGGGATGCTGTTGCCGAGTCTGTAAGTAGCTTTGAGGGAAGGGATGTTTGTTTGTTGACAGATACACTGTTTGAAGTGTGTAGGTGAAATACACTCAAGTGTATGTGTCAGTATATTTTATGGATGCTTCAAGAAATGTGAGTCTTTCCTTACACAGCTGCACTGTTGAACTGGATGTAGTTAATCTATGAAGTGTCAGCAGTCGTCTGTTGTACTTATGATTCATTAAACATTTGCCTGCATGAAATTAAACCAATACATATACTCAAAGGTAAAAGTGATCACATTCTTGTGTATCATATATTTAACATGTAAGAACTCTAAGTAGGCATGTAGACAAAGCTTGTAGGTCCTCCTATCCTGCCCTTGTAAGAGATAACTAATTGTATTGGAGCATGTTGTTTAGTGTTTTGGTTGATTGCATGTCATCAGAACTCAACGGAGAAGACTGATCCTCGTGATATCAATCACATATTTGTGGTCCAGTTATTTACAGACCACATTTATACAGCGGGAATGCTCTCAGTGTAACCTTGAACTGCAAACAAACACAAGAAGGATTTCAGAATGTATCACCTGGTGTTAATACACATACATATTGTTGCTATACAAGTTGGATTGTACAGACTTTTATGTATTTTTATCTTATGGAATATACCGAACTCACACAGAGTTTATTTTGCCCTCCCTCAGCATAAGGACAGCATCTCACTACCATCATCTGTTTGTGGCCTTATCAGAATCTTGTGATGTAGCTGTAGTCTGTATGATCCCAGTTGAGTTGTAGTCACCATGGCATGTATGATCCCAGTTGAGTTGTAGTCACCATGGCATGTATGATCCCAGTTGAGTTGTAGTCACCATGGCATGTATGATCCCAGTTGAGTTTCAGTGTCTACCTTCACATGACCATGACCATTGTGTTCAATGGCCTTGTTGTGTCTGTTGCAGTTGTTGTCAAGTCGGAAACGTCACCAGACCGACCTGGAAAGGATACGGAATGAGTTCGGTGATCAGTCAGCCACTTATGAAAAGAGGATGTGAGTATTGTAGTGAAGTCACTCGCTTCAAGAAACAGGCTTGTCATGACAGGCTTATGTTTATACTGTTTATACTTATGGAAATCAAGTTTGGTAAATGCTAACACGTGTAAAATGGACATTAAGGAGAGATTATTATGCAAGGATGAGTATAATACTGACATTACAAATGAGTGTTATGCACAGATTTTTACATATGAGTCATAATATCTTAACCGATATTTCTTCATCCTTTTGAATTTTGCTTTTGCAAAAGTGCACTGATTGCAAGTGCCATCTTAGGAAAACAACAGTGGTCAAAGGTATTCACACCATAGTGTCTCAAGTATTATGTCAGTAAACTCTCACATCTCAATACGATTTGAATGTCATGAACACTGCCATCTGGATGACATGAACAATACAGTGGTGATCTGAAATGTTATTTGCACTTGTGCATAGGGAGTTTTGAAGAATTCATTACAGGACTGTTTCCAGGACCCAAGCGTATTGAAACTGCATGAGACAGTAGTTTGTATTGGGAGTGCTCCTGCAGTGTATACATGTTGCAGTGACAGGCAAAACCTTGAATTTCATTAGTGAATGAACCTTCACCTCCAGTTATATACAGTCATCATACAGTCATCACCAGTGTATGATCAGTGATACACTTTACTGCTGAGCTTTGAGTGGGTCCCTCATCTTCTTAAAATGTGTTATTTCCAGTAGTTTCCCAGGAGGGATAATTTATGAATAAGTATGCAAGGGAGGAAACTTCTGGCTGAGTGTCCGTTCACATCCTCTTCAAAGGGAACTACAAGGGACTACATTTCATTATCATGAGGAACATTATACAATTGTAGACTAGTGATGAGGTCAGTACCATTATTTATGGTTCAAGATTAATATTGCTTTTCACTGGTCCACAAAAACAGGCATTGACAGAATTCACCAGTCTATGATTGTTTGAAGTATAAAGTAATTACCAAAATAAGGATTTCCAAACCCAAAACATGTCCATTTAGTCAAGAGAGGTTATTATATTTTTGCTGCAAACCATTAACATTATGTCAACAATACCGTGACACGTAAACAACAGAATAACATCATAGCTTGACGTCATAGCTTGACGTTACAGTAACTCAAGTCAGTGGGACTTTTGGTCAGCCCTGGGTGGAGTCAATATGTTTTTCTGTCAATGGTCATGTGACTGCCTCTAGACCAATCAGGTTGCCAGGATCGTCATTACACTGAACAATATAGATAAAAAACACATAAATACCCGTTTGATGTTGGCTGTTGCTGTTTAATATGTTATTGATCTGTTTGCTTCTAATAAATTCTTCCACTACTCACCGAATCAATCAATTGTTGAATATTTTCCATGATTTTATGTATGAACCTACCCTACAGTTTGAGTAGAGTAGTCCCTGAGCCAGACCTTGAAAATAAGAATTGAGCTACTAAATTGATTGGCCAACAGCCATGATGATTTTCATGTAGCCTTAGGTGTGTAGTTTATGAAATCATAAGATGGACACCTCCCATGTAATTTGGGCCATTTTGAAAGGATGGTCACCATTTGTTAACCCAAGCATCTGTCTACAAAAACTATGCAACAGCTAAAGGTGTAAACATAAGCCATATAAATGTAGGGAGAAATGTGTTCATTTAATTCCCCACATGCTTCTCATCAGGAATTTTGTTTTTGTTTTTGTTTTCTCATCAGGAATTTTGTTAACTTCCAGAGCTGTCTCACGAATAGAGGATAATGGGTAACTAGCCTTACAGTTAACAGACATATTCAAAGTTACAATCTCAGGTCACAAGAGGGCAACGGATAACTAGCCTTACAGTTAACAGACATTTTCAAAGATACAATCTCAGTTCACAAGAGGGTAACAGGTAACTAGCCTTACAGTTAACAGACATATTCAAAGATACAATCTCAGTTCACAAGAGGGTAACGGGTAACTAGCCTTACAGTTAACAGACATATTCAAAGATACAATCTCAGTTCACAAGAGGGTAATGGGTAACTAGCCTTACAGTTAACAGACATATTCAAAGTTACAATCTCAGTTCATAAGAGGGTAACGGGTAACTAGCCTTACAGTTAACAGACATATTCAAAGTTACAATCTCAGTTCATAAGAGGGTAACGGGTAACTAGCCTTACAGTTAACAGACATATTCAAAGTTACAATCTCAGTTCACAAGAGGGTAATGGGTAACTAGCCTTACAGTTAACAGACATATTCAAAGATACAATCTCAGTTCACAAGAGGGTAACGGGTAACTAGCCTTACAGTTAACAGACATATTCAAAGATACAATCTCAGTTCACAAGAGGGCAACGGGTAACTAGCCTTACAGTTAACAGACATATTCAAAGATACAATCTCAGTTCACAAGAGGGTAACAGGTAACTAGCCTTACAGTTAACAGACATATTCAAAGATACAATCTCAGTTCACAAGAAGGTAATGGGTAACTAGCCTTACAGTTAACAGACATATTCAAAGTTACAATCTCAGTTCACAAGAGGGTAACAGGTAACTAGCCTTACAGTTAACAGACATATTCAAAGATACAATCTCAGGTCACAAGTTACTAATCATAAATTAATGCTTAGCTCCATTAACTATTTCAATATCCGTAACCAAATTTACTGCTTTTTGTCATTTGAAGTTCCAGGCAGTTCCAGGCAGTTCCAGGCAGTTCCAGGCAGTTCCAGAATACCTTTGTAGTCAGTGTATGAAGTAGCAGCATCTCAACAGTCATGGCCAGCAATACACAATGGCTGTAAATGATAGCAATGCTCTCTGATAAATAAGGCATGACTTCAGTACAAATAAACACCAGTAAATGGTGCTCCCAGTGCCATCTTGGCTAGTAACACCTCCATCACTGGAAGCAATCAAGTGCCAGGGCTTTGTTCCTGGTGCCATGGAGAACATCATAATCAAGCTGCAACCTTCACTCCCCTCTGATCAAGGGGGAATCAATACACTATCAATCTGAGAATGGGATCAAACATTTCGAACACTGGGTCAGTGAGTTGACTTGTGTAATAAACTCACTCGACTGGGACTGAACTGGGGGCACTAAATATCATCCCAGGTTGTTAATATTTCTGCTCTTTGCCAATCTAAATCATGGATCGGTGGATTTAAGGATGAATCGACACTTTTTGCATGATTGATGATGTTGAGGCCAGTCAGTCACCGGAATAATCACAGTAGCCATGTCTCATAGTTTGTCGTTCTATAAAAATATTGTTTTTTAAACATTCTATTTGGTTAGAGCATTCACCCATGACACCAAACAATGGAATCACAAAATAGTGATTACATAACTCTCATTTCAATTTATATCTGTCACTCAGTGCTATTAAGTGTGATCATATTTCCTAACATATTTGTCCCTAACTGGACACATGTCATTTGCCAGGGACAGAATGCAGTGATGTGGGCTGTGACTTTATTACAAGTTATTTCAAATATTCAAAAGCATTTGGGAAGGCTATAAAAATGTTTCCTTGCACAAACATGATGAAAAACATCAAAACCAAACCTACTGACATCCACGCGTTGTACTGGTACATTGTAAGTCTTAATCTAGCTAATGTCTATTTATGTGGAGTCATTCTGTCAACTCTTATATGAAACATTTGTCTGTAGTTAGAATAGACTACATGATGGAAGAGTAAAGTGATTGGATATTATTGTTTGTCATGCTCAAACCTCACGGAGCTCTGGAACTGTGTCAGGTGAAGCATAGTCAAATTGTCTGAAGCCTTGTTAATATTGTAGAAGAAATTTTTATGACATCTTACAATATTTCTGAACTCTTTAGAGAATTGGGTGAGGTTGTTTGTTCAAAATAATGTTCAATCACATGTAGGCAAAAGATTTGGTGCCACACTGCCAAAGTTATATTTGAATATACCTAACATACTTAAACACAGGTGATTTAACACTTAAACCCAGATTGTATTTTTTCCTTGTATTTTAGACATGTCTAATTGAAGACACTTCAAGAGCATGAGTGGTACCATCCAGGGGGTCAATACAAACCCACATGATATGATCACACAAATAGCCGATCCAGCTTCCGTTGTTGAGTCAGGTTAAATTAATGACCACATATGTCATCATATATAACACGTCCATTGCACTTTGAGTCTGTCAGTTGAGTACTCAAAGCCACCAATCACGGTCAGTGTCAGTGTTGACTAGATGGTTGTCTTGGCAATCAGCAACTTGTCCCATTCAACATAATGGCTTTGAGGCAGTTGAAACCTGAGCCACAATGACAGATAGCAATTGATATCTCACAGTCAGCAGTGCAGCACTAATAGACTGTGTGCAGTGTTTACTGGTGGGCCATGTTTATTCCACCCATCTCATTGCCAGCTCCTCTTCATGTTTGCTTTTCTGTCCAGAACAATGAATGGTAATGACTTCAATGTTTTGCCCAGTACTCGGGATCATGTGCTCATTGCCCCCTGTCCGTGTGTACATGTTCCACTACACTGGGTGTTCAGGCAATCAATGTTGTTGACACATCTCATGAAAAAACATCATTATTGTTCTAATTTACATTGTAGTAATGTTTGTTTTTTTTAGCAGGTTTAATGATTGTTTAGTAAATGTGGTTTTGCCATACATTCATGGTATCTCAGTGATGGCCAAATGTATAACATACATGTGATTCTTGTAGAATGACATGAGAAAAATCATGTGGAAATAACGTTCTTGTATACACATATGAACATTAATAATGGGATTTTTTCCCCTGATGTATTGAATGTATGTGCAAGTTGTTATACGCACATTTCCTAGCCTGCTGTGGAACAAGATACATATGTTCAAGGCATTTCAAGTATATCCGGGATTCCATTAAACCCGCACCCTCAGTGTCAGGCACTTAATCACCAGCACTCAAAGTCCTGTAGTTGTAAAGTAAACACAACTATCAAAACTACATTTTCTTAGCTATCTATGAAATATAGTTTTACCCAATATAATGTGGAAAATTCTGATGCCACATGTTTGAGAAGCAAGAAAGTTCATGCATAGTATTGGTAGCAGTGACTTCTACTATAAGGGCTTACATTCTGGGTCAGCCAGCCAGTATATATATATAGCACACATCCAGGGTATAGCATCTGCCTTTATAGACACACATCCAAACACAATTCAACAGCAGTGACCAGCCCACCTGTACATAAGACATTGGGTATCAACAATGTCAGTGAGCCAGAAGGACTGTGTTATCTAATATTGCTCATTTAGTGTTTTGTTAGTTAGTCAGGTATAAAGTTGTGTCATCCTCTGATTTAGTTAGAGCCTTGTTCCAACCCATCCTGTCTGAGTAGTTGTTCCAACCTATCCTGTACCTCCCTGTCTATGTTGTTCCAGTACCGGGCTGATCAAGGAGCTCCAGGATGCCAGGAACCTGGCTCGAGACAGGCAACACAAGATATCAGAAATTAATGCTGTGAGTAGCATCTATACAACTGGAAGAAACTGTTTTATGCTTCGCTTTACAGCAGTTAAGAAGTGTACAGTGGAAAAAAGTCTGTTTTTTTTTATTTTTCGTCACACTTACAGATAATTGTTTTTGTTTTTCGTTTTCACATTTACAGATAATTGTTTTGAGGTTTCATCCTATGGACATTTCTGAGCTATTAGAAATAACAGGTTAAGTACAACTCATCTGCACCTAATGAGGGGAAGCAGGGTAGAAGTCTATTATAAACCTGATACTAGCAAATACTGGTAACTCTTTCAGATATGTTGTTGGTTATTTGATGTTCAAAATGTAAATCTATAGAAGATGACATCCAAACTTCGGTATTATTCAAGTCTCACATGGACGTAATCACTTGGAGACTGGTGTATTGATGTGTGATGATGGTGATGTTGTGTGACAGAAACTGATCACCCTGAAGGGAGACAAAGAGATGCTGGAGACTCAGTGTAACCGACTCCAACACAAGGTCAAGGACCAGGGAGAGGACTTCCGCCTCCGCCTCATCAAATATGTGGAGGACATTGCTGTAAGTTGCACCTCAAGCTCAGATGGTTTCAGTAATTTGAAGAATCAAGTATTTTCAAAGTACATGATACACTTTGTTTAGTGCTGATTAGAGCAGTATATATCATGTTATTCCATGGCATTTAAGACTTGAGGAAAGCTTGGAAAGATGCAGGCTATGAACGTTTATAACTTTCATAAAACCCACAGCACAGGTATAGTGTTGATCAACCTACAAGCATAACCAGGTGAACCTTGGATCTGACGCCATCATCATAGGTTTCAGGGATTTTCTAGTACAATATGTTGTAAATGGATAGCTGTCTTCAAATGACATATACTGAACAATGATAGTACAGACAAAATGGGAGATAGAAATAGTTGAGAGAGTTACCTGTTGTCATTGTACATGTGCTTAGTAACTTGCAGCTTTAATAAAGGTTTCAGATTCATTGTTTCATGGCATATTTTCACATTTGTCATAAGATTATAGGGGGATTTCACATTTAGTTGATTACAAGGGGATTTCACATTTGGTTGATGACAAGGGGATTTCACATTTGGTTGATTATGAGGGGGTTTCACGTTTAGCCGATTACAGGGGGATTTCACATTTGATTGATTATGAGGGGGTTTCACGTTTAGTTGATTACAAGGAGATTTCATGTTCAGTTTGGGGCATGGCAAGGTAAAGTTTAGGTAGTCCAGCTTATACCCATTTTCACAGTTATCTGATGAACATTGAGTATGAGTGAGTTTAGTTTTATGCTGCACTCAGCAATATTCCAGCTATATGGTGAAGGTCTGAAAATAATTGAGTCTGGACCAGACAATCCAGTGACCAACAACATGAACATCGATCTGCGCAATTGGGAACCGAGGACATGTGTCAACCAAGTCAGCCAGCCTGACCAACCAACCCCATTAGTCGCCTTATACAACAAGTATAGTCGCCTTTTATGGCAAGCATGGGTTTCTGAAGGCCTGTTCTACCCCAGGACCTTCACAGGTCACTTTTAGTATGACAATAGGATGTCAAACTATGAGCCTTGAATATCTGAAAGAGGCTTTACACAAGAAACTGAAGTTTGGTGCTCAGTGTTTACTAACTTAAGTTCTTGCCATGAGAATCAACAACAACATTAGCCAAGATTCAGTAACCGTGTTCACTTTGTATAAGTTGCAGCTACTACATCAGGTCCCTTTCAGTGAGAGTCTTGTATTGCAGTCTACCATCTCTATTTGCTGAATGTTTGTGAGGCAGGATTATGTGGACAAGGGCAGCGGTGTGCCCGGGGAACCCCATGTGACCAAGATGCGCGAGTATGCCGATAGTATGATGAAGGACATCAAGAGGTCTCACAGAGAGCGGGAAGATCAGCTCAGCCATGCAGCTCAGTGTTTCAAATCCAAGCTGAAGAAAGCCAATAGAAGATATGAAGAGGCACTTGTAGCCTACTGGTAACTATTGCAGCTTCTCCACATGACTGGTGATTCCAGGGGGGTTTTGTTCCTGACAATTCAGTAATCAATACTGTAAATGATCCATGACTATCATCTTTGGTTCCCAGGAACAACCAGTGTGGGTAGCTGAGGATCTGTTCTGTCCTGTTGTCCCTAGGCTGTATTTGTTTATACCTCTGTTTGTGACTGACACTTGAGTAGCTATCTAATTTTTTTTATACGTACATGCACACACACACACGTTTCTAGAGCACATAGCTCCATATATTGAAGCTTTTGTGTGTACTGGTGTATTGTCTGAATTTCGGTTGTAATTTTATGAAACCAAACAAAATTTCAAAGTTGAATTTTCTATCTGTTTTTGTTTGTGTGTTTTTTAACTGGTGCTATGGTCCATTGTCTCATTACTCTCTTTCTCAATTCAAGAGGTAAAACTATTCTAAATACTTTGATGTTTGAAGTTTTGTTTCCTGTAACCAAATTATGTTGTTCTGCGGCTTGCAGGAATCTGCGTCAGACGTGTGAGAACCGAGGCATCGACACGGTGGACATGGGTCCAGATGCTTTAACCATTAACCTGACTGATGCAGAGATTCAGTCGGGTCATCTGAAGGAGATCGGACGTCTGCAGGGGGAGCTCAACAACTACCGCAATGACCTCGATGGGCTCAAAGTCAAAGTAAGCTGTGCCAATTTAGATTGTTCTTTTTTGTGTGTTTTTCAGATCATCTTAAAAGTCTATTTCATTTAAAATGTAAATTTGAACTATTGAAGACTAGATAAAGTCCTTTAAAAACAAGAAGCTGGCATGGATGGTTTCAAATGAATAATTATCAAGAACATCTGTGGTCAGATTCTTCCATCATGTCACTGGTTTCATCAACTGAAAGAATTGATAATAACATACATGTATGCATTCTGACTCACACATTGCCCACAATGGTAAGGGATCTCTCTCCAGTAGTACCTTACTGTACAAGAAAATGGATCTGTGGAAGTCCATTAGAATTAGTCTCCAGAACTGATCCTTGTTGTTTTCTTTTCTTCTCATCCCTATGTAGCTTTGCATAAAGATCAGAAACACACAACTTAATACAAATGGCCAAGTTGTATCAATCGTATGTGACAAGTCTGTCATAGTCCTATGTTAGTTAACCGATGAATGTTACTGGTTTTGGCCTCTGTTTGCAGTTTTGTAATTATACATACAAATGTGTTTCAGTAATCATTTGCTGATGTTCAGTGTTGTTTACATTACAGATTCATGACATCATTAAACTTGCAGGTAACTTTGATTTTTATTTTCAGTTTGGTGTCTTTGATAGAGATGGCAAAGTGAAGTGAGTACTTTTACAGTTTTCTTTGATTGTACATACATTTATCTCAGAAACCTTGAAGAATGTCCAGGGCCTGGTGATGCTTTATTTTGTAACTTGAAACCCTGCAACCATCTTATTGTCTGAGATACATGCACTTGACAAAACAGATGCTCAAGTGAATAATGTTGAGATCATCTTTGCCAGTGATCACGACACATGGCTAATTGTCCTTCCATTGTAGCTAGTGATCATGACACATGGATAATTGTCCTTCCATTGTAGCCAGTGATCATGACACATGGCTAATTGTCCTTCCATTGTAGCCAGTGATCATGATACATGGCTAATTGTCACTCCATTGTAGCCAGTGATCACGACACATGGATAATTGTCCTTTCATTGTAGCCAATGATCATGACACATGGCTAATTGTCCTTCCATTGGAGCCAGTGATCACGACACATGGATAATTGTCCTTCCATTGTAGCCAGTGATCATGATACATGGATAATTGTCCTTCCATTGTAGCCAATGATCATGACACATGGCTAATTGTCCTTCCATTGGAGCCAGTGATCACGACACATGGATAATTGTCCTTCCATTGTAGCCAGTGATCATGATACATGGATAATTGTCCTTCCATTGGAGCCAGTGATCACGACACGTGGATAATTGTCCTTCCATTGTAGCCAGTGATCAAGACACATGGATAATTGTCCTTACCTTGTTGCTAGTGATGACGACACATGAAGATTAAGATGATTGTCCTTCCATTGTGGCCAGAGCCTACCTCATTTGCCAGCTGTTATCTGAGGCCTCCACATCCATAAACTCCCTTACTTTGATTCCTTTGTCATAACACTGAAGGAATCGAGACACTGACATGAACTCACCTACTCTAGTTCTGTTGTAATATCAGTAGCATCAGTTATTTTCTTAAGCACCATCATATGTTTGTCAATTCAAATATATTCTAGTCTTGGTGACTGGAACAACATCCGGAAACACCTGCGGGAGTACACACTGACTACCCAACAAAACCTGGAGGACGAGAGAGCCAGATTGATGAGTGAAAACAACGTCCTGAGAGAACAGCTCCAGGAAAGTCAGTCCTATATAGACAACCACCTAGCTAGGTAAGTGTTGTGTCACTGATGGTTAAGCAAAATTGATGAGTGAAAGTGTCCTGAGAAAACAGCTCCAGGAGAGTCAGTCCTATATAGACAATCACTGATGTCGAGCCAGATTGATGGGTGTGAGAACTGGTTCAGGGAGAATGCGTCTTTGTGCTGATGAAGCATTCATCTGTGCTGCAGGTACAAGCAGGAGATCGTGAAGCTGCGTCACCAGTTGGGGATTAAAGAGGATGCACTTCTGATGACTGAGAGGAGTCTGAGTAAAGTGCGGACCAAACGCAAGTGACCTGGCATCATCACATCTTCCACATAGACTGCAATGGCCACCTTGGTGCTTCATTTAGGGTCACATTTGCTTGGCCAAGTTTATCTGTGATTAAACTAGACTTTTCCACAGTGCCAAAGGAGACAAATATAGAACTCCTGCACTAATAATGTGATAAAGTCTTCTGAACAAATAATGTAAAACAAAAAGCAATACTACCGGTAATTAGGAAATGGCATTATTAAGAAATGCACAGCTTGTATAAGTGACAATACATTTTCCATGTTTAAGACAAATCTTTGCCTAAACCTGAGTTACTTGTACAATTCTGTAAATATGTATTCATGAATCACCATCAGCTCGTATGGAGATATTCGTGCAAAATGCATGCAAAAGCAAGTAATTTGTTCTCCAGAAGTCACTTGGGAACATATTTAGGGAAGAAATCAAAATGGGGAAAGGCATTTTTGTAACTGATATTTCAAATCTGGAAATGTACTCCAAATCTGTTGTAGTTTTGAAAGTTTTACTGAGGTTTCGAATGTGGAAAATTTGATACAAATGTGAAGCAACAGTCAAGTGACATGCTTTATAATAATCTTTGAAGGAGCATGCCCGAAGGCGCCTCAGAAACTCTGAAATGTAGGCACAGTAGACTGGGTCAGCTGGGATATTGCTGGAAATATTACAGAAAGTTAATAACTGAAGTAAAACATAGCTAATGCTGCAGTTCCTTGTATCTGTGAAAGCAGACCAGATAATAAACTAATCCCATACTGCAGGTTCAGTATGTAGCTGTGACTGATGCCAAGCAGGCAGGACGATTCAGTCACAAACAATTTTGTAACATCATGTTCTGGCTAGATAGTCACAGAACAATGGAAGAATCATATTGTCGAGGAAGTCAGAAATAGTTACTAGAGGTAATAAGACATTTTTATTTATGAATCAATATGCAACGGTAAGTTCGGTTCCTGATCAGTTCAGAATCTTTAGATCTCTGCAGGCTGTGTGTATTGATGTCAGCCATGCACTGATGTTAAGGAAAAATATATACTGCTTATGTGACAATAATCACAGTTCATCACTAGCATGTTCATTTGGTCAATCTGTTAGTGTTCTGTCCTTCATTTCCTGTGTGTCAGTATCTGGATTACACAAGAACTCACATCACTGACACATATGTGTTATGACTGTGTGTTTGCTGTTGACAGTTATGTATTGTGTATGTCACCAAGGTGTCCATAGAGATGGGTCACACATGTTCTTTCCGTCCAGTATTCTGTGATCTCCACTTGTTTTGTTTGTTAGTAGGTACTAGCATTTGTGAAATGTATCAAAAGCTGCCTCTCATATATAGCAGTTAAATGATTTGTTAACTACTGCTTAGAATACATGTATATTGTGTAATCTTGGTACAGAATCAAAGTAAAAGTTAGTGTTATGTTTTGTTGATATGTTCATATAGAATACAATATGAAAATCCATGTTATTTTGAAAAGGTTTTATTTGAATATACACATTGTAAGGTATGTTGGATTATGCATTATTTTATACAGCTGACATGTGATATCATAATGTGACATGCCTAGTCGCACTTGTAAATAAAACAGCTTATCCAATGGAAATATAGAGTTTCTTTATGTCTGATTTTCCAAACCGTATGTCACCTCTTTGTATTTTTACTTGCTGGATGTATTCATAAATGCATGTTAAAACTCTTATGAAGAGAAATTATGGAGAGAAAACGTAATTGGAATGATATCTAAAATAGTATACACCTGCTGTGCAGCGTAATGATGGTTTATTCAAGTACAAATGGGCGCCAGTCAAATTACCCCAACTACAAAACGTCCCGGTAAATTTGGTTAAAATGCCTCAGATTTTGGCTCAAATTGCCCTAGGTTTGGTCATATTGCCCTAGGGCTAGTCTAAAATGCCCGTATTTGTTTAAAATGATTAAATATGGCATAAGTGCATTGGTTTTGTCAACTTCGATATTATTTGTGATAACTGTTCTATTAGTACACTGATAAGAGCAAATGTAATAATTGACCGAAATGGGTCAGTTTAAGCAAAAAGCCAGGTCATTTGACCAAATTTACTGGTTCATTGGGGCGATTTGGCTGGCGCCCCACAGTATTCTGTTATAAGGCAGGAATTGCAAAACTGCATAACAATAATAGGTATTTTTTTCTTGCTCCAATGGTACAACTTCAACATTAAAACAGCAGGCTTGCAGTCACTTGATCCCCTTGATGAACTGACAGTTCCTTGAACATGAGGAGGTCACTTCCGGTCACACCACACCAGGGAGCGTGAGCACCACATGCTTGTTGTACTGTTCCCTAGTCGTCCCACGACCTGTCCTAAACTCGACACTCTCAACACGTGTCAAGTGGAAACTTATGTTATTGTCACTTGTATTCTCCATGTGAATAACTTCTCTGCTATTGAGAGTGACCTGCTGGCTTCTGGGCCGCGATGGAGCTCGGGGCCTGTGCTCACTTCTCAGCCCGCAGGTCACCAAGTCCGAGTGTTCAACAGACATGCTACTGGATGACACACAGCACAGTAGACGATGTCCCAGCTTCCTGATGACATTCCTCAAGTCTTTGTTGAGGAGAATGAAGATGATTGGGTTCACGGAGCTGTTAGCGAAGGCCAGGAGCGTGGTCAACAGGTCAGCCAAATATGGCACGGGAATGTGCTCATTGTTAACTGACCAAAAGTTCAGGATCACATACGGCCCCCAACAGAGGAAGAACACACCTGGAAGAAGAAGAAGAAGTGTAACGAGACTGCCTGGTATGGTTTACATTATATCTTAAGATACTGTTCCAGTGTATAAATAATAGCTCCTTTACCTGAGATGCCTCGGTTTGTTGAGGTATTTTTTGTTTGTTGTTTAACACGACACGCAGCAGTGTTCAGATAAATACCCTTCAAAAAATAGGCAAACCCGAACTTTTAATTTGGATAGGAAGTGTAAACGTTAACAAACGTTTCAAGGACAGGCATATTATGAACGCACCACCATTTCCCTCTATTACCATCCCTAAAGACAACGCATGATATGCACATGCACAACGCAGTAGCACCATACACGTGCATGGGGTCCCGTTATTGAGTTTGACGTTTTTTAAGAGGGTCAATAAATCACTTAAAATATTAATTTTGACACTCATCTTGCATCACACATTGTAAGTGTTTGTTTCTAGTCGTTTGTTTTTAAATGAAAATCGTACACATGCAACTTACATGCAATACACCAATCATTTTTCAAAAGCGACTATATTCCAAAAAGCTATGGTTGTAAGGTAGTGCAAATGGTGATGCACTCTCAAAACATTCAGTATCATCATATCAACATCGATTGACTCCGATAAATCTCCTAAATGTTATAAATCGTAAATAAAAAAATGAAGTTCCCCTACCTTTTTTTAAGAGTATACGACGGGGCTGTATATAATCACGTCTGGACCAGACAATACCGTAGTTGACATTGGGAGCAAGGATTTTCACTGTACAGTGTTCCCAGAAATTATTGAGAAAATCTTTGTTTTTTTTCTAATGATGCTAAGAATGGAAAAAGGGCTTTCACTATGCACTAAGCATGCTAAATAAGGGAGACAACTCTTGAAGGCTTAGAAGGCAGCTCATTACGTCAAGAGTTATCTCCCTTGTCTGAGCAGACGGCTTCCTGTGTTGACATGGCAGAATTTACAGCAAGAGAGAAAAGAAAGCTCATTCTAGATGAGTTTGAAAGGGGTGAGGCTGATGCTAAAGTGTTAGCTTGTAGACATGGTATTCCTCTGTCTACAGTATACAGAACTTTGAAAAATATTCAAACAGGAACCGGGATAGAGCACAAAGCAGGGGCAGGTCGGCCTAGGAAATTCAGTGTTGTGGATCGCCGAAGACTTGGGCAGATTGTGAGTAGGGGCAAATTGAAAAGTGTTGAGAACATCAGAAATGAAATGATTAGCAGAGGAAGTCCTCAGGTATGCAATGAAACAGTTAGGCAGGAATTACAGAGACTTAATTGGGTGAAAAACATGGAATTCCCTCGCCGTTGATGAAAGATGCACAAAAGGAAAAACGTTTAAACTGGTGTTGGGCTCATGAAAATCAAGATTGGGATAATGTTTTCTTTTCGGATGAAAGTTCTGTTTGGCTTTTCCCTAATTGTGTGAATATTTGGACCAAAGATACTGTCAAACCTATCTACCAGCGACCAAAACATAGCCCGAAGTTTCACATGTGGGGTGGCATATCAGCTCGCGGAGTGACGCCATTGTGTGTTTTCCCGGGAAACTTGACAAAAGAAAGATACGTTGACATTCTAAATGGTCACCTTCTTCCGACAGCACAAACATTGTATGAAGATGATTGGATTTTCCAGCATGATAATGACCCAAAACACACTGCGCGCTACACAAAACAGTGGTTGTCGGGCGAAAATGTTCAAGTTTTAGACTGGCCCAGTTACAGCCCAGACCTAAACCCAATTGAGAATGTGTGGGGAGTAATGAAGGACAGAATAAACCAAAAGGGACTGAGAAATATTGAAGATATGAAGGCCGAGGTGGTCCAATATTGGGATACCCTGTCACACGATTACCTACAAACTTTGATGGGTAGTGTGCCTAGGCGTATTCAGGCATGCATTGCTGAGCGAGGAGGTCTAACAAAGTACTAAAACAAGACTGAGACTGTAAAAGGATGATGTTTTAACATGTTTATGTAAGTAAAACGCCAGAAGTTAATAAACGTAATGAGTTACATGACGCAACATGATTCTCAATAATTTCTGGGAATACTATAAGTCATCGAATGAGGCCTTGGGACCTTTTCTAAACCTTTAATCCGCACACAGCGATAACATGCAAGCAGTTCATTCACACATTCACACCACACGACTGTCTGTGAACATCTCACATTTTTGGTCCTGACATATTGGGTGAAACACATTCAAACCAAGTATAAAAATAGACATTTCCACTATTTTGATTATGTTCTCAATATTTCAACGATGTTAGATAACAATGGAAATAAGGAAACATTCGAAATGACAAAAATGAATTTGAATTTATGACAGAAATTGGGAGAAACTTTGAAGCATCTGAAAAAAATATTTGAAATATCGAGAAAATTTGCTATTATTTTTCCCACCGATGAGGCAGTAAACGAGATTCCCTACAAGTCTGTAATTCCTTCATGAACACACTGTTCCCACACAAAACTACATGATGTATTTGTCCCCAGCAAATAATGCTTGTAACAGGCGGCTAAGCTTCCAGCAGAAGTCCTCTACAGTGGTTGTACCAATGAAATGTTGGCTACTGGAAGATGCATTCCCAGGCACCTCAGGCATGTCAGATCGTGAGATGAAACATACACTTATGTCCTTAAACTAACGTTTCAGGTTGCGATATGTTTGGACGCCTCCTGTTTGCGTTAGGTAATCTCGTTCATGTTTATTGATCAGAATATCTCTCAATGTTTTGGATTCATGGATATAGTGTAATCGACTTGGCTATTTCAGTTCACCTGTAGGCTGATGTCAGTGGAGACCCTGAGGATCCAGGTTAGAATTGTTCTTCAGCAATACATGCTTGTCGCAAGAGGCGACTAACGGGATATGACTGTCAGCACTTGCTGACTTGGTTGACACGTGTCATTGTATCCCAATTGCGCAGATCGATGCTCAAGCTGTGGTCACAGGAATGTCTGGTCCAGACCGCCGCCATATAGGTGGAATATTGC
The DNA here is from genome assembly GCF_037392515.1 of Haliotis asinina. Taxonomy (NCBI): domain Eukaryota; kingdom Metazoa; phylum Mollusca; class Gastropoda; order Lepetellida; family Haliotidae; genus Haliotis; species Haliotis asinina. Next base: position 20,953,532 of record NC_090286.1, on the reverse strand, counting down.
TGAGTGCGGCGTTAAACAGCGGATGCACCAAACCTTCATGTCAGTGGATCTCGCGTAGAAATCTGAGGTTAGGCAGAATCTTATTCCAAATAAAGCAGTAAAGTTTAGATTTCAAGCCTAACTATTTTCTCAGTCATGGTTACTTATATCCCATGTGGAAACATGCGGCATCTACGCATCATGTACCTGTTTTACATCGGCTGGAACGGAATATAACAAGTGACTTTATCACTATCGATCGTAAACAAACACACAATCAATCAACTGACGGCAATGAAAGAAATTTTAAATAGATTAAGAAAGAAAATGTAGTAGCAATAGGTGTCACTGATGTCAAGCATGTCTGCCACCATCTATTGCTTCTAAATGTGACTCCCGCATGTTTGTAACATAAACCGATCGAAAAGATCCAAGATATAAAAGACATTTATGACAGACGTATATGGCCATTACCCTATTTGAGAGTGTACATTGTACATGCTGTCCCATCTCCCCACCTGATTTTGTACCTTTATCCAGGTGCCCCCTGGTTTTGTATGTGTTGTCCCAAGTGCCCCTGGTTTTGTGCGAGCTGTTCCGAGTGCCCCTGGTTTAAACGTATGGTCACAAATGCCCCTGGTTTTGTACATGTTGTCCAAGCGCCCTTTGGTTCTGTACGTGTTGTCCAGGTGCCCCCTCTGTTTGTACGTGCAGTCCAACTGTCCCTCTGTCATGTTTACGGAACACGTCCTTCCTCCTGATTACTCTCCTCCATAGAAGGTTCCATCTGGCAGCCTTCCCAGATCTCAGGTGTCATCGATGTTGGGCTTTGGTCACCACGTCTGTCACCCCAGTCAGTATTTGGATGGAAATTCAGTACTCCTTCTATGTCCCCTAAATTGCCTTCTGTTTAAAGTAATTGCAAACCCTTAACTTTCTATTTTGTAGTTAGATCAAAATTCAAAATTCCACGTGTATACTTATAAACGAATTGCTGGAAGGGACGTCTAAGCAAACGTAGACTCAGTATAACGAATGATACTGAATCTAAGACTAGTTGAAAGGACAGCCTCCAACACATGGCCCACAGGCAGCACAAGACGGATGGTGAGGCAGGGGATGGAGTCAGGATGGTGGTCAGTAACTACGACTTTACAGTACCTCGAGACTCACTACGCATATCTAACAAGTGGAACACAGCAGTGTATATTTGTGCACGTTAATATCACGCGCACCCGACAACCATTGGTGTTGATGTAAATATAGAGGAGTACAAGTGCCAAGCGTGCTGCTGCTGCATTGAAGCGGGAAAATCCATGAAGCTTCACTTGTGGAACAGCTTGCAGGGAAATGTGCAAACAGTTCCTCAACTTTAATATTTTAGTTGAGATATCTGGTTGTATTGATGAAGTGGGAGGCAGTGTGTTTATATGTTACATGTGTGACGCTGCAGACTATCTGGGGTGTTTATACCATGGGTTGATTGTAATCAACAATAGCACTGTAAACAAGAGCCCGTGCATGTATTGATCACAATAACCACGTACACGCACCTCTCCGAAGGGAACAGTGTAGAAACGGGTCGGGTACAATCAATGGCATCGGAGGAAATGTCTCGTATTATGCTTTTGATGAACTGTTCGCCTTCTTCGTTTGTGGGGGTTGGATGAGGTGGACTGTGGTTCTAGGATGGAGCTAGGTGTTTGAATGAGTTTAGTTTTACGTCGTGTTCAGCAAGATTTAAGCTTAATGACGTCCGTTTGTAAATACTCAAGTCAATCCAGTGATCAGCATCATGAGCATCGATCTGCGCAGTTAGGATACGACGACATGTGTCTGCCAAGTCAGCGAGTCTGAACACCCGATCACGTTAGTCGCCTCTTACGACAAGCATGGGTTACTGAAGATCGATGCAGACTGGATGTTCCCTGGTTAGAGCTGGGTGAGGTGGACTGTCGTTTTGGGTGGGGTGAGGAGGTTGGTGGTCTAGGGTGGCAGGTGAGGTGGACTGTCGTTTTGGGTGGGGTAAGGAGGTTAGTGCTCTCGGGTGGCAGGTGAGGTGGACTGTCGTTTTGGGTGGGGTGAGGAGGTTGGTGATCTAGGGTGGCAGGTGAGGTGGACTGTGGTTTTGGGTGGGGGTGATGAGGTTGGTGATCTAGGGTGGCAGGTGAGCTGTTCTGTGGTTTTGTGTGGGAGTGAGGAGGTTTGGAGTTGAGGGTGTTAGGTGAGTTGGGCTGTGGTTGCACGGTAGAGTTTTGGTGATGGTGTTAATATAGCTGCCCTTTGTTATATTTGCACAGTTGACATAATTGTTCTACGATCTAATTATGCAATTCAACCACTACAAGATACATATCAGTATCTTGCATTAATACGTCTGACACTACTGTCCTATGTTGTATTAATACAACTGACATAATTACTGCACTGGTTATAAGCGACCCATATCGTATTAACAAAACCTAATTAAGTTGACATAATTACCACATACATGGTGAGGCCAATGTCGGCTACAACAAAGCAACACAAAGAACCCTCCTCCCAACTCTTCGCGGTTATTTCCATTGGTATGCGGAATCGTCGGAGATCCATATTGTGTTCGATAGTAATTGTTGTGGAATATGATCACTCCATCAATACTGCCCGAAGCCGGGACGGAATAAATATTGGGTGTTTTCATTCGGTCCGGAGGACTATACCGCTTGGGAAGTAATTGACTGCATTAAAACCAAGGTGGCGCTACGGTCTTGATAATGGCTGGTAGTGGAAAGCAGGATCAATCGTTGTTCGATAGTGGTAAACAGGTTCCAGTAGATGTGGGGAACCCAAAACTATGGCAGATCTCATTAAATGCGAATGCTGCCTTTGTACGAATTTATGAAATATGAGCTTATGACTCTCTTTCCGTTTTATGAAATACTATCGTCAGTAATGTTGAACCGTTTCCGTTTTATGACGTGCTATCGGTTGCAGTGTGTAAATGTATTGTAGTGAAGAAAGGTTTCAATCAAAATATATTGTTCTTTCCAACCGCAAATCGAAAATACTTGTCCTGTCATAAATATTAATTAGAATGACGAAGCCAGTTTGGTATTATGTAATCCACATTAATCTGTAGAAAACATTCACTCAACTGTCGCATCCTAACATCTGCTAAATATAAGTTAACCGTTGAAAGTAATTCTAAATAACATGGTCATGTCTATCGTTTTGGAGTAAGTGAGTGAGTTTAGTTTTACACCGAACTCAGTAATATTCCAGCTATATGGCGGCGGTCTGTAAATAATCGAGTCTGGACTATACAATCCACTGATCAACTGCATGAGCATTGATCTGCGCAATTGGTGTTTATGAGTAAAGCAAGTCTATACCTGTTGTATACTCAAACCATTATTTACACCTAAAATGGAAGGTTTTGGCACCACAGGTAATACGAAACACATCTTCAAAATAGTGTTTATGTACCCAATACGCGAATTTGTTCTCATTTGTTTGAATACCCAATACGCGAATTTGTTCTCATTTGTTTGTATACCCAATACGCGAATTTGTTTTCATTTGTTTATATACCCAATACGCGAATTTGTTCTCATTTGTTTGTATACCCAATACGCGAATTTGTTCTCATTTGTTTGTATACCCAATACGCGAATTTGTTTTCATTTGTTTATATACCCAATACGCGAATTTGTTTTCATGTGTTTATATACCCAATCCGCGAATATGTTTTCATTTGTTTATATACCCAATACGCGAATTTGTTTTCATTTGTTTGTATACCCAATACGCGAATTTGTTTTCATTTGTTCATGTACCCAATACGCTAATTTGTTCTCATGTCATAATATTCCCATACCCATGTATGTATTCCGTAGCTATCTAATGGTCAGATACCAGCAGGTAGCATAACGTTGCTAAGGTACCCGGAAGTACGCTAATGGTTTTACGTTTCCAGAGTTACCAACACAGTGTGAAGGTAAACAATCATTTGCTATCTATCCATGGTAATCTCCAGCGAGAATACACCAACAATCAGTCAAGTGCCTCAACGTGCTCCCTGTTGGGACCGCGACATAGGACATCCACGTGAACTCTAACAGTGTACTTATTCACCCTTGTCGACATGATGGCCAGACCAACAGACCAATATATTTAAGTAACTGACCCCAATGACCATCGTACCTTTCATAATCGAAAATTAACGGCAGAAGCTTAGTCAAGTCCTACCAGAATTTGGAGATTTGTTGGTTATGGTTTCTCTCCACGTCAAGGCACTTCTCTCCATACCGGTCATATACGGATGTCATGTACATGATACCATCATTGTTATGCCGTAATGGCCAAATTTGGCTTACTCATAACTATCAGTTGAACAATAAATGGAGTGGACTTTCCTTGTGTCTCTTGCGATGAAGTGTTCACCATCAGTCATAGTCTGCTTGACATTTCAAATGCAAGGGATTCACATTATGAAGCGATTAATCTGAAAGGAGTGTTTTCCCATGTGAGCAGGCATCTCATTGTGAACTTGAGAAGGAAGTTGACCTGTATCATAAACTATAACCATGTAATGTAAACGACGAATTGCTTGTTTTTGAATTTGGGGCTTCGACATTTTCTGTTTGTATATATCAACGTAATTAATGCATGTGTTTAAAAATCATGTGGACTATCTACTTAAAATTTGTAAGAATGCAGTCTTGGTTTCGTCAGTATATGATTGCAATGATGCCCATGTGAGGCTCAACCCATATACAGACTCCGATGTGTTCCACCATGAAAGGTATTTGATATATGAAGTGTTTGCTATATGAATATCAAAATAATAGTGTAACCTAATCTAACACCGTCACACTAATTATTGCAGTAATGAATACTACCTTACTCCACTATATTTATCTATATTTAAATTACAACATATAGTTTAAGGACAGTGTTCGTGAAATATCGTTAAGGTTTGTTACCGTTACTGATTAACGAGGTTAGAAAAACCTCTGCTTGTAATGTAGGGATAGAAAGTGAATTTCATTTTACAATGATAGGTCGTTGTTACTATAAATTACGACATGGGGATGGGGGATGGGGTTTTTGGGGGCGCTCTGTTGCAAAACGTGGGGGTGCACACTTCACTTTTATCCGAGTTTCCATGGTTATTTAACAAAATTTCAGGACTAAAGGGGATATGCTCACCCCAGCTACCCTCCTCTGGATCCGCCTGTGATGGCTCTTGTACTGCAAGAAGTACGGCAACATGGACATAAAAGACTGAGTTAGGACAATTGATGTGTTTCAGTCGGTTATCTATGTTAAACTGAGAATGTTGGTGACCTAACACTACAATCCCAGCATTAGTCCTGACTGGTACAAGCAGCCACACACACGCACGTACATGCATGCTGCCAGAAGTGGCATGGCATCATCTCAGTTCCGGTGGTCTGATGCCTGGAAACGCTGAAGGAATGGTATCTCTTCTCCATATACGAACTATTGGAGATAATTTTTGGCGTCATCTGCTGTCATTTTGGTGAGAGATATTACTGAAGGTGGCGTAAAACTCAAGATACTCACTTACTATCAGACAACGTTTATTACCGTGGCTTTAATCGGAGGTTTGCTAAATTCAGTTCTTGATTTGTACTTGGGTAACTACGGTTAACTTACCTACAGCGATGAACACTTTTCTTACGGCTTTAACGTTCCTGGAAAACTTGGTGCTGAGGGGTGTTCTCTTGCTCTCAGTAGGCTGATGCCCTTCCACATTGAGGAACTGTTTGGGCGAGGGTTTCTCAAGTGTCCTCTGTAGAGAGTGGATCTTCTGTATTTGACTCCTAGCAATTTGAATGATTCTAATATAAGAGAAAAGCATGATAGTAAATGGCAGTGCCATGCCGAACACAATCAGGAATATGGTAAAGGAAACCTCTGAGATATATTCTGGGTTACATATTGGAACAGTCTGCGGCTGGAACCTGTAGTCTCCCCAGCCGAACAGGGGGCAACTTGCAATACACACACAAAAGCACCAGATGGCCAGTATCACGAGCGACACTCTTGTGTACGTCGCCTCTATAGGGTAGCGGAGGGGGTGACAGATGTTGAGGTACCGGTCAGCAGCTATCCCACACAACGAGAAGATGGAACACTGCATTAAAGTCATTGTAAGAAACGCTGTAAACTCGCAAACTGCGTTTGAGAGAGGCCAGGAGAGAGTCGCCGTGGACAGAATCCAGAAAGGAAGAACCAGAGTCCCCACTAGGATGTCAGTGACTGCCAGGTTGAGGATGAAGATGGAAGATGCTGACAACCTGGAAGACGTCTTGTAGACGGCGTAGCAGAGAAGAGCGTTCCCAGCCAGGCACGTGAAGATGAGGAAGGAGATGGCCACGATCTGAGAGGCAAGGGAATAGCTACTGGTGAAGTAGTCCGCATCATCACTCTTGGAACAAAACTGGAAATCTGTACTGCAGTTAACAACTGTCATTGTATGATTGTTGAGGCTTTCAGTTTTTCCTACACCGTTCTCCTGAGTCGAACTGAGGACATGTTGCTGAAATAATCACCCCCAACATCAATGTGTAACGCGTCTTACACGTCTCAGTGATAGGAACACAATGATACACCGGTTCAGCTGTTCTTCCGTTGACCAGCCCATTGAGAAATTAGTTTTACACTTTATGGTGTTTCTTTTCTACTCCTGCCGGAGACTTCACACAGCCTCTTGCGACCACCAGAGACACAGAAATCAGCTGTCCCTATAGCACACTTGTTTCTGTCTGCTGGGTAGGTCCAACCAATCCCACCCGTATAATTCCACCTGCATCCACACTGACTGTGGTCAGTTTGAACACAGTTGTTCCACAACGTTCCTCTCAGCGCCAATGTCACGAAACTCGACGTGTCAGCATGTTTATGTTATACAGGGTATCAAAGTCTACTGAATACTTTTCGATTGTTGAGATAAGTCCGTGTTTGCCACGCGACTGGGAAAATACTTCCCACTCGCTAACTCACGTCCAAACATACAGAAGTTGTGCATTGTGTGACCATTGATCTCCGCCCCACCAGTAGAGTCACAGATCGACTAAACGTTCCGTCACGCCGCCAGTGTTACCCTCGCCAGGTGTCATTACATATCGTCAGTTTGTTGCTGACGGCTATAGAGCACTTCACAATGCTTGATTTAATACAACTGAAGTAATTACGGGCTGCTTAGTGTGATTGATGTTGACGCAATTAACTTAATATTTCAGGGGGAAGTCAGATTGACGTGATATCAGCTTTAATCTGGCCTAGCCAGCCTAATTCAGTTTTCATAGCACATAATACCTCAGTCTGTTAAAACTGTATTAATACTCAAACTGTACAACAGTTTAAATATGAAGTGACAAACCTGACATGAGAAAAGATAGCCATATGCTTCGTGTACACATATGCCATTTAAGTGAAAATGTTTCTACGGTCATAGGAAACAAACTAGACGGAATGGAATGGCTAATGAAAAGTAACGTATGAATGGCAATGATAGCTATAAATATCGTGCAAACATCATGGTCGGAAAATGATTTTGAGAGGGACTCTTGCAAAACGTATGGTTTTTTTTAGTGTGTATTATGTCGAAGGCACACAACTTTATTGCGGTGTCAAAACAAATTCCATTGTCATTCCCTTCGGATTTTTCCAAACTAAAACTAAAAAGCATGTGGTTGCATTGATTGCTGATTGTTGAAGACAAATTACCTTGGGGCATCTAAATCTACAGCTTGAGCTACAGTCGATGATATATCCATCTGTATCGATCTTTACCACTCATGACGTCATGGAGGTATTGTTCAATCTGTATGCAAACGTTTGTTCTGTAATGGATGGAGGATGTACGTCACCAGGAATCTAAAGGGTAACTATAATAACATGACAGTTTAGTTTCAATCCGGACTATAGGAAATCTCAACTGTGAAGAGTCTACTTTCAAGAAGGGCTAAAGTACAGAGCAGCCCAACGTAAGAAAAACACAGAAAAATGGCAGCAGAGCTGGTACTTTACAAGTTAATGTGAATCGAATACATGTAGTTTGCTCAATATTGTGCGTTCCAAGTGCTGAAATGTCACTCAAGGAAAATGTGCTCTTAATCAAATCTACATTTTTTGTCCGTGTAATTCTTTGTTAGTGTAACTTGGAAAGGTGTCGACACTACTAGAAAGGTGTCCACACTACTAGAAAGGTGTCTATGCTACAAGCAATTTAAGGGCTCTGTGTTCAGGTTCATCAAAGAGGTCATGTCTGATAAGTGACTTGTGACTTGCGGAATGCCATGAGTTAAGGCCATGATCCACCACTAGCACACACCACGTGGGAAGGCCATGGTCCACCAGTAGCACACGCCATGAGGGAAGGCCATGGTCCACCGGCAGGTAGCATATGCCATGAGGGAAGGTCATGGTCCACCACTAGCACACAATATGAGGGAAGGCCATGGTCCACCGCTAGCACACACCACGAGTTAAGGCCATGGTCCAGCGGTAGCACACGACATGAGGGAAGGCCATGATCCACCGCTAGCACACACCACGAGTTAAGGCCATGGTCCAGCGGTAGCACACGACATGAGGGAAGGTCATGGTCCACCACTAGCACACAATATGAGGGAAGGCCGTGGTCCACCGCTAGCACACACCACGAGTTAAGGCCATGGTCCAGCGGTAGCACACGCCATGAGGGAAGGTCATGGTCCACCACTAGCACACAATATGAGGGAAGGCCATGGTCCACCGCTAGCACACACCACGAGTTAAGGCCATGGTCCAGCGGTAGCACACGCCATGAGGGAAGGTCGTGGTCCACCACTAGCACACGACATGAGGGAAGGTCATGGTCCACCGGCAGGTAGCATATGCCACGAGGGAAGGCCATGGTCCACCAGTAGCACACACTGTGAGGGAAGGTCATGGTCCACCGCTAGCACACACCACGAGTTAAGGCCATGGTCCCCCAGTAGCACATGCCATGAGTTAAGGCCATGGTCCACCACTAGCACACGCCATGAGGGAAGGCCATGGTCCACCGCTAGCACACGCCACGAGGGAATGCCATGGTCCACCACTAGCACACGCCATGAGGGAAGGCCATGGTCCACCGCTAGCACACGCCACGAGGGAATGCCATGGTCCCCCAGTAGCACAAGCCATGAGTTAAGGCCATGGTCCAGCGGTAGCACACGACATGAGGGAAGGCCATGGTCCACCAGTAGCACACACCATGAGGAATGACGTCATAGGGAGATCTACGTCCCCGATGTGGCTCGTGTCTCAGCTAGTTTGGGCGCAGTAGGTGGTCGCAGAAGATATTGATGTCATTACAGAGTCGCTATTGAAGCTTCGGAAGCATTGTTATCAGATTTGATCTGTTTGATTGTGCAACGTTACGCCTACATTATCTTATTGTTTCCTAACTGGCATCTTTTCTTCTGTATTGTTGGCCTGGCTTGTACTGTATACGTAAAACTACATTTCATATGGAATATGTAACTTTTGTAATCTACTTTTATAGGCAGTCTTGATCGATATAAACTTCCTTTATCAATATTGTCTATCGTTGCTTTCGTCATTTTGTAAAACAAATCACTACCAAATCAATATTGAATAATTATTATATATTAATTATATTTAAAAAAGTGGCAATAATATGATCACAATGCCCACATGGCAAAGCACCTAATAGGCGTGCATACTGTAAACATTCGTCTTGTTTTAATGAATCAACAAACAATGGGGGACCAACAAAAACAAAAATCATGATTCGAATTGCTGGGAGAAATCCAAAGTGGAGCAGCGCAATTTTGAAACAGCAAGGGAATGCATGATTTCCCCAATCCTCATTACCAGGAGGGTTTACTGTGGTGTGGAGTGCGCCAGAACTGGAACCTGAGATCAATGGATATAATCCATTGGTCAGACGAAAGTTGGGTCTTGTTGCATGTGGCCCACTGCCATCAGTGTGTCTGGAGACGTCATACGGCATATGATGAGCCGAGTGTCCCACAGTACCATTCAGTGGCTGTTCTGTCCTGGTCTTGGGATGTCTCATGTGACTTTGGACTGGATCTGATAACAGTCTGGGGTAGTCTATACGGGTAAAGGTGTTTGATAAAATATCCTCGATGCGTCAGTAAATCCCCACAACCTTGTACCATCTGTCATGGACACTTAGAAATGTCCTGCCACAAGCCCTGCCCTCATTTGAACACACGTGAGATCATTTGGGACGAAGAGGGAGAACCGGGAACCATTTCGTTCAAACCATGCTGGAAAGGGACCAAGTGCTTCATGAAGAGTGAAATAACGACGTCCCGTATCCATGGCCGGTGCATACACGAATTCATTGTGCTTCATAGCTGAACTCTGTTCCCGTATCATATGCGCAAATGCTGCATGTCACTTTGATGAAATATTATTGAAATGACTTCCAAATTTAATTTGTAAAGACACAATAATATTTCATCAGTTATTCAAGCATGCTAGCTATTAATCCCCGTGGAGAATAAATATTAATGGGGCTTAAATTTTACCCATGTGTATACATCAGTTCTAAATATTATGAATAATGTATCATTGATGGCACACTCGCTTCTTTTGCCTGTTTGGCTTTCATAACTGAAGTTTACCAGTAGCCAGTTTTCGACTTCATTGTGTTGATATCCTGATCATGTATGTAAATGAAGTGACTATTCCTGTTTACAGTCTGTTTGATGGGGCAGGGGCTAGTAACTAACTAATAGTACGTCCATGTGTAATGAATTACCACGTCTCAAGGACACCTTCATGTATCTAATGAAATCGTATGCTCGTCTATTCTGGTCCAGGCGTAAGAGACAGTACGTGTTCGATTCAAGTTAACATAGGGCTTTTATTCTATATTACAATATTTAAGAAATATACGTACAAAATGCACATGACACTTTATTCAGTTTGCAGCGATACAGTTGTTCTGTTACCAGATGCCACTTGTAGTACCCTTGCATGATCTATATACAACATGACGGCATGGAGCTAAGTACTCATGATGGATAAGGAAGTGGATGATTGGCGCTGGTGTAAAACTCATGGCGCCAAGTGTTATAAAGCTGAAGACAGTTCTGCTGTGAACACATATACCGTGATGTGAAGTTGTGCGTGCCTTGCGTCATGGTTATATATTCAACTACAAAACGTTACGTCACGTACATGTATAATGAACCCTAACACTGACCATATGAGATAAGGACAGTATAAACCCCTTTGCAAAATAGAAAATGCCTAGTTTGTAATCTAGCTTCTCGCCTTCATTCATTGGACTTTGTTGGTATTTATCTTAATCCATCTCCAATATCCGCTCAGTTTATTGATTATAGACTGAACTTCTTGTTTTGGATATTGTCAAAGTCAATGGTTAACCGAAATGTTTGTGCACAGTTTGAAGTAACAACCCTAGAGCAAGTAGCGGCAGAGATATCGCCGATGTTGTGGAATGGCTTGGTCTTGGGCATGACGTTGTAGTTGGTATGGGAGGAGGCTCTAGCGACCTTGACGTATCGGTTCCGAGAGTCGCCGTGAGTGGGGTGGTTGTCGCTGGAGGTAGTGTTATTGACGTAGTTATCTGCATCGTTGAAGAAGGTGTGGTTGTGGTGGTAGTAGTGGTAGTAGTTGTCGTCGTCGTCGTAGTAGTAGTAGTAGGAGTTGTAGTTGGTGTTGTCGTGGTGGTCGGCGTTGTTGTGGTTGTAGTGGTTGTAGTTGTTGTAGTGGTTGTAGTTGTGGTTGGGGTTGTAGTTGTGGTTGGGGTTGTAGTTGTGGTAGTTGTAGTTGTAGTGGTTGTAGTTGTCGTGGTAGTTGACGTAGACGGTGTGGTCGGTGGCCCACTCAGTCTATAGAGGACTGGTGACGTAACGTTGACCCAGTACACGGCAGTGGATTTAACAAAGGTGGCTCTGAAACAGCGTTATTATATGCCAATATATTCAACTGACCCTTACGTGTAGCATAAGGCACGACTCCGAGGTTTAGAAAGTAAGACCCGAGACGGATGAGTGGGGAGAAGTAACATCACGTGGCGCTCAAGGTCTTACTTCTCACCATGACCTTACTTTCCCAGCCATAACCTCTCAGTCATAACCTCGGAGGAGTCCTTATAACACATACAAACCATCAGTGATCGATAATTAGGTGATCGTGGAATGAAGCTATAAAACAGTAACTGAAGCGCTAGTAAAATCAATATAACGACAGTAGGCATAACTATGAATAGATAATTTAACACCGACATCTTTGTCTACACGTTGGCTTTGAAGTAGAACGTCCGTATATTAACCTGACAGAGGCGCTTCCTTTCCTACTAGGATGAACATTTACTCTTAAAACGTGATCCTTGACGGTATTGACTGATTTCAAACACTCATATATCATTTAAATTTGAATGTTGATGTCGGTATAGAGTTAGGAAAAAGTAAAACCGGGATAGAGGTCTACTTACAAAAAGTAAAACCGGGAAATAGGTCTTGCTTGCAAATAGTAAAACAGGGAAATAGGTATTGCTTGCAAAGAGTAAAACCGAGAAACAGGCCTTACTTACAAAAAGTAAAGGCTGGGAGCAAACAAAAACCTCAGATGCGGTTAGTCTGGGGAAAAATGCTATGTGGAAGCCATCGACAGAAGCTTCCCCCAGGTTTATATTAGTAGAGAGACAGAACCTTTGGTGTATACGGAGCTTTCTTGTGTAGTTAGTATGGTTGACGGGCAATATACTTGGATAACCTAATTTAACAAAAGGAAAAAGGAGAAAAAAGTCAAAAAGAATTATAATGGTTCTTTTCGAAGACACCTCAATTCCATACATGGATAGACCACAGTGTTACCTGACCTTGACCTTCCTGTGTTCGTACCTCATTATGACCTTGTGGTTAAAGTTGTCTGGTGGCGTCCATGACACAATCAGCCGGTCCTTCTCTATTCTGGAGGAATGACTCATTGCGGCCTGGGTGTAACCATACATATCGTCACATAATGTACTAGACAATTAATACTATCATGAACATATCGGAGGGATAAATATTTTTTACAAGGAATATTAAATACAGCGGTATGATTGTCATTATTTTTCAGAACCACAAACAAAGCTGGTAAGACAACATTCTTTGGTAACACAATATGCAATATAACTCCGACATGTGTGAGCGACAGAAACTGCAAACTATACACATGTTGTATGGTATGCATGATATTACGTCCGAATGGACAGCTGGAGTTCTATGCGCTTGTATAAAGTAGCTGCTCACCTTTGTACCAAAGCAGGTGATGATTTTTGCTGGTTTCTGCATTGGTACGATGCTGAATGTCCCGACTGGCACGGTGGTGTTGGGGCAGGTCAAGCATCTAGCCTGTAGTAGGAACCCACGGAATGTCGAAGACGATAGTGACTCCAGCGTAACTGCAACGTTTACACACAAAAACTACGTCGAGACAGCTTGACTTTATATAGGGACATTGTGCGTATGGTATTTAACTTACATTCGGAAGAAAAAATATTTTGCAGTACATTGCACATTAGCAACATTACTACTACTACTACCTCTTCTTCGTCGTCTACTGCTACTGTTGCTGCAAGTGGTCTACAACTATTGCTGCTTCTACTACCACTACTATACTACTACTACCACTGTTACTACTGCTGCTACCACCATCACCACCACTACTACCCCCATTACAACTACTGCTACCGATGCTATTGTGCTACTGTTACCACCACTGCTACTGATGCTAGTGTGCTACTGTTGCCACCACTGCTACTGATTCTAGTGTGCTACTGTTGCCATCACTGCTACTGATGCTAGTGTGCTACTGTTGCCACCACTGCTACTGATGCTAGTGTGCTACTGTTGCCACCACTGCTACTGATGCTAGTGTGCTACTGTTGCCACCACTGCTACTGATGCTAGTGTGCTACTGTTGCCACCACTGCTACTGATGCTAGTGTGCTACTGTTGCCACCACTGCTACTGATGCTAGTGTGCTACTGTTGCCATCACTGCTACTGATGCTAGTGTGCTACTGTTGCCATCACTGCTACTGATGCTAGTGTGCTACTGTTACCACCACTGCTACTGATGCTAGTGTGCTACTGTTACCACCACTGCTACTGATGCTAGTGTGCTACTGTTGCCATCACTGCTACTGATGCTAGTGTGCTACTGTTGCCATCACTGCTACTGATGCTAGTGTGCTACTGTTGCCATCACTGCTACTGATGCTAGTGTGCTACTGTTGCCACCACTGCTACTGATGCTAGTGTGCTACTGTTGCCACCACTGCTACTGATGCTAGTGTGCTACTGTTACCACCACTGCTACTGATGCTAGTATGCTACTGTTGCCACCACTGCTACTGATGCTAGTGTGCTACTGTTGCCACCACTGCTACTGATGCTAGTGTGCTACTGTTGCCACCACTGCTACTGATGCTAGTGTGCTACTGTTGCCACCACTGCTACTGATGCTAGTGTGCTACTGTTGCCACCACTGCTACTGATGCTAGTGTGCTACTGTTGCCACCACTGCTACTGATGCTAGTGTGCTACTGTTGCCACCACTGCTACTGATGCTAGTGTGCTACTGTTTCCACCACTGCTACTGATGCTAGTGTGCTACTGTTGCCATCACTGCTACTGATGCTAGTGTGCTACTGTTACCACCACTGCTACTGATGCTAGTGTGCTACTATTACCACTACTGCTACTAGTGTGCTACTGTTACTACCACTGCTACTGATGCTAGTATGCTACTGTTGTTGTTGCTCCTACTTGCAATAGAACTATAACTGTTTCTATTACTGCTACTACTTCTTAAACTGTAGACATATACACTACTCTGTACCTCTGGATGTTACTACCAGTGCTACCTTCCACCTACCGTTAAGCTTGTACCCATCGTAGAAACCCGGATAGCTCAATGTTAGCCTGTAGGGAGGAGTGGACGTCTGGATGGATCCAGGATGACCCGTGGGCTCCATGGATCCACATGACTGAGAGCTGGCTCCAAATGGAAAGCTGACAGTAGTGGGAGCGTGGATCCACAGCGCACAGAGTACGATAAAAATCATCCTCTGAAATATGTAGCTTTCGTCTGAAAATATCCTCTATGTTTTTTCAAAGTGTAACAATGTTCACGTTAGAGTAGTCTAGTGATTGGAACGTCAACACATCGATTCCCCAGAAAACGATGTCAAGCCCGTTGTAATTATTGGAATATTACTAAATACGACCTAAAACCATATTCACTCACCCTTTTTGTGTACAATGAACCATATCAGTGCCACATTATCTAAAGGAATATCACCTTAGGTACAATATACTTAGATATACGTACATTATAACCAGTCTTCAAAATGAGAAACGCATGATTTTGTGGTGATTTTGAGAATATTTGCCTCCTGTACCTGCGGCACAAGCGATACAAATATACCATTTAAATTCCCTCGGATTAGAAGCGTTTGAAAAATATTCGCCAAATCATCACCAATAAAATATGCAAAACAAAATGCACGTGCAAGCAAGTGGAACAGCAAGCGGTATCGACCACTATAAAAGGCAAACGTTGTATTGAATTTTGTCAATCGTTTTTGCTTGGAAAAGAGGAAGTCATCATGCCACAACTGCGTGGCGCCAAACGAAACATCACCACCTTGAAGCTGGGGAGTCGCAGTCTGCAGTTGAGGTGGTGTCGTAGAGTCCGGGACTGGAGCGTTAGAAACTGGAGGCGAGTCGAGTTCAGTGATGAAATACAATTTCGCCTTCGCGATTACAATTCGTCTTCACGGAATGGAAGAAAGCAGTTTGCCCCTAAATGCTGACTCGGGGAGGAAAGTGCTATTGTGAGGGGTGCAATATCCAGTATACAAAGATCTGATTTAGTGTTACTTAAGGGCAAACACAGGCTGGAGTTGTGTTGGCGAACTCTTGCTTGATAAACCTTTCACTCATTGCAGTAAAGAAGCTACTATCTATAGAGGATTTCCTTCACATTTACCACGTCAAAATGCCTCACGAAATATTTAGACCATTGTTTACTAAACATACTTGTAGATTTTCTGGATGTTCAAATCATTTTGGCTGTTGACTTTAACGTCTAAACAGGTCTATAGACATATCATATAGTATGCGATGCTGCCAGTGATGATATGTCAGGTTTTCATGACAGGTACTATGCTGGTATGTTTAAGTGTCCGGGAAAGTCGAGAGATACATGCGTTCATGTGTTTGGGAAACAGCGTATTAATCTATGAAGTTACTGGATGGAATGATAACACAGATACGATAAGATTAGATATGCCCGTGAGGGAATTTGACTTAATGAGAATTTGAATGAGAATAATCACACAGATAACAGATAAATGCATAAAAACGAGACCATCATTACATACAAATGTACAACAACATGAATATGGAGAACATTAACGAATATTCCACAAAGAAATTGATAATGATACAGAAGACATTCTATAATGACTGGCTTTGCATGTCGGTACATTATACCGACGGCCAGAGTGCCAAAGTTCAATTCTTTTGTAAAATATGAGAGGGGTCAGTTATGATTTTTGTAGCTAAATTCAGAGCCTTTCCTCCATAAAGTTTATCTATTCTCTTAAGACAAATTAGTAATTTTCTCTCTTTCTATTTCTTTCTATTTTTGAGAGAAAAGCATACGTATCAGTCGACTACTTCGACGTCTCAACAGAAATGTCCTACTTGGTTTGGTTTTCTTATTTACATATTCAACGAGTCGTACAACGTAACTATCTCATGTAATCTGAACTCAAAAGGAGAAGTGGAGGTCAGATTTAAATGGCTTTTTTGAATGATGATTCTCATAACGAGTCCTTAAAAATAGCATTTCAGAGTTTTCACAACATTTTGAGTGCCGAAACAATGACTGCGATAATTCAGTATGGTGCTAATGGGTATAGTTAAAGGTAATATTAATAGTAAGTACACGCACCAGGGGTTGATCCATAATGTAATGCAGAAAATAAACCAAACGCTTGCTTGATAAATGTAACCGCAATAAACATTTTGCAGCATTGTGATCGGAGGTGCAGTTTCACGTTCGAAAGTCTAAAGTATCAGTACCATCCATACTTGTTCCACATTGAAAATACAACTTTAAAGCTCTGATGTCACTGATTACATAAAGAGATTACATGTGCGCATGGACCTGGTGCTACCATAACACAGTTGGGTAAATGAGGAGATACTGTTTTAATTCTATATCCTCATACTCTTTTAACACTATTTTCAGTTGTGGTGGCTGGATGTGTCATCAAACAGTTTTATATTTCCCCTCCACAAGAAGTGAAGTATCCATGATATTTATAGCTGTGGGGATATGACTCTCATGGAGACGTGTGGCAGGGTATGTACTCAGGTTCTACATAACATGCTGAAACAGTTTGTTGAATTGTACGACAAACTTCATGAATGTTAGGCAGGTTACTTGATAGCCTGCGTTACTGTTGACAGTATGTTTATGACGCTCTCTCTAGTTCACAAGATAAACTGTCCTGCAGTTTTCCAGAAGGCCTTCGATTCGATTAAAAGGGACATTTTAGGGGTTGTTCTTCTCTCATGGGAAGACCTTTGTTTGTATAAAGGATATTTCTTCCAAAACATTATCATCGGTTCTCATTTCAAAAACAGTATCGTATGTTAAATGTGTTTGTGGTGTTAGACACGGTTCCATTAGAAGCTACCATTTGCTTCACTATTCTTTAAGCAGGTAGAGAATGATATCAAACAGTTTGGAGGTAGAGGAATCATTCATTGTTCACCAGAGTTTAAGGGAATATTTCCTCATACTACAAAGGAAAATAGTTTCTTTACAAACATTCTATAGCAAATGGGGGTTTACGAAATACTTTGAACAAATCAAAGTGTTGGTAGTCAGAAACAGGGAAATTAACGTAGTGAAGTGAAAGCTGGTCGACACACCCCTCCTGGTTTCTACATTTTATAGCTATTGTCTTTTCTAATAGATTATTGTTGGTTGATAGCTGTCCAGGCATTGGTGTCCAAAGCTAGTAAAACCCTGATTCCTATAAAACAGCGTTGCTATTAACTGAGCAATATTTCGCCTAAAGTTTCGCTCAGAATGTTTGACCTTCAACATTGAACCTATTACTATATTACCAAGGGGGTGGGGGTGGGGGGTAGGGGTGGGGGTGGGGGTGGGGTGTGTGTGTGTGTGGGGGGGGGGGGGTGGGTGGGGGGAGGAGGAGAGAGAATTGCTTGTTCATTATGTAATTTGCTGCGATTGAAAATTAAATTCCTTACGTACTGATATGCCCCGTGTATTCACATGTTCGTTCAAACTGTTTCCATTTTCCACTGTACATATCAATACTTATTCAAGGATCTGCGATGAAATACATATCAACAATACATATTAACAGCATCATTAAAGACGCCGATCTTCATAACTATAATATTTGCCGTATTACAGTTTTTCCAAAATACCTTCATTGTATAAGTTGTACGTGAGTCCGAGCCATAGAGGTCAAATAACATGAATAAGATTGTTATTACTTTCATAAAATATACTAGATTGTGAGAATTCACTAGTGGCTGTATATCGGAGATGTAAGCCATAGGGGCACCAGGGGGAAAATATATCATTTCAAAACTAGAAGCAATGCTGAAAGTCTTTTGTTAAGAATTATCAATAAGGTTGGGTGAGTTTAGAATCCAACTTCAGAGAATAATGTGCAAAAGTATAAACAATCTGTTCATAAATATACTTTCTTTTCACTGTAGCCACCTTACCTTGCTCTGTCGATACCTGAACCAAACCCCATGGCTTGGAAACTACCAGACATCAGATCTTGCAACACTGATTCCTGTCAATGTTTATGGACCAGCATAGCCCATGCATACAAAGCACTTAAAACAATATTACTGTTTGGAGTGGAAGCAGGGAACTCAAGTTAACTTCATTTCATATTCAGCTGACACTGGTCCTCGCTGATTGATAACATGCCCGTGTGTTCGTGTGAAATATAGTGCTGTTTTATAAGTGTGCACTATGTTTTATTATGCAGTTAGTTAGATTTATATGGTGTATTAGCCCTTACTGACGTTGATGCATGCTGCTGAATACAGAGCTACAAGGGGATATCAGCTGAGTCATTAGTTAAAACTGTATATTCAGCAAATATTACATTCAGAGGAAATATTCAGAGAATATTACAGTATATTTTGAAATTCAACCATGGAGGACTGTGTACAGTTACGTATCTAACTCCCAAGGCAAATGTAATGGGGAACGTTATTTAAAAATTCTGAAGTAATGTATCACGAATATAAGTTGAATCAGTCTGAAATATTGCTCACACCCTTTTTACCTTTTCAAATCTTAAAAATTATCTCTGGGGTTCACACGATTGAGTAAATACTCATATATACCACTGGGTAGAGCTACTTAGGTAGGTTGATATATACGTTAATTCACAAACATGGCCGATGAGTGGATAAAGTCAGCAAGCCATAAAGCTGAGTGATTGTGGACAAGACTAGAATAGCGTCCCAGCACTCATTTGAGAGACACCAACCATCTGTTGTAGGACGAGCAGAAGATTTGTAAAATGCCTTTGCATTATAAAACTAAAACATGATCTACGTGAAAGTTGACCAACATGTCTTAAGGGGCCGTTCATAATTTATGGCTATGTGTGTGTGTGTGTGTGTGTGTGTGTGTGTGTGTGTGTGTGTGTGTGTGTGTGTGTGTGTGTGTGTGTGTGTGTGTGTGTGTGTGTGTGTGTGTGTGTGTGTGTGTGTGTGTGTGTGTGTGTGTGTGTGTGTGTGTGTGTACAACATGTATACAAAGTTAGTGAACTTACCCCCAACACACACACACACACTTGCTCCCCAGAACAAAATGGGTGACCCATCATCAACCCCCAGCCATTAATTATGAACGATCCCTAGAGGTGTTACATGCCCGACACACTGCGACGAAGTTAAACAGTATATGCAAATATGGATACCTACATTTGAGGGGTGTGTCGTATATTGATTCATATAGCGATTCTGCAGCATCGGCTATCCGAGACTGGCGACATTATTATGCGTGGACAAGCGGAAGCTGACTTATTTATTGAATTCTGTGTGAACCCCATATAAGGTAGAATACTTATCATTGAATATCTAAGTATCGAGGTTAACACAAGGTAAGTCATTTTTATGTATATAAATGTATACATATTTACTTGATTAATTCCTGTAAATTTTCGTTATCTGATTTAGAAGGTTTGTTACGTGGATAGACAGTTAGATCAGTTTTCATGGTGACATTATCGACGCATTTTTGTCTCCTAAACAAACCCGTCGATGGTCAACGATTTTTCATTCGTTATTGTTCCGGTAACCATCGTGATTTATGCTTTTCATATTGTTTATTTTGAATATATCGTAACCAGTCAATAATTTTTATTTACCGTATTGTTTACATGTGATTTTTTGTACCAAATAATATATACTGCATAAGGTAGATCGTTCTCGTTATGACTGAACACAAATATTTCAAGATAGGTTTAATGTAAATATATTCATATTTTTAGCAATTTTTATGCACGAGTGATAAAGTTTCTGTTTTTTCGAAAACAGCATATTTGATGATAATGTAGTCAATGATAATGGTTAGTAGATAATGATTGATGTAAGTATGTCAGTACATGTCATGTGTAAATTAGTGATTCCTCATTTTGCAATACCAAAAAAAGAGTTGTGTTTGTTGCACAGATGATGTCTGTGAGTCAATATTCCGTGTACATACTCTTCCTCCAACTCTACGTCACTGCGGGGTTTCCATTCGGAGCGAGTCCTCAGGCCTGTGGTCACATGAAACCTGTAGGACATCCGGGAGTGGAAAATACTACTCCAGCTCCTTACAGGGTGCTTGTCAGTCACAAGAACTACTACGATGGGCACTATCTCAATGGTTAGACAGGAAACATATTTATATTGTATATATTCTGCAATGAATAATGCGTATCAAACAAAACTTCACGTATTTCCAGAACACAAGTGAGCGCCAAAGATGAATTGTAATGTTAGTTCTAAATCTTTAGCATACAGGGATCGATATAGTTCACGTATAGCCTTGGTCAGGAGTGAAGACTAAAGGCATCAGTGATAGTACGATATACCGAGTTGATTATTACGTCACGAAACATTAACTCAGTATTTTCTTTCTGTAACTGTACCACCATGTCTGTAGATGTAGATGTACCATCATGTCTGTAGATGAACATGTACCACCATGTCTGTAGATACACCATCATGTCTGTAGATGTACCACCATGTCTGTAGATGTAGATGTACCACCATGTCTGTAGATGAAGATGTACCACCATGTCTGTAGATGTAGATGTACCACCATGTCTGTATATGAAGATGTACCACCATGTCTGTAGATGTAGATGTACCACCATGTCTGTATATGAAGATGTACCACCATGTCTGTAGATGTAGATGTATCACCATGTCTATAGATGTGCCACCATGTCTGTTGGTGTAGATGTACCACCATGTCTGTCCATGTAGATGTACCACCATGTCTGTAGATGTAGATGTATCACCATGTCTATAGATGTGCCACCATGTCTGTTGGTGTAGATGTATCACCATGTCTGTAGATGTAGATGTATCACCATGTTTGTAGATGTACCACTATGTCTGTAGATGAAGATGTACCACCGTGTCTGTCCATGTAGATGCATCACCATGTCTGTAGATGAAGATGTACCACCGTGTCTGTAGATGAAGATGTACCACCATGTCTGTAGATGAAGATGTATCACCATGTTTGTAGATGTACCACTATGTCTGTAGATGAAGATGTACCACCGTGTCTGTCCATGTAGATGTACCACCATGTCTGTTGATGTAGATGTATCACCATGTTTGTAGATGTACCACTATGTCTGTAGATGAAGATGTACCACCGTGTCTGTCCATGTAGATGTACCACCATGTCTGTAGATGTAGATGTATCACCATGTTGTAGATGTACCACCATGTCTGTAGATGAAGATGTACCACCGTGTCTGTCCATGTAGATGTACCACCATGTCTGTAGATGTAGATGTATCACCATGTTTGTAGATGTACCACTATGTCTGTAAATGTAGATGTACCACCATATCTATAGATTAAGATGTACCACCATGTCTGTAGATGAAGAATTACCACCATGTCTGTAGATGAAGGTTTACCGCCATGTCTGTAGATGTACCACCGTGTCTGTAGATGAAGATGTACCACCATGTCTGTAGATGAAGGTGTACCACCGTGTCTGTAGATGAAGATGTACCACCATGTCTGTAAATGTAGGTGTACCACCGTCTCTGTAGATGAAGATGTACCACCATGTCTGTAGATGAAAATGTACCTTCATGTCTGTAAATGTAGATGTACCACCATGTCTGTAGATGTAGATGTACTGCCATGTCTGTATATGAAGATGTACCGCCATGCCTGTATATGAAGATGTACCACCATGTCTGTAGATGTAGATGTACCACCATGTCTATAGATGTGCCACCATGTCTGTGGGTGTAGATGTACCACCATGTCTGTCCATGTAGATGTACCACCATGTCTGTAGATGTAGATGCATCGCCATGTCTGTAGATCTAGGTGTACCACCATGTCTGTCCATGTAGATGTACCACCATGTCTGTAGATGTAGATGTAGCACCATGTCTGTAAATGTAGGTGTAACAGCATGTCTGTATGTGTAGATTTACCACCATGTCTGTAGATGAAGATGTATCACCATGTCTGTAGATGTACCATCATGTCTGTAAATGTAGATGTACCACCATGTCTGTAAATGTAGGCGTACCACCATGTCTGTAGATGTACCATTATGTTTGTAAATGTAGATGTACCACCATATCTATAGATTAAGATGTACCACCATGTCTGTAGATGAAGAATTACCACCATGTCTGTAGATGAAGGTTTACCGCCATGTCTGTAGATGTACCACCGTGTCTGTAGATGAAGATGTACCACCATGTCTGTAGATGAAGGTGCACGACCATGTCTGTAGATGTAGATGTACCACCATGTCTGTAAATGTAGGTGTACCACCGTGTCTGTAGATGAAGATGTACCACCATGTCTGTAAATGTAGGTGTACCACCGTCTCTGTAGATGAAGATGTACCACCATGTCTGTAGATGAAGATGTACCTTCATGTCTGTAAATGTAGATGTACCACCATGTCTGTAGATGTAGATGTACTGCCATGTCTGTATATGAAGATGTACCACCATGTCTGTAGATGAACATGTACCACCATGTCTGTAGATGTAGATGTACCGCCATGTCTGTAGATGAAGATGTACCACCATGTCTGTAGATGTAGATGTATCACCATGTCTATAGATGTAGATGTACCACCATGTCTGTATATGAAGATGTACCACCATGTCTGTAGATGTAGATGTATCACCATGTCTATAGATGTAGATGTACCACCATGTCTGTATATGAAGATGTACCACCATGTCTGTAGATGAAGATGTACCTTCATGTCTGTAGATGTAGATGTAGCACCATGTCTGTAAATGTAGGTGTAACAGCATGTCTGTATGTGTAGATTTACCACCATGTCTGTAGATGAAGATGTATCACCATGTCTGTAGATGTACCACCATGTCTGTAGATATAGGTGTACCACCGTGTCTGTAGATGAAGAGTTACCACCATGTCTGTAAATGTAGGTGTAACAGCATGTCTGTATGTGTAGATTTACCATCATATCTGTATGTGTAGATTTACCATCATGTCTGTAGATGAAGATGTACCACCATGTCTGTAAATGTAGGCGTACCATCATGTCTGTAAATGTTGGTGTACCATCATGTCTGTAGATGAAGATGTACCATCATGTCTGTAGATGTAGGTGTACCACCGTGTCTGTAGATGAAGATGTACCACCATGTCTGTAAATGTAGGCGTACCACCATGTCTGTAGATGTACCATTATGTCTGTAAATGTAGATGTACCACCATGTCTGTAAATGTAGATGTACCACCATGTCTGTAAATGTAGATGTACCACCATGTCTGTAGATGTAGATGTACCACCATGTCTGTAGATGTAGATGTGCCAAATGTCTGTTTATGAAGATGTACCTACACGTATAAGGCTTTAGATGCACCAATATAAAAGATAACCTAGATAAGCGGTTTAGTCAAGTGTATATGGCGTGCTAATCTTCCAGTGACCCTGATATCGGTGGTGAGCGGTATCAAGTTCCGGGGTTTCCTCCTCCAGGCACGGTGTCGGACGTGCACTAACCCAACTATACCAGTCGGTGCATTTAGAACAATCCGGGGGCAGCCACCCGCCAGAGTGATGAACTGCTTCAACACCATTGTGAGTATAATGTTCACAAATAGTACAAATATCTGAAAGTACATAACCCTGATGTTGCCACACTACTAGCTATTGATTTTGTACCGAAATCTCTCTTTATTTCCAGTATTTGGGGTTTTCTGTGTGTGATTTTTATCATTCCTTCGAATGGACTTTCGTAACGAGGAAAAAATGGGAAAAAAGAAACTTCCGAAAGAAACTTGAAATATTGAGAATAAAATCAAAGCAACATGTTTTTAGTTTTGGCTATAAGATACCGCAAATATAATCAAAATTAGGAAAATGAATGAGAGAAGAAATCGATCCTTCAAGAAAATATAATTAATAACCAAAAGTAATCTAAGCCATGAGAACAAGATTCGAAATTTCTTGTTTGAGTAAAATATGAGATATGTGGGTTTAAAATAAAATAATTCTTGATACCAAAGTGACATCACAAGGCTTCGTAACATAACTGTTGAGAAAAGTGGTGATAGTCAACGCTTCACTATTGCTGGCAATGCAATAACGCATGCTGTCTCCATTCGTCTGGACAGCCGTCTTCGTGGTCTAAT
This sequence comes from Haliotis asinina, assembly GCF_037392515.1. NCBI lineage: Eukaryota > Metazoa > Mollusca > Gastropoda > Lepetellida > Haliotidae > Haliotis > Haliotis asinina. Next base: position 20,928,538 of record NC_090286.1, on the reverse strand, counting down.
GAACTTTCTGTTAGATTGAACATGTGTGACCTATGGCAAGTGTCTGCAGAGTATTGTTTTCCCTCCTTATAGGGTGCTGCAACTCAGCTGTCAAAAATACCCAAGGACAAACTTGTGATCACTTGGACACCTCCGCATAATTTTGACAAGGAAGTTCATATGAGGTATGGTTATGAAGAGACTAACGTTACCTGATCAAGTGAGTACTCTGAACATAAATGACCCATTTTATGCAACAAAAACATATTTCAACGGTTTATAAGAAAATTGTACTTCAGTCAGTTCACAGTTTTTAAATAAGATAATCAATAAGATATTGATACATTTGTCTAATGTTTCTGACTCTTTATTAGAGTAACCTTCGTGGAGTCAAGGATGTCATACTGGGCAAATGTGATATCTGAACCTATCACGAAAGGCAGCGGTCCACCAACATCAACACATACAACCCCAACTGTAGCTACCACGACACAAGCAGCCACAACGACTGAAGTCACAACAAAAACGCCAATCACAACGACTGTAGCGACAACTTCACAACCAACCACGATTGTAACTACACAACCAATCACACCTGTTGTAAGTAAACAACCAACCAAAATGTCTGAGGCAACAACAAAAACAACCACAACGACTGTAACTACACAACCAACCACAATAATTGTAACTACACAACCAACCGCAACTACTGTAAGTACACAACCAACCATAACGACTGTAACTACACAACCAACTACAACTACTGTAACTACACATCCAACTACAACTACTGTAAGTACACAACCAACCGCAACTACTGTACGTACACAGCCAACCATAACGACTGTAACTACACAACCAACTACAACTACTGTAACTACACAACCAACCACAACGACTGTAACTACACAACCAACTACAACTACTGTAAGTACACAACCAACTACAACTACTGTAACTACACATCCAACTACAACTACTGTAAGTATACAACCAACTACAACTACTGTAACTACACAACCAACTACAACTACTGTAACTACACAACCAACTGCAGCTACAGTAACTACACATCCAACTACAACTACTGTAACTACACATCCAACAACAACTACTGTAAGTACACAACCAACTACAACTACTGTAACTACACATCAAACTACAACTACTGTAACTACACAACCAACTACAGCTACAGTAAGTACACATCCAACTACAACTACTGTAAGTACACAACCAACCGCAACTACTGTAAGTACACATCCAACTACAACTACTGTACGTACACAACCAACTACAACTACTGTAACTACACAGCCAACCATAACGACTGTAACTACACAACCAACTACAACGACTGTAACTACACAACCAACCACAACGACTGTAACTACACAACCAACTACAACTACTGTAACTACACAACCAATTACAACTACTGTAAGTACACAACCAACTACAACTACTGTAAGTACACAACCAACTACAACTACTGTAACTACACATCCAACTACAACTACTGTAAGTATACAACCAACTACAACTACTGTAACTACACAACCAACTACAACTACTGTAACTACACAACCAACTGCAGCTACAGTAACTACACATCCAACTACAACTACTGTAACTACACATCCAACAACAACTACTGTAAGTACACAACCAACTACAACTACTGTAACTACACATCAAACTACAACTACTGCAAGTACACATCCAACTACAACTACTGTAAGTACACAACCAACTACAACTACTGTAACTACACAACCAACTACAACTACTGTAACTACACAACCAACTACAACTACTGTAAGTACACAACCAACCACAACGACTGTAACTACACAACCAGCCACGACGACTGAAGCACCAACGAAGCCAAACACAACGCCTGTAACTACACAGTCAACCACAAGGACTGTAAAAATAAAACCAACCACGACGACTGTAACTTCAAAACAAACCACAACTACTGTAACTACACAACCAGCCACAACGACTGTAGGAACAACTTCACAACAAACCACAACAATTGTAGCTACAACAAAACCTACCACAACGGCTGTTGCAACAACGTCACTTAAAACCACAACTACCGTAACTAAACAACCAGCAACAACGACTGAGGCGATAACAAAACTAACCACTGAGGCAACAACAACAAAAGCAACCACAACAACTGTAGTTACAACAAGAAAGCTAACCACAACGACTGTAGTGTCCACAACGCAACCAAGGACCACAGCCGTAGCTACACCAACCACAAATGGCACAACAAGCCAACAAACAGCTACGGTAAAACTTTCAGCATCAACACAAACAGCCACAAAAATACCTACAACACAACCAAGAACATTGACTGAAACTACAACAGGAGTGATAGGAACCACACAACCAACAAGAACAGTGACCACAGTGGCATCCATGGACAAAAGATCAACAACAGCAGCAACGCTTGCGTGGATCACAGCCGCCAGTGTATCAGTGGACATCAGCCTCCTAACCAGCTCTGTTCCTGAGGAAAGGCCGAACTTGCCAGTTGACTCCACACTGTCTTCCCAGTCACAACCCCAGCATGTAAACTCCCCATGGCGTACAATACCTTACCCCGTGACGACCATGTGTTCTTCGTGTAAACAACTTGGGCCAGCAGTGTGGATAACAGTGGCTGGGGTTAGTGTTGTAGTACTGGCGAAGTACCAGAGCGTTCATTTATTGTGACAATGAATCATCAAACGGTAAAATCAACCACACGTTACACTCATCGCGATACCAAAAAACGTGTGAAGAAGTTAGAAAGCTTGGAATGAATGAACAGATTATGTTTTCACGGGAAGTAGTTGAACTGAATAATCTCCTGCGGGAAACGTTGAGCACTGCACTCTGAACACGTGTGTATTATCCAGATATATACCAAACTAATAAAATAATTTAAAATACATTTCTTAAAGTGTGTAACTGTTTATATTTTATAAGTATTGTATAATCACTCTTTGATTGGATAAAAATATACTCACTGAAACGAATACGCGAAAACATGAAAGTGCAAATGTTCGTGAGTTTATTTCCATTCCATTCAAAGCACAGTACATATCTTGTGAAGAAACATGGAAAGGAATAAAAGAACACTTGTACTTTCATGTGTTCCCTTATTCGTGTACATTGGTATATTTCTAGAGAAGGTCAAGTTAAGCTCGTCAGAGAAACGTACAAGAACGTGTTAATACAATAATAACACCGCTACCTCAGTGGATCGCTATATACAGGGACCTTAGCTTGAAGAACATTTGGTAAATAGAGCTCTGATGCTATGGTCGTAGTTCCAGTCCATATTCAGCTATAGTGCAACTATTTTACAACGCCTACATACACAAACAGATTCTCAGGGTTTGATATATTAATACGTAAATATATGTCGAATGAAGCTTTTTCAACACTTATCAGAAAGGCATACTTTGGCATGTCTTAACCCCAACTTCCACGACGATGCTATAAATATGGATTCATTTCACATACTGATTTTTCAGTGAAGATTTGCTTACAGTTTGGACATATTTGTTCTTGAACCTTTATGATAATGCAACACTCATGGTAACGAGGAAGACAATTCACATTTGTCATGTCGGCTAGTGGTGCACACAGTTCAAAAACGAAAACTTTGTTTTTTTTCTGAGACTGGAAAAATTAAACTCTTTGGAGTTTGGAGAAGCTAAGTCGTATTATAACTACTTATTTCAAATACCTTTCTAAAGACCCTCCATGGCTTTGCGACAGAGATTATGTGGGTCCCTTGCTGAAACGACCAATTTAGACCTTTTGGAGATGGTTACGGATTCAGAAGAAGACAAAATTGAAATATATGATTGTATTTATTCCTCACTGGTACAAAATATTCAGCATTAAAGTTTATGAAATGACTTCAGAAATATCAGAGACAATACTCATAATTTAATAGTTTCTTGTTTCTTATCCATTTGGATTCCGTTTTATCCTCCTATGGTCATCAAATGCTGGATATATTTAGAATACTAAGAGCCTTTGCATGAGAATCCCCAATGTTAGACCAAATGACGATGTTGCAGCAGTGCAGGACGAGGCTGATGGGCTCAGTGTTGTTGGGGGTCGCGTCGGCCGTGGGCGTGCCGTGGATATAGTAACATCAACTGCTAGTGGCACTGACATGACGTTCATTGTCTGGGAAACAACATTTCCCCACCACTCTGTGTGGTTTTTAACAAACGTTGCTCTGAAAATAACAATGCACGAAAAAATGATGTTAAAGCTTTGTTTGACTTAAAGTCTTCATTGCACTTTAGCTGTTTTAGTAACAGCATTATCTAAAACACGTGACACAGCTGTCCGGAACTTTTAACAGTAATCTTATCAAGGTAATCTTCCTGAATTATTGGCGATTTAAACAGTTTGTAATAAAAAAAAAATATTGGATAAGGCAAGTCTATCTCTCTCTCTCTCTGTCTGTCTATCTATCTGTCTGCTTGCCTGCCAGTCTGTCTGTCTGTCTATCTACGCACACACACACACACACACACACACACACACACACACAGGTCCATAATCACATCTTAATGCCTCTCTAACTCCAGTAACTCAGTTCTTCTCTCCAGTTTTATCATAAAGTGACATCACATTATAATATTTCTTTGGGAGTCAAGAACTCACCAGTATTAACCAGAAGCCTAAGCAGTGTCATGTTGTGATGGCCGTTTGGATATTACAAATGGTGGATGGAGTAATACTTCCTACACCCTCACCGCATGATAACGACGTCCGTGAAGCCAGGAGGCGGCATCCATGAGAAGGTCACACTTGTCTTGGGATCCATGGACGATGCTGTCACGGCGGCCTGCAAGTAGCAACTTTCATTAAAATCCTGCCACTTGGTCTTTAAGGTCTTAGCTGTTCTCAAATACAAAGATCAAATACAAGAAGAGCAGTTCTACATCACATTTCCAGAGATTCCATGACTATAAAACCTCTGCCCACTGACCCCACGGCCAGATGTAAGAACTACCCTCACTGACGCCATGACCAGAAAAAGAAACTACGCCCACTGACTCCATGGCCAGATGTAAGATCTACACCCTCTGCCTCAATAACCAGATGTAAGAACTACACCCTCTGCCTCAGTAACCAGATGTAAGAACAACGCCCTATGACTCCATGGCCAGATGTAAGAATATTAGCCCTCTGACTCCCTGAACCCCAAGGAACCTCTGAATATAAACGCCCAGTACACTAGGCAAACCGTAGCTTCGAGGGAGGGTGTGGGTGCCGATTGATACTGACAAAGTTCATAAACTGTACGCAGAAATACAATGCAAACAGTCGGTTAGTGATCGTTGTTTGAAGTCCTAGATAGCACTGTCACAGACGCATCATGTAAGTTTTCGAGTCTGGACACGATAAACCAACAGCTGGGGCATAATGACACACAGTGAAGTGACAGAGCATGACCATATGTGCATCTTAGCTGTCTCCCACGACAAACATATAGCTGAGAATCTGTTTGAAGGCCCGCGTATCTTCACAGAACACTATGCATTTACCATTGTGTTGAAGCAGGCCAGTGTCTCGCTGGGTGGTTGTCCCGCAGGGATGGTGAAGGTTCCAACAGGCACCGTCAGGTTGGAACAGGTGAGGCATCTTGCTTGTAGAAAAAAGTCTACAAATGTGGTCGATATGTCTGCAGACGAAAGTACCACTGAAAACATAACATGGGATACAAAGGATGTGACTATAGCATGATGGTGTTGATTGGGATGGTAGGGATATATATACTAAGTATCCCCCAGGTACCAAAGGCTGATGGCTGACAGATGGCTTGTATGAAAAGCATTGAGGTTGTGCGGATGATCTGACCGTGAGGGGGGGAAGGGGGGGGGGGGGGGGGGAGGGGAGCAACCTTTTCACAACCATACAACCATGCAGATATCCTAATGGATTCCGGTACAAACCTACACATGATGCAGGCATGCAGTACTGAATCTCATTCTAGCAACCTCCACACTACTGACCAGAATGCCAATGCCAGTAACATATACTGGAGTTTATGCTTACCATAGATTCCCACAGGGGCATAAGCTGAGCCATGGTGATCTCTACTAACCAAACTCACGATGAGGACCTATTCTTGCCACTGATCAATGTATACAGAGTATTAGCAAAATGCCTATTCTAACATCAGCTGGTGAGGGGAAACTGGTGTTGTAACCTCGATTGGTGAAAATATACTCCTTATCATTATGCAACATGTTCGAGGATGTCTTTGTCGTCCCCAACTGTCTACCTGGCATTCATCTCTGACACACATATCTGTTCACACAATTACTTTCACTCTACAAGCACATCTGTTATTCTTTACTTTAGCCAGTCATCTTAAATCCATGTTTGTCGGCTGCTACAAGAATGGTGTATTTTAAAGTAAAACCATTAACGGGTTCGCCATCTTCATATTCCGTGGTTGATACTGTGACACGGAAGGGTTGCAGGGAAGTCTGTTCGTCTGATGTCAGGTCAGATGGAACCATATCTATGCAGTTGCTCAAGTGGAACACATTTGCTCCCGTGTTGAAAATGAGGACGCTGAATTCGACGAAGATTATACAAGGCTTCATCTAAGACAGAAATATGTTTTCGCAATAATCACGTGTGGAAGTGAAAACGATCTCAACGTGGACACAGTGAAAATCAAGTGAATCTTATAAAATGCCTGATATCTCGGAACAACATATATGAGAAATAACGTTGGTATATTTCATATAACTGCTTTCACGTATCGTTCTAGACTGCCGAATAAGACAGTTGGCCTGTACAATTTGAGACAGCGGGTTAGTCTTCATACGTTGGACAAAGGAATCCGAACATCCTCTCACTGTTCAAGATTATTCATGGAACTTGTGTAAACAGTTTTGTGTGATCGTGTGAGATTGTTATTTCCATTCCATCCCGCCATCCTACCTTTCATGAATGGAACATCCCCTAAATTATCTTGGGCGACAACAGATATAAACAGTTATATTACAATGATGTTTATGTTGAACTACGGTTTTTTTATGTGTGTACATATCTACCTGTGTGTGTACAGTGTGTGTGAGTGAGTGAGTGAGAACTGAATGCATAAGAAGACATGTACTGTGTGTTATCGTGTACAGCTGTGTTTCTTGTAATTGTAATAGCATTATTTTTCACGCTTCTTGTTATAAGAAGTAGAGGTCGACGTCTATTTTCGTTTAATCAGTAAAATGTTCATTTTTGAGGGACGTATGTTTCATCATATATATCATATACGATATCATATACATCAGCATCACTTACAAAAATATTGTTTCTTTCTTTTAAGCCAACACACTCCGATTTAACTGAAGGATGATAGTACGGGGCGTAACACCCACTCACTACGCCGCTTTAAATTTTGCTTCCACGTTTGGGAATATGGCCAACAGCCATCTGCTCTCAAGGAGGAGACCCGCTCAGCGAGTTTAGTTTTCCGCGAACGCTTTAACCAATTGGCTACCCCAGCGCCCCAAGAGGAAACCCAGATCGTTACATGTTCCTAAACTCTTGGTTTTCTCGTGAAGATTTTACAGACAAGTAAGGACAGTGCACAGTATACTGTGTGTAATATCATCGTATATTATTCACGGCAATATTTTATTTTTTGAACATACCTCGGAAAATTACAGCGGCAGCAGAACGCCGGCAGACTGTGGTAGAACGGACCTGACTGGCAGTGGGCTCACGGAATGTGCAAGTCGGTGGTGACTCCTGCATTTGTGAGTAATCATGTCGTTCATTAGAAGCTCCGTTCACGTGGAAGTGCTGTCATCATGGCGATGGTGCATATATATTTGTCATCATCAGGTTGCATAATTATGTTTACCATGTTTAACTACAAACACGTGCACACATGCGCATGCACACACGCGCAGGTGGTTGAATTCAAAGCACGATCCTCATTACGAGCTGGTGTTTAGTTCATGTGGCGAAATCCTCTAGATGTCCGCGGAATAAAACGCCCAATGCTTATTCTACACGCCAGGTCATGTTGACACGTTTGAACAGCATACGGGATTCAGACAAATGCCATTTTTTTCAGCCGAATGAAAATGACATGCCGCAGTGTTGCATAGATACCTGCCCAGGCGCAGTTCATGTCTTAGCGCACATGTCGACAGTCACCCAGGGTGACATGAATCGACCCTCCTCAGAGTCCTCTTTCCATAATATATTATATTTCCCTGTGCAAGAATATGTAGGGACCAAATACGGATACATGGTGATTCAATAAAACGTAGCCACCCAAAAATATTTTACATCTGAACATAGTTAAATGGTTTAATCGTTTTGCGTGAACTAATCGTATCACAGAACGCTATGTGTAAACCTCCACTGTGCGCTAAGTGGCTTTCCAAAGGGTTATGCTAACCTGCTGGACTAACTAACAAAGGCATACGCAAGTTGAAAAATTGGATATTAAACAAATGTTCTCAAAACGTTAATAAACAGTCGGCAAATACAGCAAACTCAAGGCCCCAAAGACGGATACTACACCCACGTCAAATATATCCCTTACGTAAAGCCATTCGTTGTTTGTTTCATCAGCTATGTATGTGCAATACTTTCTTTCACTCGGCAGTTTACACGACTCTTCTATACATCCGGGTGTTCTTTATTCTTCAGACCGAGAAGCGCCTGAGACATGGTGACATTCTTTTAAAACATGCTGTCACACATTAATGCTCTCACCCCAGCCAATTCCAGCACACTAAACACTACAGTTTCCAATATTTTTTTTGTACATTGTGCTCGTGCAACACGTTTTCTACAAGGAGTGTCTGTTGATGCGAGTCGATCAACGTCGCCTTTTCAACCACGAGCCATCATCAGTGATGCTGAAATTTTGTACTGTTGATCCCAGAAATAGCGTCTCCCATTCTTGTTCAAATGCTCCCAACTTCTCCAGACATATCTTTTCCAGACATGACAACCAGAGAATGAACTTTCAGCTGGCAATGCTTGGTTGTCGAGATTGCTCCTTCGGTTAATGCATGTAACTGTTTAGCAGATGCGAAGATCTATGATCAGGATGTCATTACTGAGATTGCTGGCTGAAATGCCAATGAGTATATTCTTCGTTGAACAACAAATAAAGAAAAATGATGAGCGTTGTATGATAACGGATTTGTTTTCCCTTGCATGTATTTCTCAAGACAGTTCAATGGCACCAGAAAACACATTTTAACACATTGTATAAAGGCCATTTGTTTTGCAAACACTTGGCCACGATTCCTGGGAACAAACTAAGTTTTTACTAAAATTTCAAGATGAAACAGCTGAATTTCAACTCAACAGTATCGTGAAATAATAAAAACAAACACACACCCCCACCCCCACCCCCACCCCCACCCCCACCCCCCAAAAACAAAAAAAACCCCAAAAATAAAAAAACCAAAAACCAAAAAAACAAAAAAAACACAAAACAAAACAACCAAAGCATGCATACTTAATATATCTATCCACCAAACTCACATTATCCACTGTGTTTGCGTTTAATATTGATTTCAGCTCATTCTGGGTAATGAATTGTCCCGTGTTTATTCAAATTTGAGTCAAACCTCACACTTCTTAAGTCAAAACTGGGACTTACGTTTGTTTTGAGAAATCGGGGCCTGCTGTCATCACTGCTTACAATGATCGAAGCATTGTCCATGGAATCGTATCGTTTTATGTACAAACAATACCCAGATAATCTACATCATCCATTATGCATGCTTTTAGAGTTTTAGTAATTAAACACAAACAAAGTGTTTATGTCTCGTTTGGGCCACCTCTGTCACTCAGTGGGCGGTGGGGTAGCCTAGTGCTTTATGGTTTATGACGAATTAGGTAGAGAGCCTTTAAACATAAGATTTTATGTCAATACGTTGTCTTTATGGCATAAACTCGCGTCAGCTGAGACGATCAAACTTTCTCATGTTTTATACCAATATATTAGTCATGACTATGAACAACACCCTACAGTATATCCTTGGTTACACTCCATAAAGCATATATTAGACAGAATCGGTTTATCCGAAGTATATGTAAATCCCCCGGCATATTCTACAAAGTCCTTAGTTTTAAAAGCAAAACAAATCCTAACAGATCAGTTTATTAAAAAATGACATAAAGATAAACATTCCAGTTCCATGGAATTCTATCATCAGTACTTAAAAAAAAACACTGTCCTTTGAAAAATATTTTTTATTTCCAAAATATATACACATCCCTATTTTGAAATTTAGAACCTTAAATCTAAACCTTCCGGCAGATGGCAGAACATACCGAGAGAAGAAAGAATATGTAGATTATGCAACTGCAACCTAGTTGGTGACGAATTCCATTATCTTTGAAAATGTGTCTCACTTAATTCTTACAGAAAATCATTCATCCCCCCAAAATATCACTGTTGGGCCAATTTGTCATCTCTTAGCAAGGTTATGTCGCCTGCCAACTTGAAACTTACCAAAGGTTTATCACTTTTATTTCTCACTTGTATGAATTGTTAGTAAATGACTCATCATCATGTTCATATTTATATTGTCAATATTGTATATTCTTTGCTCATGTACCACCAATGGTGGTTTTTATGAGAATAAAAGAAGTTGATACAGAGACAATCATGACAATGCTAGACATTCATGGATCAAATTTTACTGTAGGGTTCATTATTGCCGGCTGATAGGTTGTCTTAATTTTATGAATTGTATACAGCTTTAAAGGCAGTTTAAAACAATTTAAGGTTGTTTGATTATATTGATAAACTTAAAAACGATGCTATTGGATTATGCTATGGTTACAGTGAAAATGCGTATGTTTTAAGAGGCATGGTTTAAATGATTTTGGTGTAACACTTGTTGTAGACGTTTTATAGAGAAACAAAACATATGTTGTTGATTTACTTCAAAGTAGTTTATTTAAAATTCAATGCTGTCTGATCCTCAGTTTATACAGATTGTCTAGGCTCATTTTGATGTCTTGTGGGTTTTTTTTATAAAACATGAGAGTTTGAAGTATATTTATTGATCTGATTATGAACATACTATTTCTGCATAGAATACTGAATTATAATAAGTTCTTCACTCTAGCAACTAACGTTCTATCGCATTACATGGGCAATCAAACAATACATGACTTTCACCTTGTATTACAAAACTGGTTGTGCAGTAAATCATAGTATTCTTGGTGTTTCGAATTCAATTTTGACACAGGTTTGTATGTGTTAGTATTTGTTGAATACAGTTAACATTCAAATACATAGACTTACAAAAAACAACAAACTAAATTCAAAGCACTTATGGTAATAAATCGAGGCATACCGATCTTGTCCAGCAGAAAACACAGTAATTAATGGAAGTGACAAAGAGGAACAAGGTAGCTGACAAAACAATGTACTCTGCGGTAGTGATAAAGATCAAGATTGCAGACTGAATAATAATAACTATATATCACATAGCCCGGCTACATAGTTTTTGGTCTGTAGAAATATTTGGACATGGCTGTCCTGAAGTAGACACTATAACAACTTCCCTCTGTTCCGTAAAGCTTGGACCCCAAGCTTAAATAAATTCCAAACTGATAGGAGTGAAGCTATGTAAATACCAACATTGCGAATCAGTACATAATCACTGAAAAGTGATTTTTGACGTCGTTGACACCCCGTGCAGCAAGTATATCTGTGCATCGACGGTAAGAGAGCGATCATCTTGTCAATCTGACACCAGAAAAATAATCCAAGGATCATTGCAATGTACAATTTACATTCAGGTATTGGCTACTTCGGACAGTTTTAAGAAATATTTCAAAGTCTGAGCAGGATATTCAAATCTGGATTCTGGCTTTGTGGTGAGGCTCAGTACCAAATGATGATAATAATTAGCGTCATAAAAGTATACATTAAACATCTCAGCAAATATTTCACATTAAGAAAGTTGAAACCAGGAGTCATACTTTACCGCGCGACTCAGACGGTACTTGTGGGTACTGTTGCCCTTTTCAGTATGATGGGTGCTCTTCCCGTGTCTGTGACGGAGCTTGCCCATAAAGTGTGGGTGCTATGCCCAATAAAAAATAATACTCCTACAATGGGGGCTATTCCTGTGTCGTTGACAGAGCTTGCCCATATATTGTGGGTGCTATGCCCAATAAAGAAGTATTAATAAAAACCATACTCTGACTTCAAAATTCTAAAATGCTGAATATTGCTTTGCTGTTAATGCCTTAATATTTACACATGATAAAAATGTGTTTATGGGTATCTGGGGAAAACAATATTCCTATTCTGACTTCATTCTGTATCTATATAAGTAATCAATGTTCACATGCACGAAATACAATATGGTATAGACATAAGACGGTAGTAATGTACCGGTCTATGATCAAACATACCTGGTGGCACTTAGCAACAATAACACATTGTATATCCTGCACTCAGTTCATTTAAGTACACACAGATAAGTAAGTCCTAATGAGCTGTCTTGTACACAGTGTTCACGTTGAAGATGTTCATAAGGTGGCTTCTGGATGAATACACGATCTCCATGGGAGAGACGCACCTACTTTCTTGGTGTGTCATATCTTGCTCTTCCATCCCTAACTTGTGGGTTGTCCATTAGGTGGTTGCTGTATGATACTCCATTCAAGATAGCAGTGTTGAGGGATCATGTTCGCTTGCAATCTCTTCGTTTTGACGTAGAACTTGGGGAATCATCCTTGATACATGATGTTAATGGTAGGCACATAGAGAGGTTTCAAGATCGGGAGTAAGTTAAACGTTACTCCATCCGGACCCTAACACCAGTTCTCAACGGGTTCATATATGGTTGGTGCGTCGACTTCGGATCGGCTCATGGATAGGATGATTGGAGAATTACATACATGCAATACTTTGACGAAGACAAATGATGAATACGTTGGTGAAGACGAAGGAATGGTTTAGTTGTTCAAACTTCTTTAGTTGGTTTCTCAAGACATGACAAACAAGTATACATGAATGAGGTGAACGGACTTCCAGCTCAACCCCAGGGCCTTTCCTGCGAGCGGCATAATCCTGCTCGCACCGGTCGTCCCTACAAAGACAGTCGGAATGCCGGACTCCACACTCACATCCCACGTCTCACCTCTCACGTGCAGTATAGATGTGAGCATCCATATATATAGTTTTTAACAACAATAGACAGGCAAAGATTCAACAATGGACAGATAGAGAAGCTAATAGCACTTCCTTCTACAGCTGATGATGAGAGACACAGCCAAGGGGGATGACCAATAAAGGCCATAAATGTCATATACAGTAATTAATGGAAGTGACAAAGAGGAATAAGGTAGCTGATAAAACAATGTACTCTGCGGTAGTGATAAAGATCAAGATTGCAGACTGAATAATAATAACTAAATATCATATAGCCCGGCTACATAGTTTTTGGTCTGTAGAAATATTTGGACATGGCTGTCCTGAAGTAGACACTGTAACATTTACATTCAATGACTTCAAGCATACCTTGGTTACATTCTCACAGTCCATTGTTTTAATGGTGTCATCCGAGGCGTTGTACTTGGCAAATGTCCCGGGCACTATGGCAGTGTCTATCTTAGTGTTTTATGGAATAACGATGGCATACTGAAAGTAGTCAAGCCAAATATGCCAGAATTGTATACATGGGTTGTATTTCTATGTAATAACTGTCGAAAAGTGGGAGATGACTCGCTACACATGGAGGAATCGTATAAATGCATTTTATGTTCACGTTTTAACTGCAGAATAGTAGTACAAGGAACTCCATAATTAGGAGAATGGCCATATATGCGGCTCTCGGCCTTAATGAGATAAGCAATCTTTTTTGACATATATTTACAGAGCAAAATTAAAATCAAAGTAAAGAACGGAATTCAGACCAACCGTGTTCTGCTCCTGTCAGGACTAAGAGACGCAGCTGTACACAGATCAGGTCAACACTTGACACAACCAACAATAATATCAGGATAATCAAGCATTCCAACCAAATCAGATGACTTTTTGCACGTAACGCTCATCGGTTGTCCCTTTCGGTGGTCTGATGTTTCCATAAATGTAACACACATGATGCCACCATTGGGCGAGTGTCTTTGTTCGAAGGGGCGTAGTCTAATGATTAATGCGTTCGCATTCATGCCTAAGACCCGAGTTCAATTTCCCCCGTGAAGGCCATTTCTGGTGTCAGTGAGATATTGTAGAACTAATGCTAAACGAGAAGTAACACCATACTCACTCGCTCTGTTCGAAATGTGTCTCTAATCACCATGTATACAATGGCTAGTGGGAAACTGTAAATCGAATGTCAGTCGTATTCCTCAGGAGGTTGAGACTGACAATCAATTGACATATTAAAACATAATACTATCAGTATGGTCCTGCGGAATGATAAAGCAATGTAAATGGCATTACATCTTTGAGTGGCATGTTTAAATGTGTGTGAACCAAATAAGGACAAACGTTATGGAGTAACAACTTCTATATTCGGGAGAAACGACGATTGAGTATGGATCCTTGTATTTTGTATACCTTCTTGACAACTATACTAGAATCTGTTTCGAGACGAATCTGAATAAAGAAGTTGTACATCCATAAAGCTGGTTGGTAAATGGCATTATTACTATTATATAAGAGGTAATGCGGTTAACCCGGGTTGGATTTCCGTCACAGGTACAATGTGTGAGGTCCCTTTCATACCAAAACAGGAGTCTCGTTCACCTATTCAGACACTGACCTACTTTTCAGCCGATCCGAATTTTCTCGTGTGAAAGTGAAAATAGACACCAGAAACAAGTCCAATTCCGTGTGTCATAAGAAAGTCGTATTTTACTTTTAAACTTTAATACCACCGTTGTTCTATGTTTTATGTCGAGGCTGAGGCAGCATGCCTTAAGTTTAACTAAGAAATCACAGCCTGACACTGTTTGAGGAGGTCATAAAATGATTCACAATGCGGATTTGTATAAGATAAATTCCGTAACAGACAGTCCAAGTTTCTAGCATCAGAGCCTCGTTTTGAGATGTCCACAATTTTAAAGTTTCCTTTTTCTCGAGGCTCGATGGCGACAGAGCACGCTGTACAGGTACTGTTGCAATATACAAGTGCTTCGATGTATCAATTCATACTGATTAATACTTATGTATTCAGTTGAATAAATCTGGACCGGTTATCGCGCTAAGTTGCTCAATGGCACTGAACCAAGTAAACAGGAAACGAGACTGTTCAATGGTTTCAGTTGCTGGTGTCTCTCACCGTGCATATTGCTCAACGCGGCGTAAAACCGAACTCACTTACTCACGATATGATTACACGATGCCATTTAGAAAGTGGTCAAATGCAACATATGTCATATTTGGGATTTCACTTTCTTAGTAAAGTACAAATTCTAGTACTTTTTTCACTTACTCACCTACTTAATAGAGAACTGTTTAAGAATGATCAACCATATTTGAGACTAGACCCACACTGTTACAGACTCACTGTTGTTACGAGTGTGTATTTTCTGTATATTTTGTTATTAATTAAGTGATAATTATTATTGGGTCACAACATTTAGTGTTTTGAATTATAATTATGATGGGTCATATTTCGTTTTAATAGCTGGTCAACACTTTTAGGATTCTGGTTTTCCGGAATTTATCTGCTACTATTTTTCTATGTGTTTACTTCCATGAGACTTATTCTAAGGCATTCTCCAGTGTTGACGATGTTCATTTGTGCCCGAACTTTCGGGAAATGACTTCATACATAAAAAAGACTGGTCGCTGTGTTGCGACATGGACAGTTCTGGAGTTCTTTATCATGTGCATCCGTCAAAGTCTAAATCTGCATTATCTGCTGTCACACCGATCGCTGTGTTTACATTCGTTGATTCTCTCCCGCACTGATACTTTGGTGAGTTTACTACTATATTGTATTTTGTGTCCCATTGACTTAGATTTTGTCTCTCTTGAATTGTATTTGTAATCAGCATTGTGACTATTGACTTGTGACTTTGTATACCTTGCTCTCGTTGCATAATAATACATAATTTGAACGTTTATGACTTGTCTTTGATCTGTTTTGCTGGTTCACAAGGGGATTTCTTACATCGTTTGTAACGGTAAATTCTTAACCGTAACACTGTATCCTCCCGCCATATTGCTGGAATGTTGCTGAATGCGGCGTAAAACTAAATTCACTCAATTGGCAAAAAAAATGAGCTATACTTTCTTGACCGAATGTGACAGATTCAAGAAAAAAATCTGATTACCTACTAAACTAATGCGTCGTGATGCACATCAGTTTAACAAAATTCATTGTGGCTCAACAATAGAAAAGTGAAATCTTGTCACAAGTTGATCACTAGTCGCCACAGGACATGGACTGAGGTACTTAAACAATGGGCTCCGTGCGACCAGGGAACAATGTATTTATCTCATCGAACAACCCGGTTCGAGGTACGGGTATCGGATCATATTAAGGAGTACCAATGTTGGGCAGTCAACCAACAACCGACTACAACGGACGACAAGAAAAACAAATTTAGAGCTATCTACCTTATTTACATTGGCAAAACATCGGTAATTGCATCGGTAACATCGGTACACCATACGTAAGACCAATCAGAACGCGTAATGGATGAAGTGATCTGATAAAAATAGTCCAGATTACATCATTCTTTCTTTCCATTATTAAACATTCGTGAAAAATATACATCATCATGTTGAAAGTACCAAGAACGTAGCTAACATGACTACATTGTCTAATGTGAAGGTTTTTTTTATAAAAAATGATGCGACTGACGGTAAGACATTCAAATACACGCACGTGTGTTTGTTGACAACGTCGGTCAGTGTTTTTCCGACGACCTTGCGGACTTGTTGGGGTGATTGTAACAGAATTAGTAAATGTAATTATGAGTTTCAAAACATTGATATTATATCTGTATGTAAGTAATCAACTCCAGTCTTTAATATTTTGCAAATATTTCACACCTCTGGTAATACTTTAGTCTGACGGCACCCGTGGCGAGCCACCTCATCCTCGTGGGTGCTGGGTAACGCCAAGAGTTCGCCAACATCCCCGTTGTGGACCCGGGGGGATATTGGTCCACCAACCCTTTTGCCGTGGATTGCGGCCCTGTGTCGGTGGAGGACAGGAGTCTGGGGGTTGAGGGCAATGGGGGCCTGTGACCGCGTTCCCTTTGCTCAATACACCCCTTCGACCCTTACTTCACCTAGACGTGAGGTTGAATGGGCCCGGTTCAACCAGTCGGCTGGTCATGCCGAGCCCCGAGCATTAATTTTCATTGTCCTATCATATTTTTGGCTTGGGTCTATTTGGATGTAATGTTGAAATGTTTTATTTTGTGTATAAGATAATATCTGAATTTTCAATTTTGTGAACATTTGCCTAGATGCCAGTGCCAGAAGGTGATGGCTCATGGGCCAAACTGGTAGGACTTACTACTGGTGTATATCATCTCTATGTCCCTGGTATCTGTCTGATGGAATTCCACAGGCAATAGGATATCGCTTTTATTAGCACTCGGTGGCGGGTGGGGAGTAGAGATGATGAAACTTAATCATACGACCATGGCTTTTCAAACCCCCATCAAAAAATTAAAACGTACCCTGGAAGTTGATTCAGAGAATTATGATATAATTCCTAGAGCAAAATCAGTGGAGTATTGGCTCCGATTCTTGGTGATGGAAACACCTGATAAGACACCAATCAGATTGAACCCTTTTGCAGTTGCAAAGGGAATTTATAGAATCGCAGGTGATTTAAAAACTATCAAACGTCTGAGGAATGGATCTATTCTCATTGAATGTGCCAGGCGACAGCAAGACACGAACATAATGTAAATCGAGGAACTTGTCGGTATATCAGTGTTTTTATCTCCTCACAGACCACTCAACACCAGCAAAGGCATGATAAGAGATCGTGATCGACTCTTTGATGACATGTCAGAGTTGGATATAGTTTCAGAAATGCATGATCAAGGGCTTACGTTTGTGAAACGATTTACCAGGCGACAAGGCACTGAAACAAACATAAACAGTTATTTATTTTCTTTTTCATCTCCAAAGTCACTTAAAGCAAGGTACTGCAACTTGCACGTTGAAATGTACATACCAAACCCATTGAGATGCTTTAAATGTCAAAAGTTTGGTCAAGGGTATAATTCGTGTGAGAACAAAATCACGTGCACACACTGTAGTCAAACTTCCCGTGTTACAGAAGATTGTACCAGTGATGTTAAAAAGTGCCAGAATTGTTCTGTAGCACACTCATCATCGAGCAAAGGCTGCCCAGTATGGAAAAAAGAAATGGAAATAAGTAAAATAAAATGTACACAAAATATTTCTTACACTGAAGCACATAAACTGGTATCCACTGCAGACCAGACTGGAACATATGCTTCTGTTCTCAAAACTCCAACAGCTTCCTCAGTATCAGTTCAGTGTCAGATTTGACATGGATCACTTCTGTAAATCCTAAGCCCTACTCTTCATCTGAGTCTTTTACGCAGACAGCAGATCCATTCCCAGCTGAACAGATTTCTGATTCTTCAGAACCTACTTCTGTGACACCGCCTCAGAGATCAGGATCACATAATGATTCACCGCCTAACTCCCAACCTAGGAAAGGAAGGACTGGTTTAGCAAGACATAAAAATGACTCTTCCTCTCGCAACAAACAGACCAAGAGGATATCCAAAGGATCAAATGATCGTATAAACATTACAACAAGTTTGGATCCCTGGAACGGATGGATGTTTCCGAAAACATCCATCACAGGACAACTAGTTTATGGCCTAAAGGAAATGGGCGTGTCAGATTTCAAGTCAATCCGCCAAAGAGATGAATAGTTCATTCTTTAATTCAATGGAATTGTAGAGGATTTCAAACACATTTTAATGATTTACAATTGCTGGTCCAAGACTACAAACCATCAGCTTTCTGTCTGCAGGAAACATATTAAAAGCAGACAGATACAATAAAATTACGTCTGTACAGCTCATATCATTGTTTTTCTCCCCCTGGCGAAAGGGCCACTGGAGGTTCTTCTATCTTGGTGAGAGAGGGAGTGATCCGCCCTGGATCCCTGTCAAAATGAGCAGTAATCTCCAGGCTGTTGCTTTTCGAATTACATTAAATGTGGTGTTTACACTGTGTCCTTTTCTACATTCCTCCTTTTGTTCTTCATCAGTCTGTTCTTCAGTCATTATATGATCAATTACCTAAACGGTGTGCCATCATGGGTGATCTGAATAACCACAATCCGCTCTGGGGTGCTTTACATACAAACACTATAAGAGCTAGGTCCTAGAAGATTTTATTACCCATAGTGACGTCGACTTATGTCTTTTAATGATGATTCAAATACATCCTGCTTCAGGCACATATTCCTCACTTGATTTGTCACTGACAGATTCAAGACTACTCACCGAATTTGAATGGTCAGTTCATCACAACCTTTGTGGAAGTGACCACTTTCCAACTTTAATTTCATTCATTCATCCAGGGGATATCCCACCTTCGACAAGATATAATTTTACAAAGGTAAATTGGACTTCATTTGAAACATTATGCCATGGTATACTGACGACTGTAAACTAGCTAGAAAAGGTAGGAGGAAGTCAGAAAAACATTTCCGCAATCACCCTACAGTCCACATTTTAAGCAAATTCAAGATATCAAATGCTAAGGCCCGACGCATCTTCTAACAATCGAAACGCCAGTCTTGGCAGACGTATGTATTTAAACTCAGTTCTAGAACTCCAGTGTCTAAAGTCTGGAATATCATACCAAAAATTAAAGGAAAAGGTTCCGGATCCCATGTTCACCGTCTGAAGGAGGGTAACACATTGCTAACAGATACATCAGATATCGCAAACAAACTTGGAGAGTCGTATGCTAAACACTCTTCCTCGTCAAACTTCACACCAACATTTCAGAAATTTACAGACCAGGAAGAAAAAAGAGACTTAATTTCACTACTGGTAACGGTGAGGACTATAATGAAGTTTTCTCTTTACATGAATTGCGCACTGCTTTAGGACAAGCACATGATACAGCAACAAGGGGTGATAATATTCATTATCAGTTATTGTAACATTTACCTGACACTTGTCTTGAAGTGCTATTATGTATCTTTGACCATATATGGACTACAGGGACGTTTCCTTCTTCGTGGCGGAATGCTGTCGTCTATCCTATACCTAAACCTGGCCGGGATCATACAGACTCTTCTAGTTATAGGCCAATATCTCCAGCTGTTTATGTAAGACCATGGAGAGAATGGTCAATAAACGCTTATATGGTACCTTGAAACAAATAATCTTATAACAAATATTCAGTGTGGTTTCAGAAAAAAGAAGTACTATAGACCACCTGGTTAGATTGGAAACGTTTGTATATCATCAAAAAAAACCCACAACATGCCGTATCCATATTTTTCGAATTCGAAAACGCTTATGATACGACCTGGAAGTATGGAATTTTAAAAGATCTTCATGGAATGGGTTTGAGGGGCCGTTTGAGTAAATTTATATCTGAGTGTTTAGCACATAGGCAATTTCAGGTACGTGTGGGCTCCACCATGTCTGACATGTTCGATCAAGGCCAAGGTGTACCACAAGGTAGTAAGTTATCGGTAACGTTATTCAGCATAAAAACTAACAGCTTATCTCAAGTTTTAAAAGGAATCCATTGCTGGCTGGAACAATATTAGTAGGTGATTTCAATGTGTCATGTCGAGGTGGAAATATGCACACATGTGCCTGGATAAAATTAATGATTGGTCAGAACGAAATGGTTTTAAATTTTCAAAAACTGAAACCAAGTGCATCCATTTCTGTCGGAAATTTAAGCCACACAGAGACCCAGAATTGCATCTTGCAGGTACTCCAATTAAAATTATAAAGGAGGCTAGATTTCTGGAATCGATGTTTGATCAATATCTTACTTTCCTACCTCATATTAAATCACTGAGGGCTAAATGTCTGAAAGCTCTTGATTTATTAAAGGTTGTTTCAAGCTCCAAGTGGAGAGGGGACCAGACGACCCTACTCTACTTATACAGATCACTCGTCCGTTCGAAACTCGAGTATGGTTCCATCATTTATGTAGCAGCCTGCAAATGTAATCTTAAACAATTAGATTAGATCACCAAGGTCTTAGATTGTGTATTGGATCTTTCCGAACTTCTCCTGTTGAAAGTCTTTATGTAGAGGCTGATGAGTCATCTCTAAGATATCGCCGTATAAAGCTATCCTTACAATATATCACAAAACTATATTTTACTAAGTCTAACCCTGCATATAACTGTGGATTTAATCCTCTTTATGAGGATTTGAACAATAGAAAGTCTTCTCTAGTTCCACCTCTTGGAATACGAATTAAATCATTGATTGCTGCTGCCAGCATTGATCTGGATGATATATCTCCTTCCCGTCGTCTTTCTTCTCCTCCTTGGCAATTGGTGAGGCCACAAGTTGACCTAACACCGATCACATTTAAAAAATCTGAAACTAATGACCTTCAATACAAACAAGAATTGAATCAGTTAAAAAGTAAATATTCTTATATACAGATGGATCCAAGGACGGCGATGCAGTGGCTTGTGCCACTATTATTGGATCTAGAATAATATATCTAACAATAGCTCTATTTTCACGGCAGTAGCTAATGCCATACTCACGGCTCTTAAATATATGAATAAGCAACCTACATAGAACCATTACACAATATTTTCGGATTCTCTTTCTTGTCTTCAGGCGATTAAACATTTGTCTTCTTAACATAAACTTGTAATTGAAATCATCGAATTATATAATGATGTTGCTACTGGCCAGTGCGACATCGTCTTTTGTTGGTTACCCAGCCATGTCGGAATCTCTGGTGACACAATGGCCGATTTCGCTGCTAAGGCAGCACTCAACAAATCTGTGAGTCCACTTCTTATCCCATACTCAGATTATAAAGCTACAATAAGATCATATATCAGGGATCTCATGCAGAAGACGTGGGACACTCAAGTAAGTATCAATAAATTACATGCCATAACACCATATATTGGTTAAACCTACTTTTGTTGTCAGTCCAGATTTAAGGAGGTCATTATGCGACGATGTCGTATTGGTCATAACCTGTACACACATGAGCACTTGCTAAAAGGTGAGGATCATCCATTTTGTATCCCTTGTGATGAAATAATTACTGTCAAGGAAGGTATCACTATTTTAGATCATGAACTATGAAGAAACTCTTTAGTAATGTTAGTCCCCATTTAATCATTGCGTTTTTAAAAGAATTGGATTTGTTAAATGATTTGTAAATAGGAAAATATTTTATGATCGGAAATTGAATTAGCAGCTAAGATTGTTAGTGGCTGTATCCTCAAAGGGAGTTGAAGTACCATAAAATTATTGTCCTCCTGGGAGGGTACGTAAGTCCACAAACAGTTCAAGTCAAATTTAATCTTTCAGTTTTTTAATTGTAGAATTATGTGTCATATTAATTTGTGGATAATCTTGCATACAGTCGCCAGCAGCAGAGGGGATGATGTAAATCCAGCTAGGGACCAGTCAGGTAGCAGAGGTACAGTAAGTCCCCTTGGTCCCTAGTATGGTGATCTAGCATCTGTTATTGGCGATCTATGGCCTGTTTTCATATTGTACTGTCCAAATAGTGATACTATATATTTTTTAAGTTTTCTCGCTAGTTTTAATACTAACTGTGATACTCTAGTGGCTTCACTGTCCTCCGTCGACAGGTATTTCATAATATGTCTATGTATTTGCTTTTTATGTCACGTATGATCTCTTCACGATATGGCTGCAATATTGCCGATGTGACGTTGAATATTAACTCACTCACTCAATCACTTTAGTCTGTTTTGGTCATTCATATATTTTTCAGCGACTTCATAAACAATTCCACTTGGGTTATGGTAGCAAGGATACTCAAATGTTCAGTTAGAGAAATGTTTTAGTTTCTGCTTTGGGATTTGATGTAGCTGTGGGTTTTATCGTTTAATAAATTTTATTTGCACAGTCAGTGAAACCGATCCCATTTGTAATCATTAAACCTTTCATCAGAAATATAACTGGGAATATAAGGTGAACATCCGGTATCAGTTACGTCAAACAGGAATATCACCCCATTCGTGACCACTCGTGTTTTTTGTTCAAAATGACTTCGATAGCAGAGAAAGAGGGCGGTAAAGTTCAAGACATGAATCTAAATTTTAATAAACTGAATGTGCGTGAACTAACGACCTACTTATGGAATCACGGAGAATACGTTTTGGGGAATAAGTCAGACTTCATATTGAGTGCCAAAAGTGTAAGTGATCTTGGCAAAGGATCAGTCGAAGATGCCAGTACAATCGACGTGGTCAATATGAGACAAAGACGATTTCAGAGGTTTCTGTCACCACTGGAGGAACTTTTAACAGACCCACTACAATAGAACAATAGCTCAAATAGCAGTGTTGAACTTATGCCATCTCTTAAGTACATGTGTGGAGATGGAAAAACTACAACTCCAGCTAACAGAGTTGGTGAGTGCGTACATCTTCATCCTGGATCGTGGTTCTCTGGACGCTCTGGACGCTCCATGCCTCAGTCCTGCTTTGCAAGGAGAACCCAGTATCCGTTTGGTGAGATGATCAAGGATGAGGGAGGGGAGCAAGGTGCACACATGCTAACGTTGATATGTCTGAAAGGCCATGGATAAGAATCATGAATTAAACTTCTCACTTATGTAAGGTGGTACAAGTGAAGGTAGAGAATATTTCACATTGATTCTCATCACACTGATTGTAATATGAAAACGTGGCTCGTGAAAAACAAGATTTAACACGAATATCAAACTGAAATAATCCAATACTTTAATAGAAGGTGGTTGTTGTTGCCCAGTACACTCGTCGGCTTCGTGTCAGTCGTCCTAACTCCACTTCTGTCCATGGAATGTTTTCTTAGCAGTCGTCCCTGCCTCTGGGGGACTTCAGGGTTCAATTCTGTCTTCAGGACGATGGTGTAAAGGTTGTTAATGCAAGATTCATGCAGTATATTTTGTGTATAATTTCCGCATGCAGATATCATATAATTTTCATATGCATTATAAATGCCTTTATACTTTGTAGTGTCTCCGTAGCTCAGTGCTCCTATCACTTCAGCCTAGTGTGTGATATTACCTCCCTTGATAGTAATCTAACCATCTGGAGTTCAAAACCCGCTTTTCACTGAAACTTTTGCAGTTTTAGTTATTTTGTTTATATATCCCAGCACCACTTTCCGATCATGTGACCATGAAAAGCACGTGCGGTGCTGGGATCATGTGTTCAGTGTGTGAGCAGCCTCCATGTTGTGAAGACATGTCTCCTCTGACTGTGAAAAACGTAACATGGCACTAAGGAAGACAATTGTGAGTCTTGCAAATTTACTTCTTGTATAGATATGTCGTCAAATGGTTTCAATATTTCTAAACGTGATATTAGGTGATAGTTCGTTAATGCATTATATTAATGGCCAAGTAATATTACAATTGTCTATTTATCAGTTTTCCATACCTCATCCATTGGCTAATGTCAACGTCTGCCAACTTACAACGCATCATTAAACCCTGTGGATGCGAGTTTTTAGTCGTTTGTTTTTCTTGCGTCTACAAAGGTGGAGAGTACTCCAATGTGTCACATCATTGATACTTATTGCAGAGATAATGAATGACAAATGTAAATGCACACGCCGGATTGTGAAAGAAGCACTGTAACCTGAAACAAAAGTAGTCTCAGAAAGAAAACATTACATCACTGGTGCTAACTATACAGTTTATGAATGCAAAACATATGCCCACAGGTAAAGAAAAACTGAAACCTGAAACTCTTACTGGAGAGTACACTACAGGTCATGGTGAAAAAAAATCATTTTACGTTCTTCTCAGAGAAGCAGTGTACTGAAGTCCGAGTACAAGCGGGTGTGGAGGGACCAAAACCAAATCCAAAATGTGCCCGGGTTCCTGCGCCTGAAAGAAATGAGTCATGCATTAGCATCAGCAATCACACTTCTCACGTATGTATATTTGTTTAAAGACAGTGAGCAGGTGTGGTTTCTGTCGCTTTTAGAAAAATTCCAACGTTACGTCACACATAGTTTCCAAGTATGTAATCGACCCTTAGCACCCACCTTCCTGTTTGCTTCGTGGCAAATGAAGAGTTTAGAGTTTGAAAGAGTTGATGTTAATGGATATATACTTCCCCTTATGAACTTGTGTGGGTATGGGGACAGTCGTCCATCGTCCCTCCCGTCCATGCAGTGTCTTCGTGGCAGTCGTCACTGCCTCTGGGGGACTTCACGATCCATTTCTGCCCCCAGGATGATGATGTCCAGGGTCCTGAGAGTAAAGACAATGGAGAGTTTAGTATATGATATAGTTGATGTTAATACATATATACTTGCCTTTATGGGCCTCTGTCGGTATGGTGGCACTCGCCCATCGTCCCTCCCGTCCATGCAGTGTCTTCATGGCAGTCGTCAGTGCCTCTGGGGGACTTCACGATCCATTTCTGCCCCCAGTATGATGATGTCCAGAATGCTGAGAGTAAAGATAATGAAGAGTTTAGTGTTTGAAAGAGTTGATATTATAGGATATATACTTGCCTTTATGGGCCTCTGTCGGTATGGTGGCAGTCGCCCATCGTCCCTCCCGTCCATGCAGTGTCTTCATGGCAGTCGTCACTGCCTCTGGGGGACTTCACGATCCATTTGTGCCCCCAATATGATGATGTCCAGGGTCCTGAGAGTAAAGATAATGAAGAGCTTAGTGTTTGAAACAGTTCATATTAATAGATATATACTTGCCTTTAAAAACTTGTGTGGGTATAGTGGCAGTCGTCCATCGACCCTTCCGTCCATGCAGTGTCTTCATGGCAGTCGTCAGTGCCTCTGGGGGACTTCACGATCCATTTCACGTCCCTCCCGTCCATTTCTGTCCCCAGGATGATGATGTCCAGGGTCCTGAGAGTAAAGATAATGAAGAGTTTAGTGTTTGAAATAGTTAATGTTAATACATATATACTTGCCTTTATGGGCTTCAGTCGATATGGTGGCAGTCGCCCATCGTCCCTCCCGTCCATGCAGTGTCTTCGTGGCAGTCGTCACTGCCTCTGGGGGACTTCACGATCCATTTCTGCCCCCAGGATGATGATGTCCAGGGTCCTGAGAGTAAAGATAATGAAGAGTTTAGTGTCTGAAAGAGTTGATATTAACAGATGTATACTTGCCTTTATGGGCCTCTGTCGGTATGGTGGCAGTCGTCCATCGTCCCTCCCGTCCATGCAGTGTCTTCGTGGCAGTCGTCACTGCCTCTGGGGGACTTCACGATCCATTTCTGCCCCCAGGATGATGATGTCCAGGGTCCTGAGAGTAAAGATAATGAAGAGTTTAGTGTTTGAAATAGTTAATGTTAATACATATATACTTGCCTTTATGGGCTTCAGTCGGTATGGTGGCAGTCGCCCATCGTCCCTCCCGTCCATGCAGTGTCTTCGTGGCAGTCGTCACTGCCTCTGGGGGACTTCACGATCCATTTCTGCCCCCAGGATGATGATGTCCAGGGTCCTGAGAGTAAAGATAATGAAGAATTTAGTGTCTGAAAGAGTTGATATTAACAGATGTATACTTGCCTTTATGGGCCTCTGTCGGTATGGTGGCAGTCGCCCATCGTCCCTCCCGTCCATGCAGTGTCTTCATGGCAGTCGTCACTGCCTCTGGGGGACTTCACGATCCATTTCTGCCCCCAGGATGATGATGTCCAGGGTCCTGCGAGTAAAGATAATGAAGAGTTTAGTGTTTGAAATAGCTAATGTTAATACATATATACTTGCCTTTATGGGCTTCAGTCGGTATGGTGGCAGTCGTCCATCGTCCCTCCCGTCCATGCAGTGTCTTCATGGCAGTCGTCACTGCCTCTGGGGGACTTCACGATCCATTTCTGCCCCCAGGATGATGATGTCCAGGGTCCTGAGAGTAAAGATAATGAAGAGCTTAGTGTTTGAAACAGTTCATGTTAATAGATATATACTTGCCTTTATAAACTTGTGTGGGTATAGTGGCAGTCGTCCATCGACCCATCCGTCCATGCAGTGTCTTCATGGCAGTCGTCAGTGCCTCTGGGGGACTTCACGATCCATTTCACGTCCCTCCCGTCCATTTCTGTCCCCAGGATGATGATGTCCAGGGTCCTGAGAGTAAAGATAATGAAGAGTTTAGTGTTTGAAATAGTTAATGTTAATACATATATACTTGCCTTTATGGGCTTCAGTCGATATGGTGGCAGTCGCCCATCGTCCCTCCCGTCCATGCAGCGTCTTCGTGGCAGTCGTCACTGCCTCTGGGGGACTTCACGATCCATTTCTGCCCCCAGGATGATGATGTCCAGGGTCCTGAGAGTAAAGATAATGAAGAGTTTAGTGTCTGAAAGAGTTGATATTAACAGATGTATACTTGCCTTTATGGGCCTCTGTCGGTATGGTGGCAGTCGTCCATCGTCCCTCCCGTCCATGCAGTGTCTTCGTGGCAGTCGTCACTGCCTCTGGGGGACTTCACGATCCATTTCTGCCCCCAGGATGATGATGTCCAGGGTCCTGAGAGTAAAGATAATGAAGAGTTTAGTGTTTGAAATAGTTAATGTTAATACATATATACTTGCCTTTATGGGCTTCAGTCGGTATGGTGGCAGTCGCCCATCGTCCCTCCCGTCCATGCAGTGTCTTCGTGGCAGTCGTCACTGCCTCTGGGGGACTTCACGATCCATTTCTGCCCCCAGGATGATGATGTCCAGGGTCCTGAGAGTAAAGATAATGAAGAATTTAGTGTCTGAAAGAGTTGATATTAACAGATGTATACTTGCCTTTATGGGCCTCTGTCGGTATGGTGGCAGTCGCCCATCGTCCCTCCCGTCCATGCAGTGTCTTCATGGCAGTCGTCACTGCCTCTGGGGGACTTCACGATCCATTTCTGCCCCCAGGATGATGATGTCCAGGGTCCTGCGAGTAAAGATAATGAAGAGTTTAGTGTTTGAAATAGCTAATGTTAATACATATATACTTGCCTTTATGGGCTTCAGTCGGTATGGTGGCAGTCGTCCATCGTCCCTCCCGTCCATGCAGTGTCTTCATGGCAGTCGTCACTGCCTCTGGGGGACTTCACGATCCATTTCTGCCCCCAGGATGATGATGTCCAGGGTCCTGAGAGTAAAGATAATGAAGAGCTTAGTGTTTGAAACAGTTCATGTTAATAGATATATACTTGCCTTTATAAACTTGTGTGGGTATAGTGGCAGTCGTCCATCGACCCATCCGTCCATGCAGTGTCTTCATGGCAGTCGTCAGTGCCTCTGGGGGACTTCACGATCCATTTCACGTCCCTCCCGTCCATTTCTGTCCCCAGGATGATGATGTCCAGGGTCCTGACAGTAAAGATAATGAAGAGGTTAGTGTTTGAAATAGTTAATGTCAATACATATATCCTTGCCTTTATGGTCTTCTGTCGGTATGGTGGCAGTCGCCCATCGTCCCTCCCGTCCATGCAGTGTCTTCATGGCAGTCGTCACTGCCTCTGGGGGACTTCACGGTCCATATCTGCCCCCAGGATGATGATGTCCAGGGTCCTGAGAGTAAAGATAATGAAGAGTTTAGTGTTTGAAACAGTTGATGTTAATAGATATATACTTGCCTTTATGGGCCTCTGTCGGTATGTTGGCAGTCGGCCATCGTCCCTCCCGTCCATGCAGTGTCTTCATGGCAATCGTCACTGCCTCTGGGCAACTTCACGATCCATTTGTGTCCCCAAGATGATGTTGTCGAGGCTCCTGAGAGTAAAGATAATGAAGAGTTTAGTGTATGAAATAGTTAATGTTAATACATATATACTTGCCTTTATGAGCCTCTGTCGGTATGTTGGCAGTCGTCCATCGTCCCTCCCGTACATGCAGTGTCTTCGTGGCAATCGTCACTGCCTCTGGGGGACTTCACGATCCATTTCTGCCCCCAGGATGATGATATCCAGGGCCCTGAAAGTAAGGAAAACGAAGAGTTTAGAGTTTGAAAGTTGATGTTTACAGATATATAATTGCCTTTATGGGCTTCTGTCGGTATGGTGGCAGTCGTCCATCGTCCCTCCCGTCCATGTAGTGTCTTCGTGGCAGTCGTCACTGCCTCTGGGGGACTTCACGGTCCATTTCTGCCCCCAGTATGATGATGTCCAGGGTCCTGAGAGTAAAGATAATGAAGAGTTTAGTGTTTGAAATAGCTAATGTTAATACATATATCCTTGCCTTTATGGGCATCTGTCGGTGTGTTGGCAGTCGCCCATCGTCCCTCCCGTCCATGCAGTGTCTTTGTGGCAGTTGTCACTGCCTCTGGGGGACTTCACGATCCATTTGTGCCCCCAGGATGATGATATCCAGGGCCCTGATAGTAAGGAAAACGAAGAGTTTAGAGTTTGAAAGTTGATGTTTACAGATATATACTTGCCTTTATGGGCTTCTGTCGGTATGGTGGCAGTCGTCCATCGTCCCTCCCGTCCATGCAGTGTCTTCGTGGCAGTCGTCACTGCCTCTGGGGGACTTCACGATCCATTTCTGCCCCCAGGATGATGATGTCCAGGGTCCTGAGAGTAAAGATAATGAAGAGTTTAGTGTCTGAAAGAGTTGATATTAACAGATGTATACTTGCCTTTATGGGCCTCTGTCGGTATGGTGGCAGTCGCCCATCGTCCCTCCCGTCCATGCAGTGTCTTCATGGCAGTCGTCACTGCCTCTGGGGGACTTCACGATCCATTTCTGCCCCCAGGATGATGATGTCCAGGGTCCTGCGAGTAAAGATAATGAAGAGTTTAGTGTTTGAAATAGTTAATGTTAATACATATATACTTGCCTTTATGGGCTTCAGTCGGTATGGTGGCAGTCGCCTATCGTACCTCCCGTCCATGCAGTGTCTTCATGGCAGTCGTCACTGCCTCTGGGGGACTTCACGATCCATTTCTGCCCCCAGGATGATGATGTCCAGGGTCCTGAGAGTAAAGATAATGAAGAGTTTAGTGTCTGAAAGAGTTGATGTTAATAGATATATACTTGCCTTTATGGGCCTCTGTCGGTATGTTGGCAGTCGGCCATCGTCCCTCCCGTCCATGCAGTGTCTTCATGGCAGTCGTCACTGCCTCTGGGGGACTTCACGATCCATTTCTGCCCCCAGGATGATGATGTCCAGGGTCCTGCGAGTAAAGATAATGAAGAGTTTAGTGTTTGAAATAGTTAATATTAATACATATATACTTGCCTTTATGGGCTTCAGTCGGTATGGTGGCAGTCGCCTATCGTACCTCCCGTCCATGCAGTGTCTTCATGGCAGTCGTCACTGCCTCTGGGGGACTTCACGATCCATTTCTGCCCCCAGGATGATGATGTCCAGGGTCCTGAGAGTAAAGATAATGAAGAGTTTAGTGTCTGAAAGAGTTGATATTAACAGATGTATACTTGCCTTTATGGGCCTCTGTCGGTATGGTGGCAGTCGCCCATCGTCCCTCCCGTCCATGCAGTGTCTTCATGGCAGTCGTCACTGCCTCTGGGGGACTTCACGATCCATTTCTGCCCCCAGGATGATGATGTCCAGGGTCCTGCGAGTAAAGATAATGAAGAGTTTAGTGTTTGAAATAGTTAATGTTAATACATATATACTTGCCTTTATGAGTCTCTGTCGGTATGTTGGCAGTCGTCCATCGTCCCTCCCGTACATGCAGTGTCTTCGTGGCAATCGTCACTGCCTCTGGGGGACTTCACGATCCATTTCTGCCCCCAGGATGATGATATCCAGGGCCCTGAAAGTAAGGAAAACGAAGAGTTTAGAGTTTGAAAGTTGATGTTTACAGATATATAATTGCCTTTATGGGCTTCTGTCGGTATGGTGGCAGTCGTCCATCGTCCCTCCCGTCCATGTAGTGTCTTCGTGGCAGTCGTCACTGCCTCTGGGGGACTTCACGATCCATTTCTGCCCCCAGTATGATGATGTCCAGGGTCCTGAGAGTAAAGATAATGAAGAGTTTAGTGTTTGAAATAGCTAATGTTAATACATATAACCTTGCCTTTATGGGCATCTGTCGGTGTGTTGGCAGTCGCCCATCGTCCCTCCCGTCCATGCAGTGTCTTTGTGGCAGTTGTCACTGCCTCTGGGGGACTTCACGATCCATTTGTGCCCCCAGGATGATGATATCCAGGGCCCTGATAGTAAGGAAAACGAAGAGTTTAGAGTTTGAAAGTTGATGTTTACAGATATATACTTGCCTTTATGGGCTTCTGTCGGTATGGTGGCAGTCGTCCATCGTCCCTCCCGTCCATGCAGTGTCTTCGTGGCAGTCGTCACTGCCTCTGGGGGACTTCACGATCCATTTCTGCCCCCAGGATGATGATGTCCAGGGTCCTGAGAGTAAAGATAATGAAGAGTTTAGTGTCTGAAAGAGTTGATATTAACAGATGTATACTTGCCTTTATGGGCTTCAGTCGGTATGGTGGCAGTCGCCCATCGTCCCTCCCGTCCATGCAGTGTCTTCATGGCAGTCGTCACTGCCTCTGGGGGACTTCACGATCCATTTCTGCCCCCAGGATGATGATGTCCAGGGTCCTGCGAGTAAAGATAATGAAGAGTTTAGTGTTTGAAATAGTTAATGTTAATACATATATACTTGCCTTTATGGGCTTCAGTCGGTATGGTGGCAGTCGCCTATCGTACCTCCCGTACATGCAGTGTCTTCATGGCAGTCGTCACTGCCTCTGGGGGACTTCACGATCCATTTCTGCCCCCAGGATGATGATGTCCAGGGTCCTGAGAGTAAAGATAATGAAGAGTTTAGTGTCTGAAAGAGTTGATGTTAATAGATATATACTTGCCTTTATGGGCCTCTGTCGGTATGTTGGCAGTCGGCCATCGTCCCTCCCGTCCATGCAGTGTCTTCATGGCAATCGTCACTGCCTCTGGGGGACTTCACGATCCATTTCTGCCCCCAGGATGATGATGTCCAGGGTCCTGCGAGTAAAGATAATGAAGAGTTTAGTGTTTGAAATAGTTAATGTTAATACATATATACTTGCCTTTATGGGCTTCAGTCGGTATGGTGGCAGTCGCCTATCGTACCTCCCGTCCATGCAGTGTCTTCATGGCAGTCGTCACTGCCTCTGGGGGACTTCACGATCCATTTCTGCCCCCAGGATGATGATGTCCAGGGTCCTGAGAGTAAAGATAATGAAGAGTTTAGTGTCTGAAAGAGTTGATATTAACAGATGTATACTTGCCTTTATGGGCCTCTGTCGGTATGGTGGCAGTCGCCCATCGTCCCTCCCGTCCATGCAGTGTCTTCATGGCAGTCGTCACTGCCTCTGGGGGACTTCACGATCCATTTCTGCCCCCAGGATGATGATGTCCAGGGTCCTGAGAGTAAAGATAATGAAGAGTTTAGTGTCTGAAAGAGTTGATGTTAATAGATATATACTTGCCTTTATGGGCCTCTGTCGGTATGTTGGCAGTCGGCCATCGTCCCTCCCGTCCATGCAGTGTCTTCATGGCAATCGTCACTGCCTCTGGGCAACTTCACGATCCATTTGTGTCCCCAAGATGATGTTGTCGAGGCTCCTGAGAGTAAAGATAATGAAGAGTTTAGTGTATGAAATAGTTAATGTTAATACATATATACTTGCCTTTATGAGCCTCTGTCGGTATGTTGGCAGTCGTCCATCGTCCCTCCCGTACATGCAGTGTCTTCGTGGCAATCGTCACTGCCTCTGGGGGACTTCACGATCCATTTCTGCCCCCAGGATGATGATATCCAGGGCCCTGATAGTAAGGAAAACGAAGAGTTTAGAGTTTGAAAGTTGATGTTTACAGAAATATAATTGCCTTTATGGGCTTCTGTCGGTATGGTGGCAGTCGTCCATCGTCCCTCCCGTCCATGCAGTGTCTTCGTGGCAGTCGTCACTGCCTCTGGGGGACTTCACGATCCATTTCTGCCCCCAGGATGATGATGTCCAGGGTCCTGAGAGTAAAGATAATGAAGAGTTTAGTGTCTGAAAGAGTTGATATTAACAGATGTATACTTGCCTTTATGGGCCTCTGTCGGTATGGTGGCAGTCGCCCATCGTCCCTCCCGTCCATGCAGTGTCTTCATGGCAGTCGTCACTGCCTCTGGGGGACTTCACGATCCATTTCTGCCCCCAGGATGATGATGTCCAGGGTCCTGCGAGTAAAGATAATGAAGAGTTTAGTGTTTGAAATAGTTAATGTTAATACATATATACTTGCCTTTATGGGCTTCAGTCGGTATGGTGGCAGTCGCCTATCGTACCTCCCGTACATGCAGTGTCTTCATGGCAGTCGTCACTGCCTCTGGGGGACTTCACGATCCATTTCTGCCCCCAGGATGATGATGTCCAGGGTCCTGAGAGTAAAGATAATGAAGAGTTTAGTGTCTGAAAGAGTTGATGTTAATAGATATATACTTGCCTTTATGGGCCTCTGTCGGTATGTTGGCAGTCGGCCATCGTCCCTCCCGTCCATGCAGTGTCTTCATGGCAATCGTCACTGCCTCTGGGGGACTTCACGATCCATTTCTGCCCCCAGGATGATGATGTCCAGGGTCCTGCGAGTAAAGATAATGAAGAGTTTAGTGTTTGAAATAGTTAATGTTAATACATATATACTTGCCTTTATGGGCTTCAGTCGGTATGGTGGCAGTCGCCTATCGTACCTCCCGTCCATGCAGTGTCTTCATGGCAGTCGTCACTGCCTCTGGGGGACTTCACGATCCATTTCTGCCCCCAGGATGATGATGTCCAGGGTCCTGAGAGTAAAGATAATGAAGAGTTTAGTGTCTGAAAGAGTTGATATTAACAGATGTATACTTGCCTTTATGGGCCTCTGTCGGTATGGTGGCAGTCGCCCATCGTCCCTCCCGTCCATGCAGTGTCTTCATGGCAGTCGTCACTGCCTCTGGGGGACTTCACGATCCATTTCTGCCCCCAGGATGATGATGTCCAGGGTCCTGCGAGTAAAGATAATGAAGAGTTTAGTGTTTGAAATAGTTAATGTTAATACATATATACTTGCCTTTATGGGCTTCAGTCGGTATGGTGGCAGTCGCCTATCGTACCTCCCGTCCATGCAGTGTCTTCATGGCAGTCGTCACTGCCTCTGGGGGACTTCACGATCCATTTCTGCCCCCAGGATGATGATGTCCAGGGTCCTGAGAGTAAAGATAATGAAGAGTTTAGTGTCTGAAAGAGTTGATGTTAATAGATATATACTTGCCTTTATGGGCCTCTGTCGGTATGTTGGCAGTCGGCCATCGTCCCTCCCGTCCATGCAGTGTCTTCATGGCAATCGTCACTGCCTCTGGGCAACTTCACGATCCATTTGTGTCCCCAAGATGATGTTGTCGAGGCTCCTGAGAGTAAAGATAATGAAGAGTTTAGTGTATGAAATAGTTAATGTTAATACATATATACTTGCCTTTATGAGCCTCTGTCGGTATGTTGGCAGTCGTCCATCGTCCCTCCCGTACATGCAGTGTCTTCGTGGCAATCGTCACTGCCTCTGGGGGACTTCACGATCCATTTCTGCCCCCAGGATGATGATATCCAGGGCCCTGATAGTAAGGAAAACGAAGAGTTTAGAGTTTGAAAGTTGATGTTTACAGATAAATAATTGCCTTTATGGGCTTCTGTCGGTATGGTGGCAGTCGTCCATCGTCCCTCCCGTCCATGCAGTGTCTTCGTGGCAGTCGTCACTGCCTCTGGGGGACTTCACGATCCATTTCTGCCCCCAGGATGATGATGTCCAGGGTCCTGAGAGTAAAGATAATGAAGAGTTTAGTGTCTGAAAGAGTTGATATTAACAGATGTATACTTGCCTTTATGGGCCTCTGTCGGTATGGTGGCAGTCGCCCATCGTCCCTCCCGTCCATGCAGTGTCTTCATGGCAGTCGTCACTGCCTCTGGGGGACTTCACGATCCATTTCTGCCCCCAGGATGATGATGTCCAGGGTCCTGCGAGTAAAGATAATGAAGAGTTTAGTGTTTGAAATAGTTAATGTTAATACATATATACTTGCCTTTATGGGCTTCAGTCGGTATGGTGGCAGTCGCCCATCGTCCCTCCCGTCCATGCAGTGTCTTCATGGCAGTCGTCACTGCCTCTGGGGGACTTCACGATCCATTTCTGCCCCCAGGATGATGATGTCCAGGGTCCTGAGAGTAAAGATAATGAAGAGTTTAGTGTCTGAAAGAGTTGATATTAACAGATGTATACTTGCCTTTATGGGCCTCTGTCGGTATGGTGGCAGTCGCCCATCGTCCCTCCCGTCCATGCAGTGTCTTCATGGCAGTCGTCACTGCCTCTGGGGGACTTCACGATCCATTTCTGCCCCCAGGATGATGATGTCCAGGGTCCTGCGAGTAAAGATAATGAAGAGTTTAGTGTTTGAAATAGCTAATGTTAATACATATATACTTGCCTTTATGGGCTTGAGTCGGTATGGTGGCAGTCGCCCATCGTCCCTCCCGTCCATGCAGTGTCTTCATGGCAGTCGTCACTGCCTCTGGGGGACTTCACGATCCATTTCTGCCCCCAGGATGATGATGTCCAGGGTCCTGAGAGTAAAGATAATGAAGAGCTTAGTGTTTGAAACAGTTCATGTTAATAGATATATACTTGCCTTTATGAACTTGTGTGGGTATAGTGGCAGTCGTCCATCGACCCATCCGTCCATGCAGTGTCTTGATGGCAGTCGTCAGTGCCTCTGGGGGACTTCACGATCCATTTCACGTCCCTCCCGTCCATTTCTGTCCCCAGGATGATGATGTCCAGGGTCCTGAGAGTAAAGATAATGAAGAGGTTAGTGTTTGAAATAGTTAATGTCAATACATATATCCTTGCCTTTATGGTCTTCTGTCGGTATGGTGGCAGTCGCCCATCGTCCCTCCCGTCCATGCAGTGTCTTCATGGCAGTCGTCACTGCCTCTGGGGGACTTCACGATTCATTTCTGCCCCCAGGATGATGATGTCCAGAATCGTAAGAGTAAAGATAATGAAGAGTTTAGTGTTTGAAATAGTTAATGTTAATACATATATACTTGCCTTTATGGGCTTCAGTCGGTATGGTGGCAGTCGCCCATCGTCCCTCCCGTCCATGCAGTGTCTTCATGGCAGTCGTCACTGCCTCTGGGGGACTTCACGATCCATTTCTGCCCCCAGCATGATGATGTCCAGGGTCCTGAGAGTAAAGACAATGAAGAGTTTAGTGTTTGAAATAGTTAATGTTAATACATATATACTTGCCTTTATGGGCTTCAGTCGGTATGGTGGCAGTCGCCCATCGTCCCTCCCGTCCATGCAGTGTCTTCATGGCAGTCGTCACTGCCTCTGGGGGACTTCACGATCCATTTCTGCCCGGAGCATGATGATGTCCATGGTCCTGAGAGTAAAGACAATGAAGAGTTTAGTGTTTGAAATAGTTAATGTTAATACATATATACTTGCCTTTATGGGCTTCAGTCGGTATGGTGGCAGTCGCCCATCGTCCCTCCCGTCCATGCAGTGTCTTCATGGCAGTCGTCACTGCCTCTGGGGGACTTCACGATCCATTTCTGCCCCCAGGATGATGATGTCCAGAGCGCTGAGAGTATAGATAATGAAGGGGTTAGTGTTTGAAAGAGTTGATATTAAGAGATATATACTTGCCTTTATGGGCCTCTATCGGTATGGTGGCAGTCGCCCATCGTCCCTCCTGTCCATGCAGTGTCTTCATGGCAGTCGTCACTGCCTCTGGGGGACTTCACGATCCATTTCTGCCCCCAGGATGATGATGTCCAGGGTCCTGAGAGTAAAGATAATGAAGAGTTTAGTGTTTGAAATAGTTAATGTTAATACATATATACTTGCCTTTATGGGCTTCAGTCGGTATGGTGGCAGTCACCCATCGTCCCTCCCGTCCATGCAGTGTCTTCATGGCAGTCGTCAGTGCCTCTGGGGGACTTCACGATCCATTTCTGCCCCCAGGATGATGATGTCCAGGGTCCTGAGAGTAAAGATAATGAAGAGTTTAGTGTTTGAAATAGTTAATGTTAATACATATATACTTGCCTTTATGGGCTTCAGTCGGTATGGTGGCAGTCGTCCATCGTCCCTCCCGTCCATGCAGTGTCTTCATGGCAGTCGTCACTGCCTCTGGGGGACTTCACGATCCATTTCTGCCCCCAGGATGATGATGTCCAGGGTCCTGAGAGTAAAGATAATGAAGAGTTTAGTGTTTGAAATAGTTAATGTTAATACATATATACTTGCCTTTATGGGCTTCAGTCGGTATGGTGGCAGTCGCCCATCGTCCCTCCCGTCCATGCAGTGTCTTCATGGCAGTCGTCACTGCCTCTGGGGGACTTCACGATCCATTTCTGCCCCCAGGATGATGATGTCCAGGGTCCTGAGAGTAAAGATAATGAAGAGCTTAGTGTTTGAAACAGTTCATGTTAATAGATATATACTTGCCTTTATGAACTTGTGTGGGTATAGTGGCAGTCGTCCATCGACCCATCCGTCCATGCAGTGTCTTGATGGCAGTCGTCAGTGCCTCTGGGGGACTTCACGATCCATTTCACGTCCCTCCCGTCCATTTCTGTCCCCAGGATGATGATGTCCAGGATCCTGAGAGTAAAGATAATGAAGAGGTTAGTGTTTGAAATAGTTAATGTCAATACATATATCCTTGCCTTTATGGTCTTCTGTCGGTATGGTGGCAGTCGCCCATCGTCCCTCCCGTCCATGCAGTGTCTTCATGGCAGTCGTCACTGCCTCTGGGGGACTTCACGATTCATTTCTGCCCCCAGGATGATGATGTCCAGAATCGTAAGAGTAAAGATAATGAAGAGTTTAGTGTTTGAAATAGTTAATGTTAATACATATATACTTGCCTTTATGGGCTTCAGTCGGTATGGTGGCAGTCGCCCATCGTCCCTCCCGTCCATGCAGTGTCTTCATGGCAGTCGTCACTGCCTCTGGGGGACTTCACGATTCATTTCTGCCCCCAGCATGATGATGTCCAGGGTCCTGAGAGTAAAGACAATGAAGAGTTTAGTGTTTGAAATAGTTAATGTTAATACATATATACTTGCCTTTATGGGCTTCAGTCGGTATGTTGGCAGTCGCCCATCGTCCCTCCCGTCCATGCAGTGTCTTCATGGCAGTCGTCACTGCCTCTGGGGGACTTCACGATCCATTTCTGCCCGAAGCATGATGATGTCCATGGTCCTGAGAGTAAAGACAATGAAGAGTTTAGTGTTTGAAATAGTTAATGTTAATACATATATACTTGCCTTTATGGGCTTCAGTCGGTATGGTGGCAGTCGCCCATCGTCCCTCCCGTCCATGCAGTGTCTTCATGGCAGTCGTCACTGCCTCTGGGGGACTTCACGATCCATTTCTGCCCCCAGTATGATGATGTCCAGAGCGCTGAGAGTATAGATAATGAAGGGGTTAGTGTTTGAAAGAGTTGATATTAAGAGATATATACTTGCCTTTATGGGCCTCTATCGGTATGGTGGCAGTCGCCCATCGTCCCTCCTGTCCATGCAGTGTCTTCATGGCAGTCGTCACTGCCTCTGGGGGACTTCACGATCCATTTCTGCCCCCAGGATGATGATGTCCAGGGTCCTGAGAGTAAAGATAATGAAGAGTTTAGTGTTTGAAATAGTTAATGTTAATACATATATACTTGCCTTTATGGGC
This sequence comes from Haliotis asinina, assembly GCF_037392515.1. Classification (NCBI taxonomy): domain Eukaryota; kingdom Metazoa; phylum Mollusca; class Gastropoda; order Lepetellida; family Haliotidae; genus Haliotis; species Haliotis asinina. The sequence goes on along the minus strand of NC_090286.1, from coordinate 20,889,665 downwards.
TTCAGTCGGTATGGTGGCAGTCACCCATCGTCCCTCCCGTCCATGCAGTGTCTTCATGGCAGTCGTCAGTGCCTCTGGGGGACTTCACGATCCATTTCTGCCCCCAGGATGATGATGTCCAGGGTCCTGAGAGTAAAGATAATGAAGAGTTTAGTGTTTGAAATAGTTAATGTTAATACATATATACTTGCCTTTATGGGCTTCAGTCGGTATGGTGGCAGTCGTCCATCGTCCCTCCCGTCCATGCAGTGTCTTCATGGCAGTCGTCAGTGCCTCTGGGGGACTTCACGATCCATTTCTGCCCCCAGGATGATGATGTCCAGGGTCCTGAGAGTAAAGATAATGAAGAGTTTAGTGTTTGAAATAGTTAATGTTAATACATATATACTTGCCTTTATGGGCTTCAGTCGGTATGGTGGCAGTCGTCCATCGTCCCTCCCGTCCATGCAGTGTCTTCATGGCAGTCGTCACTGCCTCTGGGGGACTTCACGATCCATTTCTGCCCCCAGGATGATGATGTCCAGGGTCCTGAGAGTAAAGATAATGAAGAGTTTAGTGTTTGAAATAGTTAATGTTAATACATATATACTTGCCTTTATGGGCTTCAGTCGGTATGGTGGCAGTCGTCCATCGTCCCTCCCGTCCATGCAGTGTCTTCATGGCAGTCGTCACTGCCTCTGGGGGACTTCACGATCCATTTCTGCCCCCAGGATGATGATGTCCAGGGTCCTGAGAGTAAAGATAATGAAGAGTTTAGTGTTTGAAATAGTTAATGTTGATACATATATACTTGCCTTTATGGGCTTCAGTCGGTATGGCGTCAGTCGCCCATCGTCCCTCCCGTCCATGCAGTGTCTTCATGGCAGTCGTCACTGCCTCTGGGGGACTTCACGATCCATTTCTGCCCCCAGGATGATGATGTCCAGGGTCCTGAGAGTAAAGATAATGAAGAGTTTAGTGTTTGAAATAGTTAATGTTAATACATATATACTTGCCTTTATGGGCTTCAGTCGGTATGGTGGCAGTCGCCCATCGTCCCTCCCGTCCATGCAGTGTCTTCATGGCAGTCGTCACTGCCTCTGGGGGACTTCACGATCCATTTCTGCCCCCAGGATGATGATGTCCAGGGTCCTGAGAGTAAAGATAATGAAGAGTTTAGTGTTTGAAATAGTTAATGTTAATACATATATACTTGCCTTTATGGGCTTCAGTCGGTATGGTGGCAGTCGTCCATCGTCCCTCCCGTCCATGCAGTGTCTTCATGGCAGTCGTCACTGCCTCTGGGGGACTTCACGATCCATTTCTGCCCCCAGGATGATGATGTCCAGGGTCCTGAGAGTAAAGATAATGAAGAGTTTAGTGTTTGAAATAGTTAATGTTAATACATATATACTTGCCTTTATGGGCTTCAGTCGGTATGGTGGCAGTCGTCCATCGTCCCTCCCGTCCATGCAGTGTCTTCATGGCAGTCGTCAGTGCCTCTGGGGGACTTCACGATCCATTTCTGCACCCAGGATGATGATGTCCAGGGTCCTGAGAGTAAAGATAATGAAGAGTTTAGTGTTTGAAATAGTTAATGTTAATACATATATACTTGCCTTTATGGGCTTCAGTCGGTATGGTGGCAGTCGTCCATCGTCCCTCCCGTCCATGCAGTGTCTTCATGGCAGTCGTCACTGCCTCTGGGGGACTTCACGATCCATTTCTGCCCCCAGGATGATGATGTCCAGGGTCCTGAGAGTAAAGATAATGAAGAGTTTAGTGTTTGAAATAGTTAATGTTAATACATATATACTTGCCTTTATGGGCTTCAGTCGGTATGGTGGCAGTCGTCCATCGTCCCTCCCGTCCATGCAGTGTCTTCATGGCAGTCGTCACTGCCTCTGGGGGACTTCACGATCCATTTCTGCCCCCAGCATGATGATGTCCAGGGTCCTGAGAGTAAAGATAATGAAGAGTTTAGTGTTTGAAATAGTTAATGTTGATACATATATACTTGCCTTTATGGGCTTCAGTCGGTATGGCGGCAGTCGCCCATCGTCCCTCCCGTCCATGCAGTGTCTTCATGGCAGTCGTCACTGCCTCTGGGGGACTTCACGATCCATTTCTGCCCCCAGGATGATGATGTCCAGGGTCCTGAGAGTAAAGATAATGAAGAGTTTAGTGTTTGAAATAGTTAATGTTAATACATATATACTTGCCTTTATGGGCTTCAGTCGGTATGGTGGCAGTCGCCCATCGTCCCTCCCGTCCATGCAGTGTCTTCATGGCAGTCGTCACTGCCTCTGGGGGACTTCACGATCCATTTCTGCCCCCAGGATGATGATGTCCAGGGTCCTGAGAGTAAAGATAATGAAGAGTTTAGTGTTTGAAATAGTTAATGTTAATACATATATACTTGCCTTTATGGGCTTCAGTCGGTATGGCGGCAGTCGCCCATCGTCCCTCCCGTCCATGCAGTGTCTTCATGGCAGTCGTCACTGCCTCTGGGGGACTTCACGATCCATTTCTGCCCCCAGGATGATGATGTCCAGGGTCCTGAGAGTAAAGATAATGAAGAGTTTAGTGTTTGAAATAGTTAATGTTAATTCATGTATACTTGCCTTTATGGGCTTCAGTCGGTATGGTGGCAGTCGTCCATCGTCCCTCCCGTCCATGCAGTGTCTTCATGGCAGTCGTCACTGCCTCTGGGGGACTTCACGATCCATTTCTGCCCCCAGGATGATGATGTCCAGGGTCCTGAGAGTAAAGATAATGAAGAGTTTAGTGTTTGAAATAGTTAATGTTAATACATATATACTTGCCTTTATGGGCTTCAGTCGGTATGGTGGCAGTCGTCCATCGTCCCTCCCGTCCATGCAGTGTCTTCATGGCAGTCGTCACTGCCTCTGGGGGACTTCACGATCCATTTCTGCCCCCAGGATGATGATGTCCAGGGTCCTGAGAGTAAAGATAATGAAGAGTTTAGTGTTTGAAATAGTTAATGTTAATACATATATACTTGCCTTTATGGGCTTCAGTCGGTATGGTGGCAGTCGTCCATCGTCCCTCCCGTCCATGCAGTGTCTTCATGGCAGTCGTCACTGCCTCTGGGGGACTTCACGATCCATTTCTGCCCCCAGGATGATGATGTCCAGGGTCCTGAGAGTAAAGATAATGAAGAGTTTAGTGTTTGAAATAGTTAATGTTAATACATATATACTTGCCTTTATGGGCTTCAGTCGGTATGGCGGCAGTCGCCCATCGTCCCTCCCGTCCATGCAGTGTCTTCATGGCAGTCGTCACTGCCTCTGGGGGACTTCACGATCCATTTCTGCCCCCAGGATGATGATGTCCAGGGTCCTGAGAGTAAAGATAATGAAGAGTTTAGTGTTTGAAATAGTTAATGTTAATACATATATACTTGCCTTTATGGGCTTCAGTCGGTATGGTGGCAGTCGCCCATCGTCCCTCCCGTCCATGCAGTGTCTTCATGGCAGTCGTCAGTGCCTCTGGGGGACTTCACGATCCATTTCTGCCCCCAGGATGATGATGTCCAGGGTCCTGAGAGTAAAGATAATGAAGAGTTTAGTGTTTGAAATAGTTAATGTTAATACATATATACTTGCCTTTATGGGCTTCAGTCGGTATGGTGGCAGTCGCCCATCGTCCCTCCCGTCCATGCAGTGTCTTCATGGCAGTCGTCAGTGCCTCTGGGGGACTTCACGATCCATTTCTGCCCCCAGGATGATGATGTCCAGGGTCCTGAGAGTAAAGATAATGAAGAGTTTAGTGTTTGAAATAGTTAATGTTAATACATATATACTTGCCTTTATGGGCTTCAGTCGGTATGGTGGCAGTCGTCCATCGTCCCTCCCGTCCATGCAGTGTCTTCATGGCAGTCGTCAGTGCCTCTGGGGGACTTCACGATCCATTTCTGCCCCCAGGATGATGATGTCCAGGGTCCTGAGAGTAAAGATAATGAAGAGTTTAGTGTTTGAAATAGTTAATGTTAATACATATATACTTGCCTTTATGGGCTTCAGTCGGTATGGTGGCAGTCGCCCATCGTTCCTCCCGTCCATGCAGTGTCTTCATGGCAGTCGTCACTGCCTCTGGGGGACTTCACGATCCATTTCTGCCCCCAGGATGATGATGTCCAGAGGGCTGAGAGTAAAGATAATGAAGAGTTTAGTGTTTGAAATAGTTAATGTTAATACATATATACTTGCCTTTATGGGCTTCAGTCGGTATGGTGGCAGTCGCCCATCGTCCCTCCCGTCCATGCAGTGTCTTCATGGCAGTCGTCAGTGCCTCTGGGGGACTTCACGATCCATTTCTGCCCCCAGGATGATGATGTCCAGGGTCCTGAGAGTAAAGATAATGAAGAGTTTAGTGTTTGAAATAGTTAATGTTAATACATATATACTTGCCTTTATGGGCTTCAGTCGGTATGGTGGCAGTCGCCCATCGTCCCTCCCGTCCATGCAGTGTCTTCATGGCAGTCGTCAGTGCCTCTGGGGGACTTCACGATCCATTTCTGCCCCCAGGATGATGATGTCCAGGGTCCTGAGAGTAAGGAAAATGAAGAGTTTAGTGTTTGAAATAGTTAATGTTAATACATATATACTTGCCTTTATGGGCTTCAGTCGGTATGGTGGCAGTCGCCCATCGTCCCTCCCGTCCATGCAGTGTCTTCATGGCAGTCGTCAGTGCCTCTGGGGGACTTCACGATCCATTTCTGCCCCCAGGATGATGATGTCCAGGGTCCTGAGAGTAAAGATAATGAAGAGTTTAGTGTTTGAAATAGTTAATGTTAATACATATATACTTGCCTTTATGGGCTTCAGTCGGTATGGTGGCAGTCGCCCATCGTCCCTCCCGTCCATGCAGTGTCTTCATGGCAGTCGTCAGTGACTCTGGGGGACTTCACGATCCATTTCTGCCCCCAGGATGATGATGTCCAGGGTCCTGAGAGTAAAGATAATGAAGAGTTTAGTGTTTGAAATAGTTAATGTTAATACATATATACTTGCCTTTATGGGCTTCAGTCGGTATGGTGGCAGTCGTCCATCGTCCCTCCCGTCCATGCAGTGTCTTCATGGCAGTCGTCAGTGCCTCTGGGGGACTTCACGATCCATTTCTGCCCCCAGGATGATGATGTCCAGGGTCCTGAGAGTAAAGATAATGAAGAGTTTAGTGTTTGAAGTAGTTAATGTTAATACATATATACTTGCCTTTATGGGCTTCAGTCGGTATGGTGGCAGTCGTCCATCGTCCCTCCCGTCCATGCAGTGTCTTCATGGCAGTCGTCAGTGCCTCTGGGGGACTTCACGATCCATTTCTGCCCCCAGTATGATGATGTCCAGAGTGCTGAGAGTAAAGATAATGAAGAGTTTAGTGTTTGAAAGAGTTGATATTAACAGATGTATACTTGCCTTTTTGGGCCTCTGTCGGTATGGTGGCAGTCGCCCATCGTCCCTCCCGTCCATGCAGTGTCTTCATGGCAGTCGTCACTGCCTCTGGGGGACTTCACGATCCATTTCTGCCCCCAGGATGATGATGTCCAGGGTCCTGAGAGTAAAGATAATGAAGAGTTTAGTGTTTGAAATAGTTAATGTTAATACATATATACTTGCCTTTATGGGCTTCAGTCGGTATGGTGGCAGTCGCCCATCGTCCCTCCCGTCCATGCAGTGTCTTCATGGCAGTCGTCACTGCCTCTGGGGGACTTCACGATCCATTTCTGCCCCCAGGATGATGATGTCCAGGGTCCTGAGAGTAAAGATAATGAAGAGTTTAGTGTTTGAAATAGTTAATGTTAATACATATGTACTTGCCTTTATGGGCTTCAGTCGGTATGGTGGCAGTCGTCCATCGTCCCTCCCGTCGATGCAGTGTCTTCATGGCAGTCGTCAGTGCCTCTGGGGGACTTCACGATCCATTTCTGCCCCCAGGATGATGATGTCCAGGGTCCTGAGAGTAAAGATAATGAAGAGTTTAGTGTTTGAAATAGTTAATGTTAATTCATGTATACTTGCCTTTATGGGCTTCAGTCGGTATGGTGGCAGTCGTCCATCGTCCCTCCCGTCCATGCAGTGTCTTCATGGCAGTCGTCACTGCCTCTGGGGGACTTCACGATCCATTTCTGCCCCCAGGATGATGATGTCCAGGGTCCTGAGAGTAAAGATAATGAAGAGTTTAGTGTTTGAAATAGTTAATGTTAATACATATATACTTGCCTTTATGGGCTTCAGTCGGTATGGTGGCAGTCGTCCATCGTCCCTCCCGTCCATGCAGTGTCTTCATGGCAGTCGTCAGTGCCTCTGGGGGACTTCACGATCCATTTCTGCCCCCAGGATGATGATGTCCAGGGTCCTGAGAGTAAAGATAATGAAGAGTTTAGTGTTTGAAATAGTTAATGTTAATACATATATACTTGCCTTTATGGGCTTCAGTCGGTATGGTGGCAGTCGTCCATCGTCCCTCCCGTCCATGCAGTGTCTTCATGGCAGTCGTCACTGCCTCTGGGGGACTTCACGATCCATTTCTGCCCCCAGGATGATGATGTCCAGGGTCCTGAGAGTAAAGATAATGAAGAGTTTAGTGTTTGAAATAGTTAATGTTAATACATATATACTTGCCTTTATGGGCTTCAGTCGGTATGGCGGCAGTCGCCCATCGTCCCTCCCGTCCATGCAGTGTCTTCATGGCAGTCGTCACTGCCTCTGGGGGACTTCACGATCCATTTCTGCCCCCAGGATGATGATGTCCAGGGTCCTGAGAGTAAAGATAATGAAGAGTTTAGTGTTTGAAATAGTTAATGTTAATACATATATACTTGCCTTTATGGGCTTCAGTCGGTATGGTGGCAGTCGCCCATCGTCCCTCCCGTCCATGCAGTGTCTTCATGGCAGTCGTCAGTGCCTCTGGGGGACTTCACGATCCATTTCTGCCCCCAGGATGATGATGTCCAGGGTCCTGAGAGTAAAGATAATGAAGAGTTTAGTGTTTGAAATAGTTAATGTTAATACATATATACTTGCCTTTATGGGCTTCAGTCGGTATGGTGGCAGTCGCCCATCGTCCCTCCCGTCCATGCAGTGTCTTCATGGCAGTCGTCAGTGCCTCTGGGGGACTTCACGATCCATTTCTGCCCCCAGGATGATGATGTCCAGGGTCCTGAGAGTAAAGATAATGAAGAGTTTAGTGTTTGAAATAGTTAATGTTAATACATATATACTTGCCTTTATGGGCTTCAGTCGGTATGGTGGCAGTCGTCCATCGTCCCTCCCGTCCATGCAGTGTCTTCATGGCAGTCGTCAGTGCCTCTGGGGGACTTCACGATCCATTTCTGCCCCCAGGATGATGATGTCCAGGGTCCTGAGAGTAAAGATAATGAAGAGTTTAGTGTTTGAAATAGTTAATGTTAATACATATATACTTGCCTTTATGGGCTTCAGTCGGTATGGTGGCAGTCGCCCATCGTTCCTCCCGTCCATGCAGTGTCTTCATGGCAGTCGTCACTGCCTCTGGGGGACTTCACGATCCATTTCTGCCCCCAGGATGATGATGTCCAGAGGGCTGAGAGTAAAGATAATGAAGAGTTTAGTGTTTGAAATAGTTAATGTTAATACATATATACTTGCCTTTATGGGCTTCAGTCGGTATGGTGGCAGTCGCCCATCGTCCCTCCCGTCCATGCAGTGTCTTCATGGCAGTCGTCAGTGCCTCTGGGGGACTTCACGATCCATTTCTGCCCCCAGGATGATGATGTCCAGGGTCCTGAGAGTAAAGATAATGAAGAGTTTAGTGTTTGAAATAGTTAATGTTAATACATATATACTTGCCTTTATGGGCTTCAGTCGGTATGGTGGCAGTCGCCCATCGTCCCTCCCGTCCATGCAGTGTCTTCATGGCAGTCGTCAGTGCCTCTGGGGGACTTCACGATCCATTTCTGCCCCCAGGATGATGATGTCCAGGGTCCTGAGAGTAAGGAAAATGAAGAGTTTAGTGTTTGAAATAGTTAATGTTAATACATATATACTTGCCTTTATGGGCTTCAGTCGGTATGGTGGCAGTCGTCCATCGTCCCTCCCGTCCATGCAGTGTCTTCATGGCAGTCGTCAGTGCCTCTGGGGGACTTCACGATCCATTTCTGCCCCCAGGATGATGATGTCCAGGGTCCTGAGAGTAAAGATAATGAAGAGTTTAGTGTTTGAAATAGTTAATGTTAATACATATATACTTGCCTTTATGGGCTTCAGTCGGTATGGTGGCAGTCGCCCATCGTCCCTCCCGTCCATGCAGTGTCTTCATGGCAGTCGTCAGTGACTCTGGGGGACTTCACGATCCATTTCTGCCCCCAGGATGATGATGTCCAGGGTCCTGAGAGTAAAGATAATGAAGAGTTTAGTGTTTGAAATAGTTAATGTTAATACATATATACTTGCCTTTATGGGCTTCAGTCGGTATGGTGGCAGTCGTCCATCGTCCCTCCCGTCCATGCAGTGTCTTCATGGCAGTCGTCAGTGCCTCTGGGGGACTTCACGATCCATTTCTGCCCCCAGGATGATGATGTCCAGGGTCCTGAGAGTAAAGATAATGAAGAGTTTAGTGTTTGAAGTAGTTAATGTTAATACATATATACTTGCCTTTATGGGCTTCAGTCGGTATGGTGGCAGTCGTCCATCGTCCCTCCCGTCCATGCAGTGTCTTCATGGCAGTCGTCAGTGCCTCTGGGGGACTTCACGATCCATTTCTGCCCCCAGTATGATGATGTCCAGAGTGCTGAGAGTAAAGATAATGAAGAGTTTAGTGTTTGAAAGAGTTGATATTAACAGATGTATACTTGCCTTTTTGGGCCTCTGTCGGTATGGTGGCAGTCGCCCATCGTCCCTCCCGTCCATGCAGTGTCTTCATGGCAGTCGTCACTGCCTCTGGGGGACTTCACGATCCATTTCTGCCCCCAGGATGATGATGTCCAGGGTCCTGAGAGTAAAGATAATGAAGAGTTTAGTGTTTGAAATAGTTAATGTTAATACATATATACTTGCCTTTATGGGCTTCAGTCGGTATGGTGGCAGTCGCCCATCGTCCCTCCCGTCCATGCAGTGTCTTCATGGCAGTCGTCACTGCCTCTGGGGGACTTCACGATCCATTTCTGCCCCCAGGATGATGATGTCCAGGGTCCTGAGAGTAAAGATAATGAAGAGTTTAGTGTTTGAAATAGTTAATGTTAATACATATGTACTTGCCTTTATGGGCTTCAGTCGGTATGGTGGCAGTCGTCCATCGTCCCTCCCGTCGATGCAGTGTCTTCATGGCAGTCGTCAGTGCCTCTGGGGGACTTCACGATCCATTTCTGCCCCCAGGATGATGATGTCCAGGGTCCTGAGAGTAAAGATAATGAAGAGTTTAGTGTTTGAAATAGTTAATGTTAATAGATATATACTTGCCTTTATGGGCTTCAGTCGGTATGGTGGCAGTCGCCCATCGTCCCTCCCGTCCATGCAGTGTCTTCATGGCAGTCGTCACTGCCTCTGGGGGACTTCACGATCCATTTCTGCCCCCAGGATGATGATGTCCAGGGTCCTGAGAGTAAAGATAATGAAGAGTTTAGTGTTTGAAATAGTTAATGTTAATACATATATACTTGCCTTTATGGGCTTCAGTCGGTATGGTGGCAGTCGCCCATCGTCCCTCCCGTCCATGCAGTTTCTTCATGGCAGTCGTCACTGCCTCTGGGGGACTTCACGATCCATTTCTGCCCCCAGGATGATGATGTCCAGGGTCCTGAGAGTAAAGATAATGAAGAGTTTAGTGTTTGAAATAGTTAATGTTAATACATATATACTTGCCTTTATGGGCTTCAGTCGGTATGGTGGCAGTCGCCCATCGTCCCTCCCGTCCATGCAGTGTCTTCATGGCAGTCGTCAGTGCCTCTGGGGGACTTCACGATCCATTTCTGCCCCCAGGATGATGATGTCCAGGGTCCTGAGAGTAAAGATAATGAAGAGTTTAGTGTTTGAAATAGTTAATGTTAATACATATATACTTGCCTTTATGGGCTTCAGTCGGTATGGTGGCAGTCGCCCATCGTCCCTCCCGTCCATGCAGTGTCTTCATGGCAGTCGTCAGTGCCTCTGGGGGACTTCACGATCCATTTCTGCCCCCAGGATGATGATGTCCAGGGTCCTGAGAGTAAAGATAATGAAGAGTTTAGTGTTTAAAATAGTTAATATTAATACATATATACTTGCCTTTATGGGCTTCAGTCGGTATGGTGGCAGTCGCCCATCGTCCCTCCCGTCCATGCAGTGTCTTCATGGCAGTCGTCAGTGCCTCTGGGGGACTTCACGATCCATTTCTGCCCCCAGGATGATGATGTCCAGGGTCCTGAGAGTAAAGATAATGAAGAGTTTAGTGTTTGAAATAGTTAATGTTAATACATATATACTTGCCTTTATGGGCTTCAGTCGGTATGGTGGCAGTCGTCCATCGTCCCTCCCGTCCATGCAGTGTCTTCATGGCAGTCGTCAGTGCCTCTGGGGGACTTCACGATCCATTTCTGCCCCCAGGATGATGATGTCCAGGGTCCTGAGAGTAAAGATAATGAAGAGTTTAGTGTTTGAAATAGTTAATGTTAATACATATATACTTGCCTTTATGGGCTTCAGTCGGTATGGTGGCAGTCGCCCATCGTCCCTCCCGTCCATGCAGTGTCTTCATGGCAGTCGTCACTGCCTCTGGGGGACTTCACGATCCATTTCTGCCCCCAGTATGATGATGTCCAGAGGGCTGAGAGTAAAGATAATGAAGAGTTTAGTGTTTGAAATAGTTAATGTTAATACATATATACTTGCCTTTATGGGCTTCAGTCGGTATGGTGGCAGTCGCCCATCGTCCCTCCCGTCCATGCAGTGTCTTCATGGCAGTCGTCACTGCCTCTGGGGGACTTCACGATCCATTTCTGCCCCCAGGATGATGATGTCCAGGGTCCTGAGAGTAAAGATAATGAAGAGTTTAGTGTTTGAAATAGTTAATGTTAATACATATGTACTTGCCTTTATGGGCTTCAGTCGGTATGGTGGCAGTCGCCCATCGTTCCTCCCGTCCATGCAGTGTCTTCATGGCAGTCGTCACTGCCTCTGGGGGACTTCACGATCCATTTCTGCCCCCAGGATGATGATGTCCAGGGTCCTGAGAGTAAAGAAAATGAAGAGTTTAGTGTTTGAAATAGTTAATGTTAATACATATATACTTGCCTTTATGGGCTTCAGTCGGTATGGTGGCAGTCGTCCATCGTCCCTCCCGTCCATGCAGTGTCTTCATGGCAGTCGTCACTGCCTCTGGAGGACTTCACGATCCATTTCTGCCCCCAGGATGATGATGTCCAGGGTCCTGAGAGTAAAGATAATGAAGAGTTTAGTGTTTGAAATAGTTAATGTTAATACATATATACTTGCCTTTATGGGCTTCAGTCGGTATGGTGGCAGTCGCCCATCGTCCCTCCCGTCCATGCAGTGTCTTCATGGCAGTCGTCAGTGCCTCTGGGGGACTTCACGATCCATTTCTGCTCCCAGGATGATGATGTCCAGGGTCCTGAGAGTAAAGATAATGAAGAGTTTAGTGTTTGAAATAGTTAATGTTAATACATATATACTTGCCTTTATGGGCTTCAGTCGGTATGGTGGCAGTCGTCCATCGTCCCTCCCGTCCATGCAGTGTCTTCATGGCAGTCGTCAGTGCCTCTGGGGGACTTCACGATCCATTTCTGCCCCCAGGATGATGATGTCCAGGGTCCTGAGAGTAAAGATAATGAAGAGTTTAGTGTTTGAAATAGTTAATGTTAATACATATATACTTGCCTTTATGGGCTTCAGTCGGTATGGTGGCAGTCGCCCATCGTCCCTCCCGTCCATGCAGTGTCTTCATGGCAGTCGTCAGTGCCTCTGGGGGACTTCACGATCCATTTCTGCCCCCAGGATGATGATGTCCAGAGCGCTGAGAGTAAAGATAATGAAGAGTTTAGTGTTTGAAAGAGTTGATATTAACAGATGTATACTTGCCTTTTTGGGCCTCTGTCGGTATGGTGGCCGTCGCCCATCGTCCCTCCCGTCCATGCAGTGTCTTCATGGCAGTCGTCAGTGCCTCTGGGGGACTTCACGATCCATTTCTGCCCCCAGGATGATGATGTCCAGGGTCCTGAGAGTAAAGATAATGAAGAGTTTAGTGTTTGAAATAGTTAATGTTAATACATATATACTTGCCTTTATGGGCTTCAGTCGGTATGGTGGCAGTCGCCCATCGTCCCTCCCGTCCATGCAGTGTCTTCATGGCAGTCGTCACTGCCTCTGGGGGACTTCACGATCCATTTCTGCCCCCAGTATGATGATGTCCAGAGGGCTGAGAGTAAAGATAATGAAGAGTTTAGTGTTTGAAATAGTTAATGTTAATACATATATACTTGCCTTTATGGGCTTCAGTCGGTATGGTGGCAGTCGCCCATCGTCCCTCCCGTCCATGCAGTGTCTTCATGGCAGTCGTCACTGCCTCTGGGGGACTTCACGATCCATTTCTGCCCCCAGGATGATGATGTCCAGGGTCCTGAGAGTAAAGATAATGAAGAGTTTAGTGTTTGAAATAGTTAATGTTAATACATGTGTACTTGCCTTTATGGGCTTCAGTCGGTATGGTGGCAGTCGTCCATCGTCCCTCCCGTCCATGCAGTGTCTTCATGGCAGTCGTCACTGCCTCTGGAGGACTTCACGATCCATTTCTGCCCCCAGGATGATGATGTCCAGGGTCCTGAGAGTAAAGATAATGAAGAGTTTAGTGTTTGAAATAGTTAATGTTAATACATATATACTTGCCTTTATGGGCTTCAGTCGGTATGGTGGCAGTCGTCCATCGTCCCTCCCGTCCATGCAGTGTCTTCATGGCAGTCGTCACTGCCTCTGGAGGACTTCACGATCCATTTCTGCCCCCAGGATGATGATGTCCAGGGTCCTGAGAGTAAAGATAATGAAGAGTTTAGTGTTTGAAATAGTTAATGTTAATACATATATACTTGCCTTTATGGGCTTCAGTCGGTATGGTGGCAGTCGTCCATCGTCCCTCCCGTCCATGCAGTGTCTTCATGGCAGTCGTCACTGCCTCTGGAGGACTTCACGATCCATTTCTGCCCCCAGGATGATGATGTCCAGGGTCCTGAGAGTAAAGATAATGAAGAGTTTAGTGTTTGAAATAGTTAATGTTAATACATATATACTTGCCTTTATGGGCTTCAGTCGGTATGGTGGCAGTCGTCCATCGTCCCTCCCGTCCATGCAGTGTCTTCATGGCAGTCGTCACTGCCTCTGGAGGACTTCACGATCCATTTCTGCCCCCAGGATGATGATGTCCAGGGTCCTGAGAGTAAAGATAATGAAGAGTTTAGTGTTTGAAATAGTTAATGTTAATACATATATACTTGCCTTTATGGGCTTCAGTCGGTATGGTGGCAGTCGCCCATCGTCCCTCCCGTCCATGCAGTGTCTTCATGGCAGTCGTCAGTGCCTCTGGGGGACTTCACGATCCATTTCTGCTCCCAGGATGATGATGTCCAGGGTCCTGAGAGTAAAGATAATGAAGAGTTTAGTGTTTGAAATAGTTAATGTTAATACATATATACTTGCCTTTATGGGCTTCAGTCGGTATGGTGGCAGTCGTCCATCGTCCCTCCCGTCCATGCAGTGTCTTCATGGCAGTCGTCAGTGCCTCTGGGGGACTTCACGATCCATTTCTGCCCCCAGGATGATGATGTCCAGGGTCCTGAGAGTAAAGATAATGAAGAGTTTAGTGTTTGAAATAGTTAATGTTAATACATATATACTTGCCTTTATGGGCTTCAGTCGGTATGGTGGCAGTCGCCCATCGTCCCTCCCGTCCATGCAGTGTCTTCATGGCAGTCGTCAGTGCCTCTGGGGGACTTCACGATCCATTTCTGCCCCCAGGATGATGATGTCCAGAGCGCTGAGAGTAAAGATAATGAAGAGTTTAGTGTTTGAAAGAGTTGATATTAACAGATGTATACTTGCCTTTTTGGGCCTCTGTCGGTATGGTGGCCGTCGCCCATCGTCCCTCCCGTCCATGCAGTGTCTTCATGGCAGTCGTCAGTGCCTCTGGGGGACTTCACGATCCATTTCTGCCCCCAGGATGATGATGTCCAGGGTCCTGAGAGTAAAGATAATGAAGAGTTTAGTGTTTGAAATAGTTAATGTTAATACATATATACTTGCCTTTATGGGCTTCAGTCGGTATGGTGGCAGTCGCCCATCGTCCCTCCCGTCCATGCAGTGTCTTCATGGCAGTCGTCACTGCCTCTGGGGGACTTCACGATCCATTTCTGCCCCCAGTATGATGATGTCCAGAGGGCTGAGAGTAAAGATAATGAAGAGTTTAGTGTTTGAAATAGTTAATGTTAATACATATATACTTGCCTTTATGGGCTTCAGTCGGTATGGTGGCAGTCGCCCATCGTCCCTCCCGTCCATGCAGTGTCTTCATGGCAGTCGTCACTGCCTCTGGGGGACTTCACGATCCATTTCTGCCCCCAGGATGATGATGTCCAGGGTCCTGAGAGTAAAGATAATGAAGAGTTTAGTGTTTGAAATAGTTAATGTTAATACATGTGTACTTGCCTTTATGGGCTTCAGTCGGTATGGTGGCAGTCGTCCATCGTCCCTCCCGTCCATGCAGTGTCTTCATGGCAGTCGTCACTGCCTCTGGAGGACTTCACGATCCATTTCTGCCCCCAGGATGATGATGTCCAGGGTCCTGAGAGTAAAGATAATGAAGAGTTTAGTGTTTGAAATAGTTAATGTTAATACATATATACTTGCCTTTATGGGCTTCAGTCGGTATGGTGGCAGTCGTCCATCGTCCCTCCCGTCCATGCAGTGTCTTCATGGCAGTCGTCACTGCCTCTGGAGGACTTCACGACCCATTTCTGCCCCCAGGATGATGATGTCCAGGGTCCTGAGAGTAAAGATAATGAAGAGTTTAGTGTTTGAAATAGTTAATGTTAATACATATATACTTGCC
This sequence comes from Haliotis asinina, assembly GCF_037392515.1. NCBI lineage: Eukaryota > Metazoa > Mollusca > Gastropoda > Lepetellida > Haliotidae > Haliotis > Haliotis asinina. Next base: position 20,874,599 of record NC_090286.1, on the reverse strand, counting down.
TTTATGGGCTTCAGTCGGTATGGTGGCAGTCGCCCATCGTCCCTCCCGTCCATGCAGTGTCTTCATGGCAGTCGTCAGTGCCTCTGGGGGACTTCACGATCCATTTCTGCTCCCAGGATGATGATGTCCAGGGTCCTGAGAGTAAAGATAATGAAGAGTTTAGTGTTTGAAATAGTTAATGTTAATACATATATACTTGCCTTTATGGGCTTCAGTCGGTATGGTGGCAGTCGTCCATCGTCCCTCCCGTCCATGCAGTGTCTTCATGGCAGTCGTCAGTGCCTCTGGGGGACTTCACGATCCATTTCTGCCCCCAGGATGATGATGTCCAGGGTCCTGAGAGTAAAGATAATGAAGAGTTTAGTGTTTGAAATAGTTAATGTTAATACATATATACTTGCCTTTATGGGCTTCAGTCGGTATGGTGGCAGTCGCCCATCGTCCCTCCCGTCCATGCAGTGTCTTCATGGCAGTCGTCACTGCCTCTGGGGGACTTCACGATCCATTTCTGCCCCCAGGATGATGATGTCCAGGGTCCTGAGAGTAAAGATAATGAAGAGTTTAGTGTTTGAAATAGTTAATGTTAATACATGTGTACTTGCCTTTATGGGCTTCACTCGGTATGGTGGCAGTCGTCCATCGTCCCTCCCGTCCATGCAGTGTCTTCATGGCAGTCGTCACTGCCTCTGGAGGACTTCACGATCCATTTCTGCCCCCAGGATGATGATGTCCAGGGTCCTGAGAGTAAAGATAATGAAGAGTTTAGTGTTTGAAATAGTTAATGTTAATACATATATACTTGCCTTTATGGGCTTCAGTCGGTATGGTGGCAGTCGTCCATCGTCCCTCCCGTCCATGCAGTGTCTTCATGGCAGTCGTCACTGCCTCTGGAGGACTTCACGATCCATTTCTGCCCCCAGGATGATGATGTCCAGGGTCCTGAGAGTAAAGATAATGAAGAGTTTAGTGTTTGAAATAGTTAATGTTAATACATATATACTTGCCTTTATGGGCTTCAGTCTTTATGGTGGCAGTCGCCCATCGTCCCTCCCGTCCATGCAGTGTCTTCATGGCAGTCGTCAGTGCCTCTGGGGGACTTCACGATCCATTTCTGCTCCCAGGATGATGATGTCCAGGGTCCTGAGAGTAAAGATAATGAAGAGTTTAGTGTTTGAAATAGTTAATGTTAATACATATATACTTGCCTTTATGGGCTTCAGTCGGTATGGTGGCAGTCGTCCATCGTCCCTCCCGTCCATGCAGTGTCTTCATGGCAGTCGTCAGTGCCTCTGGGGGACTTCACGATCCATTTCTGCCCCCAGGATGATGATGTCCAGGGTCCTGAGAGTAAAGATAATGAAGAGTTTAGTGTTTGAAATAGTTAATGTTAATACATATATACTTGCCTTTATGGGCTTCAGTCGGTATGGTGGCAGTCGCCCATCGTCCCTCCCGTCCATGCAGTGTCTTCATGGCAGTCGTCAGTGCCTCTGGGGGACTTCACGATCCATTTCTGCCCCCAGTATGATGATGTCCAGAGCGCTGAGAGTAAAGATAATGAAGAGTTTAGTGTTTGAAAGAGTTGATATTAACAGATGTATACTTGCCTTTTTGGGCCTCTGTCGGTATGGTGGCAGTCGCCCATCGTCCCTCCCGTCCATGCAGTGTCTTCATGGCAGTCGTCAGTGCCTCTGGGGGACTTCACGATCCATTTCTGCCCCCAGGATGATGATGTCCAGGGTCCTGAGAGTAAAGATAATGAAGAGTTTAGTGTTTGAAATAGTTAATGTTAATACATATATACTTGCCTTTATGGGCTTCAGTCGGTATGGTGGCAGTCGCCCATCGTCCCTCCTGTCCATGCAGTGTCTTCATGGCAGTCGTCACTGCCTCTGGGGGACTTCACGATCCATTTCTGCCCCCAGGATGATGATGTCCAGAGGGCTGAGAGTAAAGATAATGAAGAGTTTAGTGTTTGAAATAGTTAATGTTAATACATATATACTTGCCTTTATGGGCTTCAGTCGGTATGGTGGCAGTCGCCCATCGTCCCTCCCGTCCATGCAGTGTCTTCATGGCAGTCGTCACTGCCTCTGGGGGACTTCACGATCCATTTCTGCCCCCAGGATGATGATGTCCAGGGTCCTGAGAGTAAAGAAAATGAAGAGTTTAGTGTTTGAAATAGTTAATGTTAATACATATATACTTGCCTTTATGGGCTTCAGTCGGTATGGTGGCAGTCGCCCATCGTCCCTCCCGTCCATGCAGTGTCTTCATGGCAGTCGTCAGTGCCTCTGGGGGACTTCACGATCCATTTCTGCCCCCAGGATGATGATGTCCAGAGGGCTGAGAGTAAAGATAATGAAGAGTTTAGTGTTTGAAATAGTTAATGTTAATACATATATACTTGCCTTTATGGGCTTCAGTCGGTATGGTGGCAGTCGCCCATCGTCCCTCCTGTCCATGCAGTGTCTTCATGGCAGTCGTCACTGCCTCTGGGGGACTTCACGATCCATTTCTGCCCCCAGGATGATGATGTCCAGAGGGCTGAGAGTAAAGATAATGAAGAGTTTAGTGTTTGAAATAGTTAATGTTAATACATATATACTTGCCTTTATGGGGTTCAGTCGGTATGGTGGCAGTCGCCCATCGTCCCTCCCGTCCATGCAGTGTCTTCATGGCAGTCGTCACTGCCTCTGGGGGACTTCACGATCCATTTCTGCCCCCAGGATGATGATGTCCAGGGTCCTGAGAGTAAAGATAATGAAGAGTTTAGTGTTTGAAATAGTTAATGTTAATACATATATACTTGCCTTTATGGGCTTCAGTCGGTATGGTGGCAGTCGCCCATCGTCCCTCCCGTCCATGCAGTGTCTTCATGGCAGTCGTCACTGCCTCTGGGGGACTTCACGATCCATTTCTGCCCCCAGGATGATGATGTCCAGGGTCCTGAGAGTAAAGATAATGAAGAGTTTAGTGTTTGCAATAGTTAATGTTAATACATATATACTTGCCTTTATGGGCTTCAGTCGGTCTGGTGGCAGTCGTCCATCGTCCCTCCCGTCCATGCAGTGTCTTCATGGCAGTCGTCAGTGCCTCTGGGGGACTTCACGATCCATTTCTGCCCCCAGGATGATGATGTCCAGGGTCCTGAGAGTAAAGATAATGAAGAGTTTAGTGTTTGAAATAGTTAATGTTAATACATATATACTTGCCTTTATGGGCTTCAGTCGGTATGGTGGCAGTCGCCCATCGTCCCTCCCGTCCATGCAGTGTCTTCATGGCAGTCGTCACTGCCTCTGGGGGACTTCACGATCCATTTCTGCCCCCAGTATGATGATGTCCAGAGCGCTGAGAGTAAAGATAATGAAGAGTTTAGTGTTTGAAAGAGTTGATATTAACAGATGTATGGTTGCCTTTTTGGGCCTCTGTCGGTATGGTGGCCGTCGCCCATCGTCCCTCCCGTCCATGCAGTGTCTTCATGGCAGTCGTCACTGCCTCTGGAGGACTTCACGATCCATTTCTGCCCCCAGGATGATGATGTCCAGGGTCCTGAGAGTAAAGATAATGAAGAGTTTAGTGTTTGAAATAGTTAATGTTAATACATATATACTTGCCTTTATGGGCTTCAGTCGGTATGGTGGCAGTCGCCCATCGTCCCTCCCGTCCATGCAGTGTCTTCATGGCAGTCGTCAGTGCCTCTGGGGGACTTCACGATCCATTTCTGCTCCCAGGATGATGATGTCCAGGGTCCTGAGAGTAAAGATAATGAAGAGTTTAGTGTTTGAAATAGTTAATGTTAATACATATATACTTGCCTTTATGGGCTTCAGTCGGTATGGTGGCAGTCGTCCATCGTCCCTCCCGTCCATGCAGTGTCTTCATGGCAGTCGTCAGTGCCTCTGGGGGACTTCACGATCCATTTCTGCCCCCAGGATGATGATGTCCAGGGTCCTGAGAGTAAAGATAATGAAGAGTTTAGTGTTTGAAATAGTTAATGTTAATACATATATACTTGCCTTTATGGGCTTCAGTCGGTATGGTGGCAGTCGCCCATCGTCCCTCCCGTCCATGCAGTGTCTTCATGGCAGTCGTCACTGCCTCTGGGGGACTTCACGATCCATTTCTGCCCCCAGGATGATGATGTCCAGGGTCCTGAGAGTAAAGATAATGAAGAGTTTAGTGTTTGAAATAGTTAATGTTAATACATGTGTACTTGCCTTTATGGGCTTCACTCGGTATGGTGGCAGTCGTCCATCGTCCCTCCCGTCCATGCAGTGTCTTCATGGCAGTCGTCACTGCCTCTGGAGGACTTCACGATCCATTTCTGCCCCCAGGATGATGATGTCCAGGGTCCTGAGAGTAAAGATAATGAAGAGTTTAGTGTTTGAAATAGTTAATGTTAATACATATATACTTGCCTTTATGGGCTTCAGTCGGTATGGTGGCAGTCGTCCATCGTCCCTCCCGTCCATGCAGTGTCTTCATGGCAGTCGTCACTGCCTCTGGATGACTTCACGATCCATTTCTGCCCCCAGGATGATGATGTCCAGGGTCCTGAGAGTAAAGATAATGAAGAGTTTAGTGTTTGAAATAGTTAATGTTAATACATATATACTTGCCTTTATGGGCTTCAGTCTTTATGGTGGCAGTCGCCCATCGTCCCTCCCGTCCATGCAGTGTCTTCATGGCAGTCGTCACTGCCTCTGGGGGACTTCACGATCCATTTCTGCTCCCAGGATGATGATGTCCAGGGTCCTGAGAGTAAAGATAATGAAGAGTTTAGTGTTTGAAATAGTTAATGTTAATACATATATACTTGCCTTTATGGGCTTCAGTCGGTATGGTGGCAGTCGTCCATCGTCCCTCCCGTCCATGCAGTGTCTTCATGGCAGTCGTCAGTGCCTCTGGGGGACTTCACGATCCATTTCTGCCCCCAGGATGATGATGTCCAGGGTCCTGAGAGTAAAGATAATGAAGAGTTTAGTGTTTGAAATAGTTAATGTTAATACATATATACTTGCCTTTATGGGCTTCAGTCGGTATGGTGGCAGTCGCCCATCGTCCCTCCCGTCCATGCAGTGTCTTCATGGCAGTCGTCAGTGCCTCTGGGGGACTTCACGATCCATTTCTGCCCCCAGTATGATGATGTCCAGAGCGCTGAGAGTAAAGATAATGAAGAGTTTAGTGTTTGAAAGAGTTGATATTAACAGATGTATACTTGCCTTTTTGGGCCTCTGTCGGTATGGTGGCAGTCGCCCATCGTCCCTCCCGTCCATGCAGTGTCTTCATGGCAGTCGTCAGTGCCTCTGGGGGACTTCACGATCCATTTCTGCCCCCAGGATGATGATGTCCAGGGTCCTGAGAGTAAAGATAATGAAGAGTTTAGTGTTTGAAATAGTTAATGTTAATACATATATACTTGCCTTTATGGGCTTCAGTCGGTATGGTGGCAGTCGCCCATCGTCCCTCCTGTCCATGCAGTGTCTTCATGGCAGTCGTCACTGCCTCTGGGGGACTTCACGATCCATTTCTGCCCCCAGGATGATGATGTCCAGAGGGCTGAGAGTAAAGATAATGAAGAGTTTAGTGTTTGAAATAGTTAATGTTAATACATATATACTTGCCTTTATGGGCTTCAGTCGGTATGGTGGCAGTCGCCCATCGTCCCTCCCGTCCATGCAGTGTCTTCATGGCAGTCGTCACTGCCTCTGGGGGACTTCACGATCCATTTCTGCCCCCAGGATGATGATGTCCAGGGTCCTGAGAGTAAAGAAAATGAAGAGTTTAGTGTTTGAAATAGTTAATGTTAATACATATATACTTGCCTTTATGGGCTTCAGTCGGTATGGTGGCAGTCGCCCATCGTCCCTCCCGTCCATGCAGTGTCTTCATGGCAGTCGTCAGTGCCTCTGGGGGACTTCACGATCCATTTCTGCCCCCAGGATGATGATGTCCAGAGGGCTGAGAGTAAAGATAATGAAGAGTTTAGTGTTTGAAATAGTTAATGTTAATACATATATACTTGCCTTTATGGGCTTCAGTCGGTATGGTGGCAGTCGCCCATCGTCCCTCCTGTCCATGCAGTGTCTTCATGGCAGTCGTCACTGCCTCTGGGGGACTTCACGATCCATTTCTGCCCCCAGGATGATGATGTCCAGAGGGCTGAGAGTAAAGATAATGAAGAGTTTAGTGTTTGAAATAGTTAATGTTAATACATATATACTTGCCTTTATGGGGTTCAGTCGGTATGGTGGCAGTCGCCCATCGTCCCTCCCGTCCATGCAGTGTCTTCATGGCAGTCGTCACTGCCTCTGGGGGACTTCACGATCCATTTCTGCCCCCAGGATGATGATGTCCAGGGTCCTGAGAGTAAAGATAATGAAGAGTTTAGTGTTTGAAATAGTTAATGTTAATACATATATACTTGCCTTTATGGGCTTCAGTCGGTATGGTGGCAGTCGCCCATCGTCCCTCCCGTCCATGCAGTGTCTTCATGGCAGTCGTCAGTGCCTCTGGGGGACTTCACGATCCATTTCTGCCCCCAGGATGATGATGTCCAGGGTCCTGAGAGTAAAGATAATGAAGAGTTTAGTGTTTGCAATAGTTAATGTTAATACATATATACTTGCCTTTATGGGCTTCAGTCGGTCTGGTGGCAGTCGCCCATCGTCCCTCCCGTCCATGCAGTGTCTTCATGGCAGTCGTCAGTGCCTCTGGGGGACTTCACGATCCATTTCTGCCCCCAGGATGATGATGTCCAGGGTCCTGAGAGTAAAGATAATGAAGAGTTTAGTGTTTGAAATAGTTAATGTTAATACATATATACTTGCCTTTATGGGCTTCAGTCGGTATGGTGGCAGTCGCCCATCGTCCCTCCCGTCCATGCAGTGTCTTCATGGCAGTCGTCACTGCCTCTGGGGGACTTCACGATCCATTTCTGCCCCCAGTATGATGATGTCCAGAGCGCTGAGAGTAAAGATAATGAAGAGTTTAGTGTTTGAAAGAGTTGATATTAACAGATGTATGGTTGCCTTTTTGGGCCTCTGTCGGTATGGTGGCCGTCGCCCATCGTCCCTCCCGTCCATGCAGTGTCTTCATGGCAGTCGTCACTGCCTCTGGGGGACTTCACGATCCATTTCTGCTCCCAGGATGATGATGTCCAGGGTCCTGAGAGTAAAGATAATGAAGAGTTTAGTGTTTGAAATAGTTAATGTTAATACATATATACTTGCCTTTATGGGCTTCAGTCGGTATGGTGGCAGTCGTCCATCGTCCCTCCCGTCCATGCAGTGTCTTCATGGCAGTCGTCAGTGCCTCTGGGGGACTTCACGATCCATTTCTGCCCCCAGGATGATGATGTCCAGGGTCCTGAGAGTATAGATAATGAAGGGGTTAGTGTTTGAAAGAGTTGATAATAACAGATATATACTTGCCTTTATGGGCTTCAGTCGGTATGGTGGCAGTCGTCCATCGTCCCTCCCGTCCATGCAGTGTCTTCATGGCAGTCGTCAGTGCCTCTGGGGGACTTCACGATCCATTTCTGCCCCCAGGATGATGATGTCCAGGGTCCTGAGAGTAAAGATAATGAAGAGTTTAGTGTTTGAAATAGTTAATGTTAATACATATATACTTGCCTTTATGGGCTTCAGTCGGTATGGTGGCAGTCGCCCATCGTCCCTCCCGTCCATGCAGTGTCTTTATGGCAGTCGTCACTGCCTCTGGGGGACTTCACGATCCATTTCTGCCCCCAGGATGATGATGTCCAGGGTCCTGAGAGTAAAGATAATGAAGAGTTTAGTGTTTGAAATAGTTAATGTTAATACATATATACTTGCCTTTATGGGCTTCAGTCGGTATGGTGGCAGTCGTCCATCGTCCCTCCCGTCCATGCAGTGTCTTCATGGCAGTCGTCACTGCCTCTGGGGGACTTCACGATCCATTTCTGCCCCCAGGATGATGATGTCCAGGGTCCTGAGAGTAAAGATAATGAAGAGTTTAGTGTTTGAAATAGTTAATGTTAATACATATATACTTGCCTTTATGGGCTTCAGTCGGTATGGTGGCAGTCGCCCATCGTCCCTCCCGTCCATGCAGTGTCTTCATGGCAGTCGTCAGTGCCTCTGGGGGACTTCACGATCCATTTCTGCCCCCAGGATGATGATGTCCAGGGTCCTGAGAGTAAAGATAATGAAGAGTTTAGTGTTTGAAATAGTTAATGTTAATACATATATACTTGCCTTTATGGGCTTCAGTCGGTATGGTGGCAGTCGTCCATCGTCCCTCCCGTCCATGCAGTGTCTTCATGGCAGTCGTCAGTGCCTCTGGGGGACTTCACGATCCATTTCTGTCCCCAGGATGATGATGTCCAGGGTCCTGAGAGTAAAGATAATGAAGAGTTTAGTGTTTGAAATAGTTAATGTTAATACATATATACTTGCCTTTATGGGCTTCAGTCGGTATGGTGGCAGTCGTCCATCGTCCCTCCCGTCCATGCAGTGTCTTCATGGCAGTCGTCAGTGCCTCTGGGGGACTTCACGATCCATTTCTGCCCCCAGGATGATGATGTCCAGAGGGCTGAGAGTAAAGATAATGAAGAGTTTAGTGTTTGAAATAGTTAATGTTAATACATATATACTTGCCTTTATGGGCTTCAGTCGGTATGGTGGCAGTCGCCCATCGTCCCTCCTGTCCATGCAGTGTCTTCATGGCAGTCGTCACTGCCTCTGGGGGACTTCACGATCCATTTCTGCCCCCAGGATGATGATGTCCAGAGGGCTGAGAGTAAAGATAATGAAGAGTTTAGTGTTTGAAATAGTTAATGTTAATACATATATACTTGCCTTTATGGGCTTCAGTCGGTATGGTGGCAGTCGCCCATCGTCCCTCCCGTCCATGCAGTGTCTTCATGGCAGTCGTCACTGCCTCTGGGGGACTTCACGATCCATTTCTGCCCCCAGGATGATGATGTCCAGGGTCCTGAGAGTAAAGATAATGAAGAGTTTAGTGTTTGAAATAGTTAATGTTAATACATATATACTTGCCTTTATGGGCTTCAGTCGGTATGGTGGCAGTCGCCCATCGTCCCTCCCGTCCATGCAGTGTCTTCATGGCAGTCGTCAGTGCCTCTGGGGGACTTCACGATCCATTTCTGCCCCCAGGATGATGATGTCCAGGGTCCTGAGAGTAAAGATAATGAAGAGTTTAGTGTTTGAAATAGTTAATGTTAATACATATATACTTGCCTTTATGGGCTTCAGTCGGTCTGGTGGCAGTCGTCCATCGTCCCTCCCGTCCATGCAGTGTCTTCATGGCAGTCGTCAGTGCCTCTGGGGGACTTCACGATCCATTTCTGCCCCCAGGATGATGATGTCCAGGGTCCTGAGAGTAAAGATAATGAAGAGTTTAGTGTTTGAAATAGTTAATGTTAATACATATATACTTGCCTTTATGGGCTTCAGTCGGTATGGTGGCAGTCGCCCATCGTCCCTCCCGTCCATGCAGTGTCTTCATGGCAGTCGTCACTGCCTCTGGGGGACTTCACGATCCATTTCTGCCCCCAGTATGATGATGTCCAGAGCGCTGAGAGTAAAGATAATGAAGAGTTTAGTGTTTGAAAGAGTTGATATTAACAGATGTATGGTTGCCTTTTTGGGCCTCTGTCGGTATGGTGGCAGTCGCCCATCGTCCCTCCCGTCCATGCAGTGTCTTCATGGCAGTCGTCACTGCCTCTGGGGGACTTCACGATCCATTTCTGCTCCCAGGATGATGATGTCCAGGGTCCTGAGAGTAAAGATAATGAAGAGTTTAGTGTTTGAAATAGTTAATGTTAATACATATATACTTGCCTTTATGGGCTTCAGTCGGTATGGTGGCAGTCGTCCATCGTCCCTCCCGTCCATGCAGTGTCTTCATGGCAGTCGTCAGTGCCTCTGGGGGACTTCACGATCCATTTCTGCCCCCAGGATGATGATGTCCAGGGTCCTGAGAGTATAGATAATGAAGGGGTTAGTGTTTGAAAGAGTTGATAATAACAGATATATACTTGCCTTTATGGGCTTCAGTCGGTATGGTGGCAGTCGTCCATCGTCCCTCCCGTCCATGCAGTGTCTTCATGGCAGTCGTCAGTGCCTCTGGGGGACTTCACGATCCATTTCTGCCCCCAGGATGATGATGTCCAGGGTCCTGAGAGTAAAGATAATGAAGAGTTTAGTGTTTGAAATAGTTAATGTTAATACATATATACTTGCCTTTATGGGCTTCAGTCGGTATGGTGGCAGTCGCCCATCGTCCCTCCCGTCCATGCAGTGTCTTTATGGCAGTCGTCACTGCCTCTGGGGGACTTCACGATCCATTTCTGCCCCCAGGATGATGATGTCCAGGGTCCTGAGAGTAAAGATAATGAAGAGTTTAGTGTTTGAAATAGTTAATGTTAATACATATATACTTGCCTTTATGGGCTTCAGTCGGTATGGTGGCAGTCGTCCATCGTCCCTCCCGTCCATGCAGTGTCTTCATGGCAGTCGTCACTGCCTCTGGGGGACTTCACGATCCATTTCTGCTCCCAGGATGATGATGTCCAGGGTCCTGAGAGTAAAGATAATGAAGAGTTTAGTGTTTGAAATAGTTAATGTTAATACATATATACTTGCCTTTATGGGCTTCAGTCGGTATGGTGGCAGTCGCCCATCGTCCCTCCCGTCCATGCAGTGTCTTCATGGCAGTCGTCAGTGCCTCTGGGGGACTTCACGATCCATTTCTGCCCCCAGGATGATGATGTCCAGGGTCCTGAGAGTAAAGATAATGAAGAGTTTAGTGTTTGAAATAGTTAATGTTAATACATATATACTTGCCTTTATGGGTTTCAGTCGGTATGGTGGCAGTCGTCCATCGTCCCTCCCGTCCATGCAGTGTCTTCATGGCAGTCGTCAGTGCCTCTGGGGGACTTCACGATCCATTTCTGTCCCCAGGATGATGATGTCCAGGGTCCTGAGAGTAAAGATAATGAAGAGTTTAGTGTTTGAAATAGTTAATGTTAATACATATATACTTGCCTTTATGGGCTTCAGTCGGTATGGTGGCAGTCGCCCATCGTCCCTCCCGTCCATGCAGTGTCTTCATGGCAGTCGTCAGTGCCTCTGGGGGACTTCACGATCCATTTCTGCCCCCAGTATGATGATGTCCAGAGCGCTGAGAGTAAAGATAATGAAGAGTTTAGTGTTTGAAAGAGTTGATATTAACAGATGTATACTTGCCTTTTTGGGCCTCTGTCGGTATGGTGGCAGTCGCCCATCGTCCCTCCCGTCCATGCAGTGTCTTCATGGCAGTCGTCACTGCCTCTGGGGGACTTCACGATCCATTTCTGCCCCCAGGATGATGATGTCCAGGGTCCTGAGAGTAAAGATAATGAAGAGTTTAGTGTTTGAAATAGTTAATGTTAATACATATATACTTGCCTTTATGGGCTTCAGTCGGTATGGTGGCAGTCGTCCATCGTCCCTCCCGTCCATGCAGTGTCTTCATGGCAGTCGTCAGTGCCTCTGGGGGACTTCACGATCCATTTCTGCCCCCAGGATGATGATGTCCAGAGAGCTGAGAGTATAGATAATGAAGGGGTTAGTGTTTGAAAGAGTTGATAATAACAGATATATACTTGCCTTTATGGGCTTCAGTCGGTATGGTGGCAGTCGTCCATCGTCCCTCCCGTCCATGCAGTGTCTTCATGGCAGTCGTCAGTGCCTCTGGGGGACTTCACGATCCATTTCTGCCCCCAGGATGATGATGTCCAGGGTCCTGAGAGTAAAGATAATGAAGAGTTTAGTGTTTGAAATAGTTAATGTTAATACATATATACTTGCCTTTATGGGCTTCAGTCGGTATGGTGGCAGTCGCCCATCGTCCCTCCCGTCCATGCAGTGTCTTCATGGCAGTCGTCACTGCCTCTGGGGGACTTCACGATCCATTTCTGCCCCCAGGATGATGATGTCCAGGGTCCTGAGAGTAAAGATAATGAAGAGTTTAGTGTTTGAAATAGTTAATGTTAATACATATATACTTGCCTTTATGGGCTTCAGTCGGTATGGTGGCAGTCGTCCATCGTCCCTCCCGTCCATGCAGTGTCTTCATGGCAGTCGTCACTGCCTCTGGGGGACTTCACGATCCATTTCTGCCCCCAGGATGATGATGTCCAGGGTCCTGAGAGTAAAGATAATGAAGAGTTTAGTGTTTGAAATAGTTAATGTTAATACATATATACTTGCCTTTATGGGCTTCAGTCGGTATGGTGGCAGTCGCCCATCGTTCCTCCCGTCCATGCAGTGTCTTCATGGCAGTCGTCACTGCCTCTGGGGGACTTCACGATCCATTTCTGCCACCAGTATGATGATGTCCAGAGCGCTGAGAGTATAGATAATGAAGGGGTTAGTGTTTGAAAGAGTTGATAATAACAGATATATACTTGCCTTTATGGGCTTCAGTCGGTATGGTGGCAGTCGCCCATCGTCCCTCCCGTCCATGCAGTGTCTTCGTGGCAGTCGTCACTGCCTCTGGGGGACTTCACGATCCATTTCTGTCCCCAGGATGATGATGTCCAGGGTCCTGAGAGTAAAGATCATGAAGGGGTTAGTGTTTGAAAGAGTTGATATTAACAGATATATACTTGCCTTTATGGGCCTCTGTCGGTATGGTGGCAGTCGCCCATCGTCCCTCCCGTCCATGCAGTGTCTTCATGGCAGTCGTCAGTGCCTCTGGGGGACTTCACGATCCATTTCTGCCCCCAGGATGATGATGTCCAGGGTCCTGAGAGTAAAGATAATGAAGAGTTTAGTGTTTGAAATAGTTAATGTTAATACATATATACTTGCCTTTATGGGGTTCAGTCGGTATGGTGGCAGTCGTCCATCGTCCCTCCCGTCCATGCAGTGTCTTCATGGCAGTCGTCAGTGCCTCTGGGGGACTTCACGATCCATTTCTGCCCCCAGGATGATGATGTCCAGAGCGCTGAGAGTATAGATAATGAAGGGGTTAGTGTTTGAAAGAGTTGATAATAACAGATATATACTTGCCTTTATGGGCTTCAGTCGGTATGGTGGCAGTCGCCCATCGTCCCTCCCGTCCATGCAGTGTCTTCGTGGCAGTCGTCACTGCCTCTGGGGGACTTCACGATCCATTTCTGTCCCCAGGATGATGATGTCCAGGGTCCTGAGAGTAAAGATCATGAAGGGGTTAGTGTTTGAAAGAGTTGATATTAACAGATATATACTTGCCTTTATGGGCCTCTGTCGGTATGGTGGCAGTCGCCCATCGTCCCTCCCGTCCATGCAGTGTCTTCATGGCAGTCGTCACTGCCTCTGGGGGACTTCACGATCCATTTCTGCCCCCAGGATGATGATGTCCAGGGTCCTGAGAGAAAAGATAATGAAGAGTTTAGTGTTTGAAATAGCCAATATTAATACATATATACTTGCCTTCATGGGCTTCAGTCGGTATGGTGGCAGTCGCCCATCGTCCCTCCCGTCCATGCAGTGTCTTCATGGCAGTCGTCACTGCCTCTGGGGGACTTCACGATCCATTTCTGCCCCCAGGATGATGATGTCCAGGGTCCTGAGAGTAAAGATAATGAAGAGTTTAGTGTTTGAAATAGTTAATGTTAATACATATATACTTGCCTTTATGGGCTTCAGTCGGTATGGTGGCAGTCGTCCATCGTCCCTCCCGTCCATGCAGTGTCTTCATGGCAGTCGTCACTGCCTCTGGGGGACTTCACGATCCATTTCTGCCCCCAGGATGATGATGTCCAGGGTCCTGAGAGTAAAGATAATGAAGAGTTTAGTGTTTGAAATAGTTAATGTTAATACATATATACTTGCCTTTATGGGCTTCAGTCGGTATGGTGGCAGTCGTCCATCGTCCCTCCCGTCCATGCAGTGTCTTCATGGCAGTCGTCAGTGCCTCTGGGGGACTTCACGATCCATTTCTGCCCCCAGGATGATGATGTCCAGGGTCCTGAGGGTAAAGATAATGAAGAGTTTAGTGTTTGAAATAGTTAATGTTAATACATATATACTTGCCTTTATGGGCTTCAGTCGGTATGGTGGCAGTCGCCCATCGTCCCTCCCGTCCATGCAGTGTCTTCATGGCAGTCGTCAGTGCCTCTGGGGGACTTCACGATCCATTTCTGCCCCCAGGATGATGATGTCCAGGGTCCTGAGAGTAAAGATAATGAAGAGTTTAGTGTTTGAAATAGTTAATGTTAATACATATATACTTGCCTTTATGGGCTTCAGTCGGTATGGTGGCAGTCGCCCATCCATCGCCTCTGGGGGACTTCACGATCCATTTCTGCCCCCAGGATGATGATGTCCAGGGTCCTGAGAGTAAAGATAATGAAGAGTTTAGTGTTTGAAATAGTTAATGTTAATACATATATACTTGCCTTTATGGGCTTCAGTCGGTATGGTGGCAGTCGCCCATCGTCCCTCCCGTCCATGCAGTGTCTTCATGGCAGTCGTCACTGCCTCTGGGGGACTTCACGATCCATTTCTGCCCCCAGGATGATGATGTCCAGGGTCCTGAGAGTAAAGATAATGAAGAGTTTAGTGTTGGAAAGAGTTGATATTAACAGATGTATACTTGCCTTTATGGGCTTCAGTCGGTATGGTGGCAGTCGTCCATCGTCCCTCCCGTCCATGCAGTGTCTTCATGGCAGTCGTCAGTGCCTCTGGGGGACTTCACGATCCATTTCTGCCCCCAGGATGATGATGTCCAGGGTCCTGAGAGTAAAGATAATGAAGAGTTTAGTGTTTGAAATAGTTAATGTTAATACATATATACTTGCCTTTATGGGCTTCAGTCGGTATGGTGGCAGTCGTCCATCGTCCCTCCCGTCCATGCAGTGTCTTCATGGCAGTCGTCACTGCCTCTGGGGGACTTCACGATCCATTTCTGCCCCCAGGATGATGATGTCCAGGGTCCTGAGAGTAAAGATAATGAAGAGTTTAGTGTTTGAAATAGTTAATGTTAATACATATATACTTGCCTTTATGGGCTTCAGTCGGTATGGTGGCAGTCGCCCATCGTCCCTCCCGTCCATGCAGTGTCTTCATGGCAGTCGTCAGTGCCTCTGGGGGACTTCACGATCCATTTCTGCCCCCAGGATGATGATGTCCAGGGTCCTGAGAGTAAAGATAATGAAGAGTTTAGTGTTTGAAATAGTTAATGTTAATACATATATACTTGCCTTTATGGGCTTCAGTCGGTATGGTGGCAGTCGCCCATCGTCCCTCCCGTCCATGCAGTGTCTTCATGGCAGTCGTCAGTGCCTCTGGGGGACTTCACGATCCATTTCTGCCCCCAGGATGATGATGTCCAGGGTCCTGAGAGTAAAGATAATGAAGAGTTTAGTGTTTGAAATAGTTAATGTTAATACATATATACTTGCCTTTATGGGCTTCAGTCGGTATGGTGGCAGTCGTCCATCGTCCCTCCCGTCCATGCAGTGTCTTCATGGCAGTCGTCACTGCCTCTGGGGGACTTCACGATCCATTTCTGCCCCCAGGATGATGATGTCCAGGGTCCTGAGAGTAAAGATAATGAAGAGTTTAGTGTTTGAAATAGTTAATGTTAATACATATATACTTGCCTTTATGGGCTTCAGTCGGTATGGTGGCAGTCGCCCATCGTCCCTCCCGTTTATGCAGTGTCTTCATGGCAGTCGTCACTGCCTCTGGGGGACTTCACGATCCATTTCTGCCCCCAGGATGATGATGTCCAGGGTCCTGAGAGTAAAGATAATGAAGAGTTTAGTGTTGGAAAGAGTTGATATTAACAGATGTATACTTGCCTTTATGGGCTTCAGTCGGTATGGTGGCAGTCGTCCATCGTCCCTCCCGTCCATGCAGTGTCTTCATGGCAGTCGTCAGTGCCTCTGGGGGACTTCACGATCCATTTCTGCCCCCAGGATGATGATGTCCAGGGTCCTGAGAGTAAAGATAATGAAGAGTTTAGTGTTTGAAATAGTTAATGTTAATACATATATACTTGCCTTTATGGGCTTCAGTCGGTATGGTGGCAGTCGTCCATCGTCCCTCCCGTCCATGCAGTGTCTTCATGGCAGTCGTCACTGCCTCTGGGGGACTTCACGATCCATTTCTGCCCCCAGGATGATGATGTCCAGGGTCCTGAGAGTAAAGATAATGAAGAGTTTAGTGTTTGAAATAGTTAATGTTAATACATATATACTTGCCTTTATGGGCTTCAGTCGGTATGGTGGCAGTCGCCCATCGTCCCTCCCGTCCATGCAGTGTCTTCATGGCAGTCGTCAGTGCCTCTGGGGGACTTCACGATCCATTTCTGCCCCCAGGATGATGATGTCCAGGGTCCTGAGAGTAAAGATAATGAAGAGTTTAGTGTTTGAAATAGTTAATGTTAATACATATGTACTTGCCTTTATGGGCTTCAGTCGGTATGGTGGCAGTCGTCCATCGTCCCTCCCGTCCATGCAGTGTCTTCATGGCAGTCGTCAGTGCCTCTGGGGGACTTCACGATCCATTTCTGCCCCCAGGATGATGATGTCCAGGGTCCTGAGAGTAAAGATAATGAAGAGTTTAGTGTTTGAAATAGTTAATGTTAATACATATATACTTGCCTTTATGGGCTTCAGTCGGTATGGTGGCAGTCGCCCATCGTCCCTCCCGTCCATGCAGTGTCCTCATGGCAGTCGTCACTGCCTCTGGGGGACTTCACGATCCATTTCTGCCCCCAGGATGATGATGTCCAGAGCGCTGAGAGTAAAGATAATGAAGAGTTTAGTGTTTGAAAGAGTTGATATTAACAGATGTATGCTTGCCTTTTTGGGCCTCTGTCGGTATGGTGGCAGTCGCCCATCGTCCCTCCCGTCCATGCAGTGTCTTCATGGCAGTCGTCACTGCCTCTGGGGGACTTCACGATCCATTTCTGCCCCCAGGATGATGATGTCCAGGGTCCTGAGAGTAAAGATAATGAAGAGTTTAGTGTTTGAAATAGTTAATGTTAATACATATATACTTGCCTTTATGGGCTTCAGTCGGTATGGTGGCAGTCGTCCATCGTCCCTCCCGTCCATGCAGTGTCTTCATGGCAGTCGTCAGTGCCTCTGGGGGACTTCACGATCCATTTCTGCCCCCAGGATGATGATGTCCAGAGCGCTGAGAGTATAGATAATGAAGGGGTTAGTGTTTGAAAGAGTTGATAATAACAGATATATACTTGCCTTTATGGGCTTCAGTCGGTATGGTGGCAGTCGCCCATCGTCCCTCCCGTCCATGCAGTGTCTTCATGGCAGTCGTCAGTGCCTCTGGGGGACTTCACGATCCATTTCTGCCCCCAGGATGATGATGTCCAGGGTCCTGAGAGTAAAGATAATGAAGAGTTTAGTGTTTGAAATAGTTAATGTTAATACATATATACTTGCCTTTATGGGCTTCAGTCGGTATGGTGGCAGTCGCCCATCGTCCCTCCCGTCCATGCAGTGTCGTTATGGCAGTCGTCACTGCCTCTGGGGGACTTCACGATCCATTTCTGCCCCCAGGATGATGATGTCCAGGGTCCTGAGAGTAAAGATAATGAAGAGTTTAGTGTTTGAAATAGTTAATGTTAATACATATATACTTGCCTTTATGGGCTTCAGTCGGTATGGTGGCAGTCGCCCATCGTCCCTCCCGTCCATGCAGTGTCCTCATGGCAGTCGTCACTGCCTCTGGGGGACTTCACGATCCATTTCTGCCCCCAGGATGATGATGTCCAGAGCGCTGAGAGTAAAGATAATGAAGAGTTTAGTGTTTGAAAGAGTTGATATTAACAGATGTATGCTTGCCTTTTTGGGCCTCTGTCGGTATGGTGGCAGTCGCCCATCGTCCCTCCCGTCCATGCAGTGTCTTCATGGCAGTCGTCACTGCCTCTGGGGGACTTCACGATCCATTTCTGCCCCCAGGATGATGATGTCCAGGGTCCTGAGAGTAAAGATAATGAAGAGTTTAGTGTTTGAAATAGTTAATGTTAATACATATATACTTGCCTTTATGGGCTTCAGTCGGTATGGTGGCAGTCGTCCATCGTCCCTCCCGTCCATGCAGTGTCTTCATGGCAGTCGTCAGTGCCTCTGGGGGACTTCACGATCCATTTCTGCCCCCAGGATGATGATGTCCAGAGCGCTGAGAGTATAGATAATGAAGGGGTTAGTGTTTGAAAGAGTTGATAATAACAGATATATACTTGCCTTTATGGGCTTCAGTCGGTATGGTGGCAGTCGCCCATCGTCCCTCCCGTCCATGCAGTGTCTTCATGGCAGTCGTCAGTGCCTCTGGGGGACTTCACGATCCATTTCTGCCCCCAGGATGATGATGTCCAGGGTCCTGAGAGTAAAGATAATGAAGAGTTTAGTGTTTGAAATAGTTAATGTTAATACATATATACTTGCCTTTATGGGCTTCAGTCGGTATGGTGGCAGTCGCCCATCGTCCCTCCCGTCCATGCAGTGTCGTTATGGCAGTCGTCACTGCCTCTGGGGGACTTCACGATCCATTTCTGCCCCCAGGATGATGATGTCCAGGGTCCTGAGAGTAAAGATAATGAAGAGTTTAGTGTTTGAAATAGTTAATGTTAATACATATATACTTGCCTTTATGGGCTTCAGTCGGTATGGTGGCAGTCGTCCATCGTTCCTCCCGTCCATGCAGTGTCTTCATGGCAGTCGTCAGTGCCTCTGGGGGACTTCACGATCCATTTCTGCCCCCAGGATGATGATGTCCAGGGTCCTGAGAGTAAAGATAATGAAGAGTTTAGTGTTTGAAATAGTTAATGTTAATACATATATACTTGCCTTTATGGGCTTCAGTCGGTATGGTGGCAGTCGCCCATCGTCCCTCCCGTCCATGCAGTGTCTTCATGGCAGTCGTCAGTGCCTCTGGGGGACTTCACGATCCATTTCTGCCCCCAGGATGATGATGTCCAGGGTCCTGAGAGTAAAGATAATGAAGAGTTTAGTGTTTGAAATAGTTAATGTTAATACATATATACTTGCCTTTATGGGCTTCAGTCGGTATGGTGGCAGTCGTCCATCGTCCCTCCCGTCCATGCAGTGTCTTCATGGCAGTCGTCAGTGCCTCTGGGGGACTTCACGATCCATTTCTGTCCCCAGGATGATGATGTCCAGGGTCCTGAGAGTAAAGATAATGAAGAGTTTAGTGTTTGAAATAGTTAATGTTAATACATATATACTTGCCTTTATGGGCTTCAGTCGGTATGGTGGCAGTCGCCCATCGTCCCTCCCGTCCATGCAGTGTCTTCATGGCAGTCGTCACTGCCTCTGGGGGACTTCACGATCCATTTCTGCCCCCAGTATGATGATGTCCAGAGCGCTGAGAGTAAAGATAATGAAGAGTTTAGTGTTTGAAAGAGTTGATATTAACAGATGTATACTTGCCTTTTTGGGCCTCTGTCGGTATGGTGGCAGTCGCCCATCGTCCCTCCCGTCCATGCGGTGTCTTCATGGCAGTCGTCACTGCCTCTGGGGGACTTCACGATCCATTTCTGCCCCCAGGATGATGATGTCCAGGGTCCTGAGAGTAAAGATAATGAAGAGTTTAGTGTTTGAAATAGTTAATGTTAATACATATATACTTGCCTTTATGGGCTTCAGTCGGTATGGTGGCAGTCGTCCATCGTCCCTCCCGTCCATGCAGTGTCTTCATGGCAGTCGTCAGTGCCTCTGGGGGACTTCACGATCCATTTCTGCCCCCAGGATGATGATGTCCAGAGATCTGAGAGTAAAGATAATGAAGGGGTTAGTGTTTGAAAGAGTTGATAATAACAGATATATACTTGCCTTTATGGGCTTCAGTCGGTATGGTGGCAGTCGTCCATCGTCCCTCCCGTCCATGCAGTGTCTTCATGGCAGTCGTCAGTGCCTCTGGGGGACTTCACGATCCATTTCTGCCCCCAGGATGATGATGTCCAGGGTCCTGAGAGTAAAGATAATGAAGAGTTTAGTGTTTGAAATAGTTAATGTTAATACATATATACTTGCCTTTATGGGCTTCAGTCGGTATGGTGGCAGTCGCCCATCGTCCCTCCCGTCCATGCAGTGTCTTCATGGCAGTCGTCACTGCCTCTGGGGGACTTCACGATCCATTTCTGCCCCCAGGATGATGATGTCCAGGGTCCTGAGAGTAAAGATAATGAAGAGTTTAGTGTTTGAAATAGTTAATGTTAATACATATATACTTGCCTTTATGGGGTTCAGTCGGTATGGTGGCAGTCGTCCATCGTCCCTCCCGTCCATGCAGTGTCTTCATGGCAGTCGTCAGTGCCTCTGGGGGACTTCACGATCCATTTCTGCCCCCAGGATGATGATGTCCAGAGCGCTGAGAGTATAGATAATGAAGGGGTTAGTGTTTGAAAGAGTTGATAATAACAGATATATACTTGCCTTTATGGGCTTCAGTCGGTATGGTGGCAGTCGCCCATCGTCCCTCCCGTCCATGCAGTGTCTTCGTGGCAGTCGTCACTGCCTCTGGGGGACTTCACGATCCATTTCTGCCCCCAGGATGATGATGTCCAGGGTCCTGAGAGTAAAGATCATGAAGGGGTTAGTGTTTGAAAGAGTTGATATTAACAGATATATACTTGCCTTTATGGGCCTCTGTCGGTATGGTGGCAGTCGCCCATCGTCCCTCCCGTCCATGCAGTGTCTTCATGGCAGTCGTCACTGCCTCTGGGGGACTTCACGATCCATTTCTGCCCCCAGGATGATGATGTCCAGGGTCCTGAGAGAAAAGATAATGAAGAGTTTAGTGTTTGAAATAGCCAATATTAATACATATATACTTGCCTTCATGGGCTTCAGTCGGTATGGTGGCAGTCGCCCATCGTCCCTCCCGTCCATGCAGTGTCTTCATGGCAGTCGTCACTGCCTCTGGGGGACTTCACGATCCATTTCTGCCCCCAGGATGATGATGTCCAGGGTCCTGAGAGTAAAGATAATGAAGAGTTTAGTGTTTGAAATAGTTAATGTTAATACATATATACTTGCCTTTATGGGCTTCAGTCGGTATGGTGGCAGTCGCCCATCGTCCCTCCCGTCCATGCAGTGTCTTCATGGCAGTCGTCAGTGCCTCTGGGGGACTTCACGATCCATTTCTGCCCCCAGGATGATGATGTCCAGGGTCCTGAGAGTAAAGATAATGAAGAGTTTAGTGTTTGAAATAGTTAATGTTAATACATATATACTTGCCTTTATGGGCTTCAGTCGGTATGGTGGCAGTCGTCCATCGTCCCTCCCGTCCATGCAGTGTCTTCATGGCAGTCGTCAGTGCCTCTGGGGGACTTCACGATCCATTTCTGCCCCCAGGATGATGATGTCCAGGGTCCTGAGGGTAAAGATAATGAAGAGTTTAGTGTTTGAAATAGTTAATGTTAATACATATATACTTGCCTTTATGGGCTTCAGTCGGTATGGTGGCAGTCGCCCATCGTCCCTCCCGTCCATGCAGTGTCTTCATGGCAGTCGTCAGTGCCTCTGGGGGACTTCACGATCCATTTCTGCCCCCAGGATGATGATGTCCAGGGTCCTGAGAGTAAAGATAATGAAGAGTTTAGTGTTTGAAATAGTTAATGTTAATACATATATACTTGCCTTTATGGGCTTCAGTCGGTATGGTGGCAGTCGCCCATCCATCGCCTCTGGGGGACTTCACGATCCATTTCTGCCCCCAGGATGATGATGTCCAGGGTCCTGAGAGTAAAGATAATGAAGAGTTTAGTGTTTGAAATAGTTAATGTTAATACATATATACTTGCCTTTATGGGCTTCAGTCGGTATGGTGGCAGTCGCCCATCGTCCCTCCCGTCCATGCAGTGTCTTCATGGCAGTCGTCACTGCCTCTGGGGGACTTCACGATCCATTTCTGCCCCCAGGATGATGATGTCCAGGGTCCTGAGAGTAAAGATAATGAAGAGTTTAGTGTTGGAAAGAGTTGATATTAACAGATGTATACTTGCCTTTATGGGCTTCAGTCGGTATGGTGGCAGTCGTCCATCGTCCCTCCCGTCCATGCAGTGTCTTCATGGCAGTCGTCAGTGCCTCTGGGGGACTTCACGATCCATTTCTGCCCCCAGGATGATGATGTCCAGGGTCCTGAGAGTAAAGATAATGAAGAGTTTAGTGTTTGAAATAGTTAATGTTAATACATATATACTTGCCTTTATGGGCTTCAGTCGGTATGGTGGCAGTCGTCCATCGTCCCTCCCGTCCATGCAGTGTCTTCATGGCAGTCGTCACTGCCTCTGGGGGACTTCACGATCCATTTCTGCCCCCAGGATGATGATGTCCAGGGTCCTGAGAGTAAAGATAATGAAGAGTTTAGTGTTTGAAATAGTTAATGTTAATACATATATACTTGCCTTTATGGGCTTCAGTCGGTATGGTGGCAGTCGCCCATCGTCCCTCCCGTCCATGCAGTGTCTTCATGGCAGTCGTCAGTGCCTCTGGGGGACTTCACGATCCATTTCTGCCCCCAGGATGATGATGTCCAGGGTCCTGAGAGTAAAGATAATGAAGAGTTTAGTGTTTGAAATAGTTAATGTTAATACATATATACTTGCCTTTATGGGCTTCAGTCGGTATGGTGGCAGTCGCCCATCGTCCCTCCCGTCCATGCAGTGTCTTCATGGCAGTCGTCAGTGCCTCTGGGGGACTTCACGATCCATTTCTGCCCCCAGGATGATGATGTCCAGGGTCCTGAGAGTAAAGATAATGAAGAGTTTAGTGTTTGAAATAGTTAATGTTAATACATATATACTTGCCTTTATGGGCTTCAGTCGGTATGGTGGCAGTCGTCCATCGTCCCTCCCGTCCATGCAGTGTCTTCATGGCAGTCGTCACTGCCTCTGGGGGACTTCACGATCCATTTCTGCCCCCAGGATGATGATGTCCAGGGTCCTGAGAGTAAAGATAATGAAGAGTTTAGTGTTTGAAATAGTTAATGTTAATACATATATACTTGCCTTTATGGGCTTCAGTCGGTATGGTGGCAGTCGCCCATCGTCCCTCCCGTTTATGCAGTGTCTTCATGGCAGTCGTCACTGCCTCTGGGGGACTTCACGATCCATTTCTGCCCCCAGGATGATGATGTCCAGGGTCCTGAGAGTAAAGATAATGAAGAGTTTAGTGTTGGAAAGAGTTGATATTAACAGATGTATACTTGCCTTTATGGGCTTCAGTCGGTATGGTGGCAGTCGTCCATCGTCCCTCCCGTCCATGCAGTGTCTTCATGGCAGTCGTCAGTGCCTCTCGGGGACTTCACGATCCATTTCTGCCCCCAGGATGATGATGTCCAGGGTCCTGAGAGTAAAGATAATGAAGAGTTTAGTGTTTGAAATAGTTAATGTTAATACATATATACTTGCCTTTATGGGTTTCAGTCGGTATGGTGGCAGTCGTCCATCGTCCCTCCCGTCCATGCAGTGTCTTCATGGCAGTCGTCACTGCCTCTGGGGGACTTCACGATCCATTTCTGCCCCCAGGATGATGATGTCCAGGGTCCTGAGAGTAAAGATAATGAAGAGTTTAGTGTTTGAAATAGTTAATGTTAATACATATATACTTGCCTTTATGGGCTTCAGTCGGTATGGTGGCAGTCGCCCATCGTCCCTCCCGTCCATGCAGTGTCTTCATGGCAGTCGTCAGTGCCTCTGGGGGACTTCACGATCCATTTCTGCCCCCAGGATGATGATGTCCAGGGTCCTGAGAGTAAAGATAATGAAGAGTTTAGTGTTTGAAATAGTTAATGTTAATACATATGTACTTGCCTTTATGGGCTTCAGTCGGTATGGTGGCAGTCGTCCATCGTCCCTCCCGTCCATGCAGTGTCTTCATGGCAGTCGTCAGTGCCTCTGGGGGACTTCACGATCCATTTCTGCCCCCAGGATGATGATGTCCAGGGTCCTGAGAGTAAAGATAATGAAGAGTTTAGTGTTTGAAATAGTTAATGTTAATACATATATACTTGCCTTTATGGGCTTCAGTCGGTATGGTGGCAGTCGCCCATCGTCCCTCCCGTCCATGCAGTGTCCTCATGGCAGTCGTCACTGCCTCTGGGGGACTTCACGATCCATTTCTGTCCCCAGGATGATGATGTCCAGAGCGCTGAGAGTAAAGATAATGAAGAGTTTAGTGTTTGAAAGAGTTGATATTAACAGATGTATGCTTGCCTTTTTGGGCCTCTGTCGGTATGGTGGCAGTCGCCCATCGTCCCTCCCGTCCATGCAGTGTCTTCATGGCAGTCGTCACTGCCTCTGGGGGACTTCACGATCCATTTCTGCCCCCAGGATGATGATGTCCAGGGTCCTGAGAGTAAAGATAATGAAGAGTTTAGTGTTTGAAATAGTTAATGTTAATACATATATACTTGCCTTTATGGGCTTCAGTCGGTATGGTGGCAGTCGTCCATCGTCCCTCCCGTCCATGCAGTGTCTTCATGGCAGTCGTCAGTGCCTCTGGGGGACTTCACGATCCATTTCTGCCCCCAGGATGATGATGTCCAGAGCGCTGAGAGTATAGATAATGAAGGGGTTAGTGTTTGAAAGAGTTGATAATAACAGATATATACTTGCCTTTATGGGCTTCAGTCGGTATGGTGGCAGTCGCCCATCGTCCCTCCCGTCCATGCAGTGTCTTCATGGCAGTCGTCAGTGCCTCTGGGGGACTTCACGATCCATTTCTGCCCCCAGGATGATGATGTCCAGGGTCCTGAGAGTAAAGATAATGAAGAGTTTAGTGTTTGAAATAGTTAATGTTAATACATATATACTTGCCTTTATGGGCTTCAGTCGGTATGGTGGCAGTCGCCCATCGTCCCTCCCGTCCATGCAGTGTCGTTATGGCAGTCGTCACTGCCTCTGGGGGACTTCACGATCCATTTCTGCCCCCAGGATGATGATGTCCAGGGTCCTGAGAGTAAAGATAATGAAGAGTTTAGTGTTTGAAATAGTTAATGTTAATACATATATACTTGCCTTTATGGGCTTCAGTCGGTATGGTGGCAGTCGCCCATCGTCCCTCCCGTCCATGCAGTGTCCTCATGGCAGTCGTCACTGCCTCTGGGGGACTTCACGATCCATTTCTGCCCCCAGGATGATGATGTCCAGAGCGCTGAGAGTAAAGATAATGAAGAGTTTAGTGTTTGAAAGAGTTGATATTAACAGATGTATGCTTGCCTTTTTGGGCCTCTGTCGGTATGGTGGCAGTCGCCCATCGTCCCTCCCGTCCATGCAGTGTCTTCATGGCAGTCGTCACTGCCTCTGGGGGACTTCACGATCCATTTCTGCCCCCAGGATGATGATGTCCAGGGTCCTGAGAGTAAAGATAATGAAGAGTTTAGTGTTTGAAATAGTTAATGTTAATACATATATACTTGCCTTTATGGGCTTCAGTCGGTATGGTGGCAGTCGTCCATCGTCCCTCCCGTCCATGCAGTGTCTTCATGGCAGTCGTCAGTGCCTCTGGGGGACTTCACGATCCATTTCTGCCCCCAGGATGATGATGTCCGGAGCGCTGAGAGTATAGATAATGAAGGGGTTAGTGTTTGAAAGAGTTGATAATAACAGATATATACTTGCCTTTATGGGCTTCAGTCGGTATGGTGGCAGTCGCCCATCGTCCCTCCCGTCCATGCAGTGTCTTCATGGCAGTCGTCAGTGCCTCTGGGGGACTTCACGATCCATTTCTGCCCCCAGGATGATGATGTCCAGGGTCCTGAGAGTAAAGATAATGAAGAGTTTAGTGTTTGAAATAGTTAATGTTAATACATATATACTTGCCTTTATGGGCTTCAGTCGGTATGGTGGCAGTCGCCCATCGTCCCTCCCGTCCATGCAGTGTCGTTATGGCAGTCGTCACTGCCTCTGGGGGACTTCACGATCCATTTCTGCCCCCAGGATGATGATGTCCAGGGTCCTGAGAGTAAAGATAATGAAGAGTTTAGTGTTTGAAATAGTTAATGTTAATACATATATACTTGCCTTTATGGGCTTCAGTCGGTATGGTGGCAGTCGTCCATCGTTCCTCCCGTCCATGCAGTGTCTTCATGGCAGTCGTCAGTGCCTCTGGGGGACTTCACGATCCATTTCTGCCCCCAGGATGATGATGTCCAGGGTCCTGAGAGTAAAGATAATGAAGAGTTTAGTGTTGGAAAGAGTTAATGTTAATACATATATACTTGCCTTTATGGGCTTCAGTCGGTATGGTGGCAGTCGCCCATCGTCCCTCCCGTCCATGCAGTGTCTTCATGGCAGTCGTCACTGCCTCTGGGGGACTTCACGATCCATTTCTGCCCCCAGGATGATGATGTCCAGGGTCCTGAGAGTAAAGATAATGAAGAGTTTAGTGTTTGAAATAGTTAATGTTAATACATATATACTTGCCTTTATGGGCTTCAGTCGGTATGGTGGCAGTCGTCCATCGTCCCTCCCGTCCATGCAGTGTCTTCATGGCAGTCGTCAGTGCCTCTGGGGGACTTCACGATCCATTTCTGTCCCCAGGATGATGATGTCCAGGGTCCTGAGAGTAAAGATAATGAAGAGTTTAGTGTTTGAAATAGTTAATGTTAATACATATATACTTGCCTTTATGGGCTTCAGTCGGTATGGTGGCAGTCGCCCATCGTCCCTCCCGTCCATGCAGTGTCTTCATGGCAGTCGTCACTGCCTCTGGGGGACTTCACGATCCATTTCTGCCCCCAGTATGATGATGTCCAGAGCGCTGAGAGTAAAGATAATGAAGAGTTTAGTGTTTGAAAGAGTTGATATTAACAGATGTATACTTGCCTTTTTGGGCCTCTGTCGGTATGGTGGCAGTCGCCCATCGTCCCTCCCGTCCATGCGGTGTCTTCATGGCAGTCGTCACTGCCTCTGGGGGACTTCACGATCCATTTCTGCCCCCAGGATGATGATGTCCAGGGTCCTGAGAGTAAAGATAATGAAGAGTTTAGTGTTTGAAATAGTTAATGTTAATACATATATACTTGCCTTTATGGGCTTCAGTCGGTATGGTGGCAGTCGTCCATCGTCCCTCCCGTCCATGCAGTGTCTTCATGGCAGTCGTCAGTGCCTCTGGGGGACTTCACGATCCATTTCTGCCCCCAGGATGATGATGTCCAGAGATCTGAGAGTAAAGATAATGAAGGGGTTAGTGTTTGAAAGAGTTGATAATAACAGATATATACTTGCCTTTATGGGCTTCAGTCGGTATGGTGGCAGTCGTCCATCGTCCCTCCCGTCCATGCAGTGTCTTCATGGCAGTCGTCAGTGCCTCTGGGGGACTTCACGATCCATTTCTGCCCCCAGGATGATGATGTCCAGGGTCCTGAGAGTAAAGATAATGAAGAGTTTAGTGTTTGAAATAGTTAATGTTAATACATATATACTTGCCTTTATGGGCTTCAGTCGGTATGGTGGCAGTCGCCCATCGTCCCTCCCGTCCATGCAGTGTCTTCATGGCAGTCGTCACTGCCTCTGGGGGACTTCACGATCCATTTCTGCCCCCAGGATGATGATGTCCAGGGTCCTGAGAGTAAAGATAATGAAGAGTTTAGTGTTTGAAATAGTTAATGTTAATACATATATACTTGCCTTTATGGGCTTCAGTCGGTATGGTGGCAGTCGTCCATCGTGCCTCCCGTCCATGCAGTGTCTTCATGGCAGTCGTCAGTGCCTCTGGGGGACTTCACGATCCATTTCTGCCCCCAGGATGATGATGTCCAGGGTCCTGAGAGTAAAGATAATGAAGAGTTTAGTGTTTGAAATAGTTAATGTTAATACATATATACTTGCCTTTATGGGCTTCAGTCGGTATGGTGGCAGTCGCCCATCGTCCCTCCCGTCCATGCAGTGTCTTCATGGCAGTCGTCAGTGCCTCTGGGGGACTTCACGATCCATTTCTGCCCCCAGGATGATGATGTCCAGGGTCCTGAGAGTAAAGATAATGAAGAGTTTAGTGTTTGAAATAGTTAATGTTAATACATATATACTTGCCTTTATGGGCTTCAGTCGGTATGGTGGCAGTCGTCCATCGTCCCTCCCGTCCATGCAGTGTCTTCATGGCAGTCGTCAGTGCCTCTGGGGGACTTCACGATCCATTTCTGCCCCCAGGATGATGATGTCCAGGGTCCTGAGAGTAAAGATAATGAAGAGTTTAGTGTTTGAAATAGTTAATGTTAATACATATATACTTGCCTTTATGGGCTTCAGTCGGTATGGTGGCAGTCGCCCATCGTCCCTCCCGTCCATGCGGTGTCTTCATGGCAGTCGTCACTGCCTCTGGGGGACTTCACGATCCATTTCTGCCCCCAGGATGATGATGTCCAGGGTCCTGAGAGTAAAGATAATGAAGAGTTTAGTGTTTGAAATAGTTAATGTTAATACATATATACTTGCCTTTATGGGCTTCAGTCGGTATGGTGGCAGTCGTCCATCGTCCCTCCCGTCCATGCAGTGTCTTCATGGCAGTCGTCACTGCCTCTGGGGGACTTCACGATCCATTTCTGCCCCCAGGATGATGATGTCCAGGGTCCTGAGAGTAAAGATAATGAAGAGTTTAGTGTTTGAAATAGTTAATGTTAATACATATATACTTGCCTTTATGGGCTTCAGTCGGTATGGTGGCAGTCGTCCATCGTCCCTCCCGTCCATGCAGTGTCTTCATGGCAGTCGTCACTGCCTCTGGGGGACTTCACGATCCATTTCTGCCCCCAGGATGATGATGTCCAGGGTCCTGAGAGTAAAGATCATGAAGGGGTTAGTGTTTGAAAGAGTTGATATTAACAGATATATACTTGCCTTTATGGGCCTCTGTCGGTATGGTGGCAGTCGCCCATCGTCCCTCCCGTCCATGCAGTGTCTTCATGGCAGTCGTCAGTGCCTCTGGGGGACTTCACGATCCATTTCTGCCCCCAGGATGATGATGTCCAGGGTCCTGAGAGAAAAGATAATGAAGAGTTTAGTGTTTGAAATAGCCAATATTAATACATATATACTTGCCTTCATGGGCTTCAGTCGGTATGGTGGCAGTCGCCCATCGTCCCTCCCGTCCATGCAGTGTCTTCATGGCAGTCGTCACTGCCTCTGGGGGACTTCACGATCCATTTCTGCCCCCAGGATGATGATGTCCAGGGTCCTGAGAGTAAAGATAATGAAGAGTTTAGTGTTTGAAATAGTTAATGTTAATACATATATACTTGCCTTTATGGGCTTCAGTCGGTATGGTGGCAGTCGCCCATCGTCCCTCCCGTCCATGCAGTGTCTTCATGGCAGTCGTCACTGCCTCTGGGGGACTTCACGATCCATTTCTGCCCCCAGGATGATGATGTCCAGGGTCCTGAGAGTAAAGATAATGAAGAGTTTAGTGTTTGAAATAGTTAATGTTAATACATATATACTTGCCTTTATGGGCTTCAGTCGGTATGGTGGCAGTCGTCCATCGTTCCTCCCGTCCATGCAGTGTCTTCATGGCAGTCGTCACTGCCTCTGGGGGACTTCACGATCCATTTCTGCCCCCAGGATGATGATGTCCAGGGTCCTGAGAGTAAAGATAATGAAGAGTTTAGTGTTGGAAAGAGTTAATGTTAATACATATATACTTGCCTTTATGGGCTTCAGTCGGTATGGTGGCAGTCGCCCATCGTCCCTCCCGTCCATGCAGTGTCTTCATGGCAGTCGTCACTGCCTCTGGGGGACTTCACGATCCATTTCTGCCCCCAGGATGATGATGTCCAGGGTCCTGAGAGTAAAGATAATGAAGAGTTTAGTGTTTGAAATAGTTAATGTTAATACATATATACTTGCCTTTATGGGCTTCAGTCGGTATGGTGGCAGTCGTCCATCGTCCCTCCCGTCCATGCAGTGTCTTCATGGCAGTCGTCAGTGCCTCTGGGGGACTTCACGATCCATTTCTGTCCCCAGGATGATGATGTCCAGGGTCCTGAGAGTAAAGATAATGAAGAGTTTAGTGTTTGAAATAGTTAATGTTAATACATATATACTTGCCTTTATGGGCTTCAGTCGGTATGGTGGCAGTCGCCCATCGTCCCTCCCGTCCATGCAGTGTCTTCATGGCAGTCGTCACTGCCTCTGGGGGACTTCACGATCCATTTCTGCCCCCAGTATGATGATGTCCAGAGCGCTGAGAGTAAAGATAATGAAGAGTTTAGTGTTTGAAAGAGTTGATATTAACAGATGTATACTTGCCTTTTTGGGCCTCTGTCGGTATGGTGGCAGTCGCCCATCGTCCCTCCCGTCCATGCGGTGTCTTCATGGCAGTCGTCACTGCCTCTGGGGGACTTCACGATCCATTTCTGCCCCCAGGATGATGATGTCCAGGGTCCTGAGAGTAAAGATAATGAAGAGTTTAGTGTTTGAAATAGTTAATGTTAATACATATATACTTGCCTTTATGGGCTTCAGTCGGTATGGTGGCAGTCGTCCATCGTCCCTCCCGTCCATGCAGTGTCTTCATGGCAGTCGTCACTGCCTCTGGGGGACTTCACGATCCATTTCTGCCCCCAGGATGATGATGTCCAGAGATCTGAGAGTAAAGATAATGAAGGGGTTAGTGTTTGAAAGAGTTGATAATAACAGATATATACTTGCCTTTATGGGCTTCAGTCGGTATGGTGGCAGTCGTCCATCGTCCCTCCCGTCCATGCAGTGTCTTCATGGCAGTCGTCAGTGCCTCTGGGGGACTTCACGATCCATTTCTGCCCCCAGGATGATGATGTCCAGGGTCCTGAGAGTAAAGATAATGAAGAGTTTAGTGTTTGAAATAGTTAATGTTAATACATATATACTTGCCTTTATGGGCTTCAGTCGGTATGGTGGCAGTCGCCCATCGTCCCTCCCGTCCATGCAGTGTCTTCATGGCAGTCGTCACTGCCTCTGGGGGACTTCACGATCCATTTCTGCCCCCAGGATGATGATGTCCAGGGTCCTGAGAGTAAAGATAATGAAGAGTTTAGTGTTTGAAATAGTTAATGTTAATACATATATACTTGCCTTTATGGGCTTCAGTCGGTATGGTGGCAGTCGTCCATCGTCCCTCCCGTCCATGCAGTGTCTTCATGGCAGTCGTCAGTGCCTCTGGGGGACTTCACGATCCATTTCTGCCCCCAGGATGATGATGTCCAGGGTCCTGAGAGTAAAGATAATGAAGAGTTTAGTGTTTGAAATAGTTAATGTTAATACATATATACTTGCCTTTATGGGCTTCAGTCGGTATGGTGGCAGTCGCCCATCGTCCCTCCCGTCCATGCAGTGTCTTCATGGCAGTCGTCAGTGCCTCTGGGGGACTTCACGATCCATTTCTGCCCCCAGGATGATGATGTCCAGGGTCCTGAGAGTAAAGATAATGAAGAGTTTAGTGTTTGAAATAGTTAATGTTAATACATATATACTTGCCTTTATGGGCTTCAGTCGGTATGGTGGCAGTCGTCCATCGTCCCTCCCGTCCATGCAGTGTCTTCATGGCAGTCGTCAGTGCCTCTGGGGGACTTCACGATCCATTTCTGCCCCCAGGATGATGATGTCCAGGGTCCTGAGAGTAAAGATAATGAAGAGTTTAGTGTTTGAAATAGTTAATGTTAATACATATATACTTGCCTTTATGGGCTTCAGTCGGTATGGTGGCAGTCGCCCATCGTCCCTCCCGTCCATGCAGTGTCTTCATGGCAGTCGTCACTGCCTCTGGGGGACTTCACGATCCATTTCTGCCCCCAGGATGATGATGTCCAGGGTCCTGAGAGTAAAGATAATGAAGAGTTTAGTGTTGGAAAGAGTTGATATTAACAGATGTATACTTGCCTTTATGGGCTTCAGTCGGTATGGTGGCAGTCGTCCATCGTCCCTCCCGTCCATGCAGTGTCTTCATGGCAGTCGTCAGTGCCTCTGGGGGACTTCACGATCCATTTCTGCCCCCAGGATGATGATGTCCAGGGTCCTGAGAGTAAAGATAATGAAGAGTTTAGTGTTTGAAATAGTTAATGTTAATACATATATACTTGCCTTTATGGGCTTCAGTCGGTATGGTGGCAGTCGTCCATCGTCCCTCCCGTCCATGCAGTGTCTTCATGGCAGTCGTCACTGCCTCTGGGGGACTTCACGATCCATTTCTGCCCCCAGGATGATGATGTCCAGGGTCCTGAGAGTAAAGATCATGAAGGGGTTAGTGTTTGAAAGAGTTGATATTAACAGATATATACTTGCCTTTATGGGCCTCTGTCGGTATGGTGGCAGTCGCCCATCGTCCCTCCCGTCCATGCAGTGTCTTCATGGCAGTCGTCACTGCCTCTGGGGGACTTCACGATCCATTTCTGCCCCCAGGATGATGATGTCCAGGGTCCTGAGAGAAAAGATAATGAAGAGTTTAGTGTTTGAAATAGCCAATATTAATACATATATACTTGCCTTCATGGGCTTCAGTCGGTATGGTGGCAGTCGCCCATCGTCCCTCCCGTCCATGCAGTGTCTTCATGGCAGTCGTCACTGCCTCTGGGGGACTTCACGATCCATTTCTGCCCCCAGGATGATGATGTCCAGGGTCCTGAGAGTAAAGATAATGAAGAGTTTAGTGTTTGAAATAGTTAATGTTAATACATATATACTTGCCTTTATGGGCTTCAGTCGGTATGGTGGCAGTCGTCCATCGTTCCTCCCGTCCATGCAGTGTCTTCATGGCAGTCGTCACTGCCTCTGGGGGACTTCACGATCCATTTCTGCCCCCAGGATGATGATGTCCAGGGTCCTGAGAGTAAAGATAATGAAGAGTTTAGTGTTGGAAAGAGTTAATGTTAATACATATATACTTGCCTTTATGGGCTTCAGTCGGTATGGTGGCAGTCGCCCATCGTCCCTCCCGTCCATGCAGTGTCTTCATGGCAGTCGTCACTGCCTCTGGGGGACTTCACGATCCATTTCTGCCCCCAGGATGATGATGTCCAGGGTCCTGAGAGTAAAGATAATGAAGAGTTTAGTGTTTGAAATAGTTAATGTTAATACATATATACTTGCCTTTATGGGCTTCAGTCGGTATGGTGGCAGTCGTCCATCGTCCCTCCCGTCCATGCAGTGTCTTCATGGCAGTCGTCAGTGCCTCTGGGGGACTTCACGATCCATTTCTGTCCCCAGGATGATGATGTCCAGGGTCCTGAGAGTAAAGATAATGAAGAGTTTAGTGTTTGAAATAGTTAATGTTAATACATATATACTTGCCTTTATGGGCTTCAGTCGGTATGGTGGCAGTCGCCCATCGTCCCTCCCGTCCATGCAGTGTCTTCATGGCAGTCGTCACTGCCTCTGGGGGACTTCACGATCCATTTCTGCCCCCAGTATGATGATGTCCAGAGCGCTGAGAGTAAAGATAATGAAGAGTTTAGTGTTTGAAAGAGTTGATATTAACAGATGTATACTTGCCTTTTTGGGCCTCTGTCGGTATGGTGGCAGTCGCCCATCGTCCCTCCCGTCCATGCGGTGTCTTCATGGCAGTCGTCACTGCCTCTGGGGGACTTCACGATCCATTTCTGCCCCCAGGATGATGATGTCCAGGGTCCTGAGAGTAAAGATAATGAAGAGTTTAGTGTTTGAAATAGTTAATGTTAATACATATATACTTGCCTTTATGGGCTTCAGTCGGTATGGTGGCAGTCGTCCATCGTCCCTCCCGTCCATGCAGTGTCTTCATGGCAGTCGTCAGTGCCTCTGGGGGACTTCACGATCCATTTCTGCCCCCAGGATGATGATGTCCAGGGTCCTGAGAGTAAAGATAATGAAGAGTTTAGTGTTTGAAATAGTTAATGTTAATACATATATACTTGCCTTTATGGGCTTCAGTCGGTATGGTGGCAGTCGCCCATCGTCCCTCCCGTCCATGCAGTGTCTTCATGGCAGTCGTCACTGCCTCTGGGGGACTTCACGATCCATTTCTGCCCCCAGGATGATGATGTCCAGGGTCCTGAGAGTAAAGATAATGAAGAGTTTAGTGTTGGAAAGAGTTGATATTAACAGATGTATACTTGCCTTTATGGGCTTCAGTCGGTATGGTGGCAGTCGTCCATCGTCCCTCCCGTCCATGCAGTGTCTTCATGGCAGTCGTCAGTGCCTCTGGGGGACTTCACGATCCATTTCTGCCCCCAGGATGATGATGTCCAGGGTCCTGAGAGTAAAGATAATGAAGAGTTTAGTGTTTGAAATAGTTAATGTTAATACATATATACTTGCCTTTATGGGCTTCAGTCGGTATGGTGGCAGTCGTCCATCGTCCCTCCCGTCCATGCAGTGTCTTCATGGCAGTCGTCACTGCCTCTGGGGGACTTCACGATCCATTTCTGCCCCCAGGATGATGATGTCCAGGGTCCTGAGAGTAAAGATCATGAAGGGGTTAGTGTTTGAAAGAGTTGATATTAACAGATATATACTTGCCTTTATGGGCCTCTGTCGGTATGGTGGCAGTCGCCCATCGTCCCTCCCGTCCATGCAGTGTCTTCATGGCAGTCGTCACTGCCTCTGGGGGACTTCACGATCCATTTCTGCCCCCAGGATGATGATGTCCAGGGTCCTGAGAGAAAAGATAATGAAGAGTTTAGTGTTTGAAATAGCCAATATTAATACATATATACTTGCCTTCATGGGCTTCAGTCGGTATGGTGGCAGTCGCCCATCGTCCCTCCCGTCCATGCAGTGTCTTCATGGCAGTCGTCACTGCCTCTGGGGGACTTCACGATCCATTTCTGCCCCCAGGATGATGATGTCCAGGGTCCTGAGAGTAAAGATAATGAAGAGTTTAGTGTTTGAAATAGTTAATGTTAATACATATATACTTGCCTTTATGGGCTTCAGTCGGTATGGTGGCAGTCGTCCATCGTTCCTCCCGTCCATGCAGTGTCTTCATGGCAGTCGTCACTGCCTCTGGGGGACTTCACGATCCATTTCTGCCCCCAGGATGATGATGTCCAGGGTCCTGAGAGTAAAGATAATGAAGAGTTTAGTGTTGGAAAGAGTTAATGTTAATACATATATACTTGCCTTTATGGGCTTCAGTCGGTATGGTGGCAGTCGCCCATCGTCCCTCCCGTCCATGCAGTGTCTTCATGGCAGTCGTCACTGCCTCTGGGGGACTTCACGATCCATTTCTGCCCCCAGGATGATGATGTCCAGGGTCCTGAGAGTAAAGATAATGAAGAGTTTAGTGTTTGAAATAGTTAATGTTAATACATATATACTTGCCTTTATGGGCTTCAGTCGGTATGGTGGCAGTCGTCCATCGTCCCTCCCGTCCATGCAGTGTCTTCATGGCAGTCGTCAGTGCCTCTGGGGGACTTCACGATCCATTTCTGTCCCCAGGATGATGATGTCCAGGGTCCTGAGAGTAAAGATAATGAAGAGTTTAGTGTTTGAAATAGTTAATGTTAATACATATATACTTGCCTTTATGGGCTTCAGTCGGTATGGTGGCAGTCGCCCATCGTCCCTCCCGTCCATGCAGTGTCTTCATGGCAGTCGTCACTGCCTCTGGGGGACTTCACGATCCATTTCTGCCCCCAGTATGATGATGTCCAGAGCGCTGAGAGTAAAGATAATGAAGAGTTTAGTGTTTGAAAGAGTTGATATTAACAGATGTATACTTGCCTTTTTGGGCCTCTGTCGGTATGGTGGCAGTCGCCCATCGTCCCTCCCGTCCATGCGGTGTCTTCATGGCAGTCGTCACTGCCTCTGGGGGACTTCACGATCCATTTCTGCCCCCAGGATGATGATGTCCAGGGTCCTGAGAGTAAAGATAATGAAGAGTTTAGTGTTTGAAATAGTTAATGTTAATACATATATACTTGCCTTTATGGGCTTCAGTCGGTATGGTGGCAGTCGTCCATCGTCCCTCCCGTCCATGCAGTGTCTTCATGGCAGTCGTCAGTGCCTCTGGGGGACTTCACGATCCATTTCTGCCCCCAGGATGATGATGTCCAGAGATCTGAGAGTAAAGATAATGAAGGGGTTAGTGTTTGAAAGAGTTGATAATAACAGATATATACTTGCCTTTATGGGCTTCAGTCGGTATGGTGGCAGTCGTCCATCGTCCCTCCCGTCCATGCAGTGTCTTCATGGCAGTCGTCAGTGCCTCTGGGGGACTTCACGATCCATTTCTGCCCCCAGGATGATGATGTCCAGGGTCCTGAGAGTAAAGATAATGAAGAGTTTAGTGTTTGAAATAGTTAATGTTAATACATATATACTTGCCTTTATGGGCTTCAGTCGGTATGGTGGCAGTCGCCCATCGTCCCTCCCGTCCATGCAGTGTCTTCATGGCAGTCGTCACTGCCTCTGGGGGACTTCACGATCCATTTCTGCCCCCAGGATGATGATGTCCAGGGTCCTGAGAGTAAAGATAATGAAGAGTTTAGTGTTTGAAATAGTTAATGTTAATACATATATACTTGCCTTTATGGGCTTCAGTCGGTATGGTGGCAGTCGTCCATCGTCCCTCCCGTCCATGCAGTGTCTTCATGGCAGTCGTCACTGCCTCTGGGGGACTTCACGATCCATTTCTGCCCCCAGGATGATGATGTCCAGGGTCCTGAGAGTAAAGATAATGAAGAGTTTAGTGTTTGAAATAGTTAATGTTA
Organism: Haliotis asinina; assembly: GCF_037392515.1. NCBI lineage: Eukaryota > Metazoa > Mollusca > Gastropoda > Lepetellida > Haliotidae > Haliotis > Haliotis asinina. The sequence goes on along the minus strand of NC_090286.1, from coordinate 20,837,907 downwards.
ATACATATATACTTGCCTTTATGGGCTTCAGTCGGTATGGTGGCAGTCGCCCATCGTCCCTCCCGTCCATGCAGTGTCTTCATGGCAGTCGTCAGTGCCTCTGGGGGACTTCACGATCCATTTCTGCCCCCAGGATGATGATGTCCAGGGTCCTGAGAGTAAAGATAATGAAGAGTTTAGTGTTTGAAATAGTTAATGTTAATACATATATACTTGCCTTTATGGGCTTCAGTCGGTATGGTGGCAGTCGTCCATCGTCCCTCCCGTCCATGCAGTGTCTTCATGGCAGTCGTCACTGCCTCTGGGGGACTTCACGATCCATTTCTGCCCCCAGGATGATGATGTCCAGGGTCCTGAGAGTAAAGATAATGAAGAGTTTAGTGTTTGAAATAGTTAATGTTAATACATATATACTTGCCTTTATGGGCTTCAGTCGGTATGGTGGCAGTCGTCCATCGTCCCTCCCGTCCATGCAGTGTCTTCATGGCAGTCGTCACTGCCTCTGGGGGACTTCACGATCCATTTCTGCCCCCAGGATGATGATGTCCAGGGTCCTGAGAGTAAAGATAATGAAGAGTTTAGTGTTTGAAATAGTTAATGTTAATACATATATACTTGCCTTTATGGGCTTCAGTCGGTATGGTGGCAGTCGCCCATCGTCCCTCCCGTCCATGCAGTGTCTTCATGGCAGTCGTCACTGCCTCTGGGGGACTTCACGATCCATTTCTGCCCCCAGGATGATGATGTCCAGGGTCCTGAGAGTAAAGATAATGAAGAGTTTAGTGTTGGAAAGAGTTGATATTAACAGATGTATACTTGCCTTTATGGGCTTCAGTCGGTATGGTGGCAGTCGTCCATCGTCCCTCCCGTCCATGCAGTGTCTTCATGGCAGTCGTCAGTGCCTCTGGGGGACTTCACGATCCATTTCTGCCCCCAGGATGATGATGTCCAGGGTCCTGAGAGTAAAGATAATGAAGAGTTTAGTGTTTGAAATAGTTAATGTTAATACATATATACTTGCCTTTATGGGCTTCAGTCGGTATGGTGGCAGTCGTCCATCGTCCCTCCCGTCCATGCAGTGTCTTCATGGCAGTCGTCACTGCCTCTGGGGGACTTCACGATCCATTTCTGCCCCCAGGATGATGATGTCCAGGGTCCTGAGAGTAAAGATCATGAAGGGGTTAGTGTTTGAAAGAGTTGATATTAACAGATATATACTTGCCTTTATGGGCCTCTGTCGGTATGGTGGCAGTCGCCCATCGTCCCTCCCGTCCATGCAGTGTCTTCATGGCAGTCGTCACTGCCTCTGGGGGACTTCACGATCCATTTCTGCCCCCAGGATGATGATGTCCAGGGTCCTGAGAGAAAAGATAATGAAGAGTTTAGTGTTTGAAATAGCCAATATTAATACATATATACTTGCCTTCATGGGCTTCAGTCGGTATGGTGGCAGTCGCCCATCGTCCCTCCCGTCCATGCAGTGTCTTCATGGCAGTCGTCACTGCCTCTGGGGGACTTCACGATCCATTTCTGCCCCCAGGATGATGATGTCCAGGGTCCTGAGAGTAAAGATAATGAAGAGTTTAGTGTTTGAAATAGTTAATGTTAATACATATATACTTGCCTTTATGGGCTTCAGTCGGTATGGTGGCAGTCGCCCATCGTCCCTCCCGTCCATGCAGTGTCTTCATGGCAGTCGTCACTGCCTCTGGGGGACTTCACGATCCATTTCTGCCCCCAGGATGATGATGTCCAGGGTCCTGAGAGTAAAGATAATGAAGAGTTTAGTGTTTGAAATAGTTAATGTTAATACATATATACTTGCCTTTATGGGCTTCAGTCGGTATGGTGGCAGTCGTCCATCGTCCCTCCCGTCCATGCAGTGTCTTCATGGCAGTCGTCAGTGCCTCTGGGGGACTTCACGATCCATTTCTGCCCCCAGGATGATGATGTCCAGGGTCCTGAGGGTAAAGATAATGAAGAGTTTAGTGTTTGAAATAGTTAATGTTAATACATATATACTTGCCTTTATGGGCTTCAGTCGGTATGGTGGCAGTCGCCCATCGTCCCTCCCGTCCATGCAGTGTCTTCATGGCAGTCGTCAGTGCCTCTGGGGGACTTCACGATCCATTTCTGCCCCCAGGATGATGATGTCCAGGGTCCTGAGAGTAAAGATAATGAAGAGTTTAGTGTTTGAAATAGTTAATGTTAATACATATATACTTGCCTTCATGGGCTTCAGTCGGTATGGTGGCAGTCGTCCATCGTCCCTCCCGTCCATGCAGTGTCTTCATGGCAGTCGTCAGTGCCTCTGGGGGACTTCACGATCCATTTCTGCCCCCAGGATGATGATGTCCAGGGTCCTGAGAGTAAAGATAATGAAGAGTTTAGTGTTTGAAATAGTTAATGTTAATACATATATACTTGCCTTTATGGGCTTCAGTCGGTATGGTGGCAGTCGCCCATCGTCCCTCCCGTCCATGCAGTGTCTTCATGGCAGTCGTCACTGCCTCTGGGGGACTTCACGATCCATTTCTGCCCCCAGGATGATGATGTCCAGGGTCCTGAGAGTAAAGATAATGAAGAGTTTAGTGTTGGAAAGAGTTGATATTAACAGATGTATACTTGCCTTTATGGGCTTCAGTCGGTATGGTGGCAGTCGTCCATCGTCCCTCCCGTCCATGCAGTGTCTTCATGGCAGTCGTCAGTGCCTCTGGGGGACTTCACGATCCATTTCTGCCCCCAGGATGATGATGTCCAGGGTCCTGAGAGTAAAGATAATGAAGAGTTTAGTGTTTGAAATAGTTAATGTTAATACATATATACTTGCCTTTATGGGCTTCAGTCGGTATGGTGGCAGTCGTCCATCGTCCCTCCCGTCCATGCAGTGTCTTCATGGCAGTCGTCACTGCCTCTGGGGGACTTCACGATCCATTTCTGCCCCCAGGATGATGATGTCCAGGGTCCTGAGAGTAAAGATAATGAAGAGTTTAGTGTTTGAAATAGTTAATGTTAATACATATATACTTGCCTTTATGGGCTTCAGTCGGTATGGTGGCAGTCGCCCATCGTCCCTCCCGTCCATGCAGTGTCTTCATGGCAGTCGTCAGTGCCTCTGGGGGACTTCACGATCCATTTCTGCCCCCAGGATGATGATGTCCAGGGTCCTGAGAGTAAAGATAATGAAGAGTTTAGTGTTTGAAATAGTTAATGTTAATACATATATACTTGCCTTTATGGGCTTCAGTCGGTATGGTGGCAGTCGCCCATCGTCCCTCCCGTCCATGCAGTGTCTTCATGGCAGTCGTCAGTGCCTCTGGGGGACTTCACGATCCATTTCTGCCCCCAGGATGATGATGTCCAGGGTCCTGAGAGTAAAGATAATGAAGAGTTTAGTGTTTGAAATAGTTAATGTTAATACATATATACTTGCCTTTATGGGCTTCAGTCGGTATGGTGGCAGTCGTCCATCGTCCCTCCCGTCCATGCAGTGTCTTCATGGCAGTCGTCACTGCCTCTGGGGGACTTCACGATCCATTTCTGCCCCCAGGATGATGATGTCCAGGGTCCTGAGAGTAAAGATAATGAAGAGTTTAGTGTTTGAAATAGTTAATGTTAATACATATATACTTGCCTTTATGGGCTTCAGTCGGTATGGTGGCAGTCGCCCATCGTCCCTCCCGTCCATGCAGTGTCTTCATGGCAGTCGTCACTGCCTCTGGGGGACTTCACGATCCATTTCTGCCCCCAGGATGATGATGTCCAGGGTCCTGAGAGTAAAGATAATGAAGAGTTTAGTGTTGGAAAGAGTTGATATTAACAGATGTATACTTGCCTTTATGGGCTTCAGTCGGTATGGTGGCAGTCGTCCATCGTCCCTCCCGTCCATGCAGTGTCTTCATGGCAGTCGTCAGTGCCTCTGGGGGACTTCACGATCCATTTCTGCCCCCAGGATGATGATGTCCAGGGTCCTGAGAGTAAAGATAATGAAGAGTTTAGTGTTTGAAATAGTTAATGTTAATACATATATACTTGCCTTCATGGGCTTCAGTCGGTATGGTGGCAGTCGCCCATCGTCCCTCCCGTCCATGCAGTGTCTTCATGGCAGTCGTCACTGCCTCTGGGGGACTTCACGATCCATTTCTGCCCCCAGGATGATGATGTCCAGGGTCCTGAGAGTAAAGATAATGAAGAGTTTAGTGTTTGAAATAGTTAATGTTAATACATATATACTTGCCTTTATGGGCTTCAGTCGGTATGGTGGCAGTCGCCCATCGTCCCTCCCGTCCATGCAGTGTCTTCATGGCAGTCGTCACTGCCTCTGGGGGACTTCACGATCCATTTCTGCCCCCAGGATGATGATGTCCAGGGTCCTGAGAGTAAAGATAATGAAGAGTTTAGTGTTTGAAATAGTTAATGTTAATACATATATACTTGCCTTTATGGGCTTCAGTCGGTATGGTGGCAGTCGTCCATCGTCCCTCCCGTCCATGCAGTGTCTTCATGGCAGTCGTCAGTGCCTCTGGGGGACTTCACGATCCATTTCTGCCCCCAGGATGATGATGTCCAGGGTCCTGAGGGTAAAGATAATGAAGAGTTTAGTGTTTGAAATAGTTAATGTTAATACATATATACTTGCCTTTATGGGCTTCAGTCGGTATGGTGGCAGTCGCCCATCGTCCCTCCCGTCCATGCAGTGTCTTCATGGCAGTCGTCAGTGCCTCTGGGGGACTTCACGATCCATTTCTGCCCCCAGGATGATGATGTCCAGGGTCCTGAGAGTAAAGATAATGAAGAGTTTAGTGTTTGAAATAGTTAATGTTAATACATATATACTTGCCTTTATGGGCTTCAGTCGGTATGGTGGCAGTCGTCCATCGTCCCTCCCGTCCATGCAGTGTCTTCATGGCAGTCGTCACTGCCTCTGGGGGACTTCACGATCCATTTCTGCCCCCAGGATGATGATGTCCAGGGTCCTGAGAGTAAAGATAATGAAGAGTTTAGTGTTTGAAATAGTTAATGTTAATACATATATACTTGCCTTTATGGGCTTCAGTCGGTATGGTGGCAGTCGCCCATCGTCCCTCCCGTCCATGCAGTGTCTTCATGGCAGTCGTCAGTGCCTCTGGGGGACTTCACGATCCATTTCTGCCCCCAGGATGATGATGTCCAGGGTCCTGAGAGTAAAGATAATGAAGAGTTTAGTGTTTGAAATAGTTAATGTTAATACATATATACTTGCCTTTATGGGCTTCAGTCGGTATGGTGGCAGTCGCCCATCGTCCCTCCCGTCCATGCAGTGTCTTCATGGCAGTCGTCAGTGCCTCTGGGGGACTTCACGATCCATTTCTGCCCCCAGGATGATGATGTCCAGGGTCCTGAGAGTAAAGATAATGAAGAGTTTAGTGTTTGAAATAGTTAATGTTAATACATATATACTTGCCTTTATGGGCTTCAGTCGGTATGGTGGCAGTCGTCCATCGTCCCTCCCGTCCATGCAGTGTCTTCATGGCAGTCGTCACTGCCTCTGGGGGACTTCACGATCCATTTCTGCCCCCAGGATGATGATGTCCAGGGTCCTGAGAGTAAAGATAATGAAGAGTTTAGTGTTTGAAATAGTTAATGTTAATACATATATACTTGCCTTTATGGGCTTCAGTCGGTATGGTGGCAGTCGCCCATCGTCCCTCCCGTCCATGCAGTGTCTTCATGGCAGTCGTCAGTGCCTCTGGGGGACTTCACGATCCATTTCTGCCCCCAGGATGATGATGTCCAGGGTCCTGAGAGTAAAGATAATGAAGAGTTTAGTGTTGGAAAGAGTTGATATTAACAGATGTATACTTGCCTTTATGGGCTTCAGTCGGTATGGTGGCAGTCGTCCATCGTCCCTCCCGTCCATGCAGTGTCTTCATGGCAGTCGTCAGTGCCTCTGGGGGACTTCACGATCCATTTCTGCCCCCAGGATGATGATGTCCAGGGTCCTGAGAGTAAAGATAATGAAGAGTTTAGTGTTTGAAATAGTTAATGTTAATACATATATACTTGCCTTTATGGGCTTCAGTCGGTATGGTGGCAGTCGTCCATCGTCCCTCCCGTCCATGCAGTGTCTTCATGGCAGTCGTCACTGCCTCTGGGGGACTTCACGATCCATTTCTGCCCCCAGGATGATGATGTCCAGGGTCCTGAGAGTAAAGATAATGAAGAGTTTAGTGTTTGAAATAGTTAATGTTAATACATATATACTTGCCTTTATGGGCTTCAGTCGGTATGGTGGCAGTCGCCCATCGTCCCTCCCGTCCATGCAGTGTCTTCATGGCAGTCGTCAGTGCCTCTGGGGGACTTCACGATCCATTTCTGCCCCCAGGATGATGATGTCCAGGGTCCTGAGAGTAAAGATAATGAAGAGTTTAGTGTTTGAAATAGTTAATGTTAATACATATGTACTTGCCTTTATGGGCTTCAGTCGGTATGGTGGCAGTCGTCCATCGTCCCTCCCGTCCATGCAGTGTCTTCATGGCAGTCGTCAGTGCCTCTGGGGGACTTCACGATCCATTTCTGCCCCCAGGATGATGATGTCCAGGGTCCTGAGAGTAAAGATAATGAAGAGTTTAGTGTTTGAAATAGTTAATGTTAATACATATATACTTGCCTTTATGGGCTTCAGTCGGTATGGTGGCAGTCGCCCATCGTCCCTCCCGTCCATGCAGTGTCCTCATGGCAGTCGTCACTGCCTCTGGGGGACTTCACGATCCATTTCTGCCCCCAGGATGATGATGTCCAGAGCGCTGAGAGTAAAGATAATGAAGAGTTTAGTGTTTGAAAGAGTTGATATTAACAGATGTATGCTTGCCTTTTTGGGCCTCTGTCGGTATGGTGGCAGTCGCCCATCGTCCCTCCCGTCCATGCAGTGTCTTCATGGCAGTCGTCACTGCCTCTGGGGGACTTCACGATCCATTTCTGCCCCCAGGATGATGATGTCCAGGGTCCTGAGAGTAAAGATAATGAAGAGTTTAGTGTTTGAAATAGTTAATGTTAATACATATATACTTGCCTTTATGGGCTTCAGTCGGTATGGTGGCAGTCGTCCATCGTCCCTCCCGTCCATGCAGTGTCTTCATGGCAGTCGTCAGTGCCTCTGGGGGACTTCACGATCCATTTCTGCCCCCAGGATGATGATGTCCAGAGCGCTGAGAGTATAGATAATGAAGGGGTTAGTGTTTGAAAGAGTTGATAATAACAGATATATACTTGCCTTTATGGGCTTCAGTCGGTATGGTGGCAGTCGCCCATCGTCCCTCCCGTCCATGCAGTGTCTTCATGGCAGTCGTCAGTGCCTCTGGGGGACTTCACGATCCATTTCTGCCCCCAGGATGATGATGTCCAGGGTCCTGAGAGTAAAGATAATGAAGAGTTTAGTGTTTGAAATAGTTAATGTTAATACATATATACTTGCCTTTATGGGCTTCAGTCGGTATGGTGGCAGTCGCCCATCGTCCCTCCCGTCCATGCAGTGTCGTTATGGCAGTCGTCACTGCCTCTGGGGGACTTCACGATCCATTTCTGCCCCCAGGATGATGATGTCCAGGGTCCTGAGAGTAAAGATAATGAAGAGTTTAGTGTTTGAAATAGTTAATGTTAATACATATATACTTGCCTTTATGGGCTTCAGTCGGTATGGTGGCAGTCGCCCATCGTCCCTCCCGTCCATGCAGTGTCCTCATGGCAGTCGTCACTGCCTCTGGGGGACTTCACGATCCATTTCTGCCCCCAGGATGATGATGTCCAGAGCGCTGAGAGTAAAGATAATGAAGAGTTTAGTGTTTGAAAGAGTTGATATTAACAGATGTATGCTTGCCTTTTTGGGCCTCTGTCGGTATGGTGGCAGTCGCCCATCGTCCCTCCCGTCCATGCAGTGTCTTCATGGCAGTCGTCACTGCCTCTGGGGGACTTCACGATCCATTTCTGCCCCCAGGATGATGATGTCCAGGGTCCTGAGAGTAAAGATAATGAAGAGTTTAGTGTTTGAAATAGTTAATGTTAATACATATATACTTGCCTTTATGGGCTTCAGTCGGTATGGTGGCAGTCGTCCATCGTCCCTCCCGTCCATGCAGTGTCTTCATGGCAGTCGTCAGTGCCTCTGGGGGACTTCACGATCCATTTCTGCCCCCAGGATGATGATGTCCAGAGCGCTGAGAGTATAGATAATGAAGGGGTTAGTGTTTGAAAGAGTTGATAATAACAGATATATACTTGCCTTTATGGGCTTCAGTCGGTATGGTGGCAGTCGCCCATCGTCCCTCCCGTCCATGCAGTGTCTTCATGGCAGTCGTCAGTGCCTCTGGGGGACTTCACGATCCATTTCTGCCCCCAGGATGATGATGTCCAGGGTCCTGAGAGTAAAGATAATGAAGAGTTTAGTGTTTGAAATAGTTAATGTTAATACATATATACTTGCCTTTATGGGCTTCAGTCGGTATGGTGGCAGTCGCCCATCGTCCCTCCCGTCCATGCAGTGTCGTTATGGCAGTCGTCACTGCCTCTGGGGGACTTCACGATCCATTTCTGCCCCCAGGATGATGATGTCCAGGGTCCTGAGAGTAAAGATAATGAAGAGTTTAGTGTTTGAAATAGTTAATGTTAATACATATATACTTGCCTTTATGGGCTTCAGTCGGTATGGTGGCAGTCGTCCATCGTTCCTCCCGTCCATGCAGTGTCTTCATGGCAGTCGTCAGTGCCTCTGGGGGACTTCACGATCCATTTCTGCCCCCAGGATGATGATGTCCAGGGTCCTGAGAGTAAAGATAATGAAGAGTTTAGTGTTTGAAATAGTTAATGTTAATACATATATACTTGCCTTTATGGGCTTCAGTCGGTATGGTGGCAGTCGCCCATCGTCCCTCCCGTCCATGCAGTGTCTTCATGGCAGTCGTCACTGCCTCTGGGGGACTTCACGATCCATTTCTGCCCCCAGGATGATGATGTCCAGGGTCCTGAGAGTAAAGATAATGAAGAGTTTAGTGTTTGAAATAGTTAATGTTAATACATATATACTTGCCTTTATGGGCTTCAGTCGGTATGGTGGCAGTCGCCCATCGTCCCTCCCGTCCATGCAGTGTCGTTATGGCAGTCGTCACTGCCTCTGGGGGACTTCACGATCCATTTCTGCCCCCAGGATGATGATGTCCAGGGTCCTGAGAGTAAAGATAATGAAGAGTTTAGTGTTTGAAATAGTTAATGTTAATACATATATACTTGCCTTTATGGGCTTCAGTCGGTATGGTGGCAGTCGCCCATCGTCCCTCCCGTCCATGCAGTGTCCTCATGGCAGTCGTCAGTGCCTCTGGGGGACTTCACGATCCATTTCTGCCCCCAGGATGATGATGTCCAGAGCGCTGAGAGTATAGATAATGAAGGGGTTAGTGTTTGAAAGAGTTGATAATAACAGATATATACTTGCCTTTATGGGCTTCAGTCGGTATGGTGGCAGTCGCCCATCGTCCCTCCCGTCCATGCAGTGTCTTCATGGCAGTCGTCACTGCCTCTGGGGGACTTCACGATCCATTTCTGCCCCCAGGATGATGATGTCCAGGGTCCTGAGAGTAAAGATAATGAAGAGTTTAGTGTTTGAAATAGTTAATGTTAATACATATATACTTGCCTTTATGGGCTTCAGTCGGTATGGTGGCAGTCGCCCATCGTCCCTCCCGTCCATGCAGTGTCGTTATGGCAGTCGTCACTGCCTCTGGGGGACTTCACGATCCATTTCTGCCCCCAGGATGATGATGTCCAGGGTCCTGAGAGTAAAGATAATGAAGAGTTTAGTGTTTGAAATAGTTAATGTTAATACATATATACTTGCCTTTATGGGCTTCAGTCGGTATGGTGGCAGTCGTCCATCGTTCCTCCCGTCCATGCAGTGTCTTCATGGCAGTCGTCAGTGCCTCTGGGGGACTTCACGATCCATTTCTGCCCCCAGGATGATGATGTCCAGGGTCCTGAGAGTAAAGATAATGAAGAGTTTAGTGTTTGAAATAGTTAATGTTAATACATATATACTTGCCTTTATGGGCTTCAGTCGGTATGGTGGCAGTCGCCCATCGTCCCTCCCGTCCATGCAGTGTCTTCATGGCAGTCGTCACTGCCTCTGGGGGACTTCACGATCCATTTCTGCCCCCAGGATGATGATGTCCAGGGTCCTGAGAGTAAAGATAATGAAGAGTTTAGTGTTTGAAATAGTTAATGTTAATACATATATACTTGCCTTTATGGGCTTCAGTCGGTATGGTGGCAGTCGTCCATCGTCCCTCCCGTCCATGCAGTGTCTTCATGGCAGTCGTCAGTGCCTCTGGGGGACTTCACGATCCATTTCTGTCCCCAGGATGATGATGTCCAGGGTCCTGAGAGTAAAGATAATGAAGAGTTTAGTGTTTGAAATAGTTAATGTTAATACATATATACTTGCCTTTATGGGCTTCAGTCGGTATGGTGGCAGTCGCCCATCGTCCCTCCCGTCCATGCAGTGTCTTCATGGCAGTCGTCACTGCCTCTGGGGGACTTCACGATCCATTTCTGCCCCCAGTATGATGATGTCCAGAGCGCTGAGAGTAAAGATAATGAAGAGTTTAGTGTTTGAAAGAGTTGATATTAACAGATGTATACTTGCCTTTTTGGGCCTCTGTCGGTATGGTGGCAGTCGCCCATCGTCCCTCCCGTCCATGCAGTGTCTTCATGGCAGTCGTCACTGCCTCTGGGGGACTTCACGATCCATTTCTGCCCCCAGGATGATGATGTCCAGGGTCCTGAGAGTAAAGATAATGAAGAGTTTAGTGTTTGAAATAGTTAATGTTAATACATATATACTTGCCTTTATGGGCTTCAGTCGGTATGGTGGCAGTCGTCCATCGTCCCTCCCGTCCATGCAGTGTCTTCATGGCAGTCGTCAGTGCCTCTGGGGGACTTCACGATCCATTTCTGCCCCCAGGATGATGATGTCCAGAGATCTGAGAGTAAAGATAATGAAGGGGTTAGTGTTTGAAAGAGTTGATAATAACAGATATATACTTGCCTTTATGGGCTTCAGTCGGTATGGTGGCAGTCGTCCATCGTCCCTCCCGTCCATGCAGTGTCTTCATGGCAGTCGTCAGTGCCTCTGGGGGACTTCACGATCCATTTCTGCCCCCAGGATGATGATGTCCAGGGTCCTGAGAGTAAAGATAATGAAGAGTTTAGTGTTTGAAATAGTTAATGTTAATACATATATACTTGCCTTTATGGGCTTCAGTCGGTATGGTGGCAGTCGCCCATCGTCCCTCCCGTCCATGCAGTGTCTTCATGGCAGTCGTCACTGCCTCTGGGGGACTTCACGATCCATTTCTGCCCCCAGGATGATGATGTCCAGGGTCCTGAGAGTAAAGATAATGAAGAGTTTAGTGTTTGAAATAGTTAATGTTAATACATATATACTTGCCTTTATGGGCTTCAGTCGGTATGGTGGCAGTCGTCCATCGTCCCTCCCGTCCATGCAGTGTCTTCATGGCAGTCGTCAGTGCCTCTGGGGGACTTCACGATCCATTTCTGCCCCCAGGATGATGATGTCCAGGGTCCTGAGAGTAAAGATAATGAAGAGTTTAGTGTTTGAAATAGTTAATGTTAATACATATATACTTGCCTTTATGGGCTTCAGTCGGTATGGTGGCAGTCGCCCATCGTCCCTCCCGTCCATGCAGTGTCTTCATGGCAGTCGTCAGTGCCTCTGGGGGACTTCACGATCCATTTCTGCCCCCAGGATGATGATGTCCAGGGTCCTGAGAGTAAAGATAATGAAGAGTTTAGTGTTTGAAATAGTTAATGTTAATACATATATACTTGCCTTTATGGGCTTCAGTCGGTATGGTGGCAGTCGTCCATCGTCCCTCCCGTCCATGCAGTGTCTTCATGGCAGTCGTCAGTGCCTCTGGGGGACTTCACGATCCATTTCTGCCCCCAGGATGATGATGTCCAGGGTCCTGAGAGTAAAGATAATGAAGAGTTTAGTGTTTGAAATAGTTAATGTTAATACATATATACTTGCCTTTATGGGCTTCAGTCGGTATGGTGGCAGTCGCCCATCGTCCCTCCCGTCCATGCAGTGTCTTCATGGCAGTCGTCACTGCCTCTGGGGGACTTCACGATCCATTTCTGCCCCCAGGATGATGATGTCCAGGGTCCTGAGAGTAAAGATAATGAAGAGTTTAGTGTTGGAAAGAGTTGATATTAACAGATGTATACTTGCCTTTATGGGCTTCAGTCGGTATGGTGGCAGTCGTCCATCGTCCCTCCCGTCCATGCAGTGTCTTCATGGCAGTTGTCAGTGCCTCTGGGGGACTTCACGATCCATTTCTGCCCCCAGGATGATGATGTCCAGGGTCCTGAGAGTAAAGATAATGAAGAGTTTAGTGTTTGAAATAGTTAATGTTAATACATATATACTTGCCTTTATGGGCTTCAGTCGGTATGGTGGCAGTCGTCCATCGTCCCTCCCGTCCATGCAGTGTCTTCATGGCAGTCGTCACTGCCTCTGGGGGACTTCACGATCCATTTCTGCCCCCAGGATGATGATGTCCAGGGTCCTGAGAGTAAAGATAATGAAGAGTTTAGTGTTTGAAATAGTTAATGTTAATACATATATACTTGCCTTTATGGGCTTCAGTCGGTATGGTGGCAGTCGCCCATCGTCCCTCCCGTCCATGCAGTGTCTTCATGGCAGTCGTCAGTGCCTCTGGGGGACTTCACGATCCATTTCTGCCCCCAGGATGATGATGTCCAGGGTCCTGAGAGTAAAGATAATGAAGAGTTTAGTGTTTGAAATAGTTAATGTTAATACATATATACTTGCCTTTATGGGCTTCAGTCGGTATGGTGGCAGTCGCCCATCGTCCCTCCCGTCCATGCAGTGTCGTTATGGCAGTCGTCAGTGCCTCTGGGGGACTTCACGATCCATTTCTGCCCCCAGGATGATGATGTCCAGGGTCCTGAGAGTAAAGATAATGAAGAGTTTAGTGTTTGAAATAGTTAATGTTAATACATATATACTTGCCTTTATGGGCTTCAGTCGGTATGGTGGCAGTCGTCCATCGTTCCTCCCGTCCATGCAGTGTCTTCATGGCAGTCGTCAGTGCCTCTGGGGGACTTCACGATCCATTTCTGCCCCCAGGATGATGATGTCCAGGGTCCTGAGAGTAAAGATAATGAAGAGTTTAGTGTTTGAAATAGTTAATGTTAATACATATATACTTGCCTTTATGGGCTTCAGTCGGTATGGTGGCAGTCGCCCATCGTCCCTCCCGTCCATGCAGTGTCTTCATGGCAGTCGTCACTGCCTCTGGGGGACTTCACGATCCATTTCTGCCCCCAGGATGATGATGTCCAGGGTCCTGAGAGTAAAGATAATGAAGAGTTTAGTGTTTGAAATAGTTAATGTTAATACATATATACTTGCCTTTATGGGCTTCAGTCGGTATGGTGGCAGTCGTCCATCGTCCCTCCCGTCCATGCAGTGTCTTCATGGCAGTCGTCAGTGCCTCTGGGGGACTTCACGATCCATTTCTGCCCCCAGGATGATGATGTCCAGGGTCCTGAGAGTAAAGATAATGAAGAGTTTAGTGTTTGAAATAGTTAATGTTAATACATATATACTTGCCTTTATGGGCTTCAGTCGGTATGGTGGCAGTCGCCCATCGTCCCTCCCGTCCATGCAGTGTCTTCATGGCAGTCGTCACTGCCTCTGGGGGACTTCACGATCCATTTCTGCCCCCAGGATGATGATGTCCAGGGTCCTGAGAGTAAAGATAATGAAGAGTTTAGTGTTGGAAAGAGTTGATATTAACAGATGTATACTTGCCTTTATGGGCTTCAGTCGGTATGGTGGCAGTCGTCCATCGTCCCTCCCGTCCATGCAGTGTCTTCATGGCAGTCGTCAGTGCCTCTGGGGGACTTCACGATCCATTTCTGCCCCCAGGATGATGATGTCCAGGGTCCTGAGAGTAAAGATAATGAAGAGTTTAGTGTTTGAAATAGTTAATGTTAATACATATATACTTGCCTTTATGGGCTTCAGTCGGTATGGTGGCAGTCGTCCATCGTCCCTCCCGTCCATGCAGTGTCTTCATGGCAGTCGTCACTGCCTCTGGGGGACTTCACGATCCATTTCTGCCCCCAGGATGATGATGTCCAGGGTCCTGAGAGTAAAGATAATGAAGAGTTTAGTGTTTGAAATAGTTAATGTTAATACATATATACTTGCCTTTATGGGCTTCAGTCGGTATGGTGGCAGTCGCCCATCGTCCCTCCCGTCCATGCAATGTCTTCATGGCAGTCGTCAGTGCCTCTGGGGGACTTCACGATCCATTTCTGCCCCCAGGATGATGATGTCCAGAGCGCTGAGAGTATAGATAATGAAGGGGTTAGTGTTTGAAAGAGTTGATAATAACAGATATATACTTGCCTTTATGGGCTTCAGTCGGTATGGTGGCAGTCGCCCATCGTCCCTCCCGTCCATGCAGTGTCTTCATGGCAGTCGTCAGTGCCTCTGGGGGACTTCACGATCCATTTCTGCCCCCAGGATGATGATGTCCAGGGTCCTGAGAGTAAAGATAATGAAGAGTTTAGTGTTGGAAATAGTTAATGTTAATACATATATACTTGCCTTTATGGGCTTCAGTCGGTATGGTGGCAGTCGCCCATCGTCCCTCCCGTCCATGCAGTGTCTTCATGGCAGTCGTCACTGCCTCTGGGGGACTTCACGATCCATTTCTGCCCCCAGGATGATGATGTCCAGGGTCCTGAGAGTAAAGATAATGAAGAGTTTAGTGTTTGAAATAGTTAATGTTAATACATATATACTTGCCTTTATGGGCTTCAGTCGGTATGGTGGCAGTCGTCCATCGTTCCTCCCGTCCATGCAGTGTCTTCATGGCAGTCGTCAGTGCCTCTGGGGGACTTCACGATCCATTTCTGCCCCCAGGATGATGATGTCCAGGGTCCTGAGAGTAAAGATAATGAAGAGTTTAGTGTTTGAAATAGTTAATGTTAATACATATATACTTGCCTTTATGGGCTTCAGTCGGTATGGTGGCAGTCGCCCATCGTCCCTCCCGTCCATGCAGTGTCTTCATGGCAGTCGTCACTGCCTCTGGGGGACTTCACGATCCATTTCTGCCCCCAGGATGATGATGTCCAGGGTCCTGAGAGTAAAGATAATGAAGAGTTTAGTGTTTGAAATAGTTAATGTTAATACATATATACTTGCCTTTATGGGCTTCAGTCGGTATGGTGGCAGTCGTCCATCGTCCCTCCCGTCCATGCAGTGTCTTCATGGCAGTCGTCAGTGCCTCTGGGGGACTTCACGATCCATTTCTGCCCCCAGGATGATGATGTCCAGGGTCCTGAGAGTAAAGATAATGAAGAGTTTAGTGTTTGAAATAGTTAATGTTAATACATATATACTTGCCTTTATGGGCTTCAGTCGGTATGGTGGCAGTCGCCCATCGTCCCTCCCGTCCATGCAGTGTCTTCATGGCAGTCGTCAGTGCCTCTGGGGGACTTCACGATCCATTTCTGCCCCCAGGATGATGATGTCCAGGGTCCTGAGAGTAAAGATAATGAAGAGTTTAGTGTTGGAAAGAGTTGATATTAACAGATGTATACTTGCCTTTATGGGCTTCAGTCGGTATGGTGGCAGTCGTCCATCGTCCCTCCCGTCCATGCAGTGTCTTCATGGCAGTCGTCAGTGCCTCTGGGGGACTTCACGATCCATTTCTGCCCCCAGGATGATGATGTCCAGGGTCCTGAGAGTAAAGATAATGAAGAGTTTAGTGTTTGAAATAGTTAATGTTAATACATATATACTTGCCTTTATGGGCTTCAGTCGGTATGGTGGCAGTCGTCCATCGTCCCTCCCGTCCATGCAGTGTCTTCATGGCAGTCGTCAGTGCCTCTGGGGGACTTCACGATCCATTTCTGCCCCCAGGATGATGATGTCCAGGGTCCTGAGAGTAAAGATAATGAAGAGTTTAGTGTTTGAAATAGTTAATGTTAATACATATATACTTGCCTTTATGGGCTTCAGTCGGTATGGTGGCAGTCGCCCATCGTCCCTCCCGTCCATGCAGTGTCTTCATGGCAGTCGTCAGTGCCTCTGGGGGACTTCACGATCCATTTCTGCCCCCAGGATGATGATGTCCAGAGCGCTGAGAGTATAGATAATGAAGGGGTTAGTGTTTGAAAGAGTTGATAATAACAGATATATACTTGCCTTTATGGGCTTCAGTCGGTATGGTGGCAGTCGCCCATCGTCCCTCCCGTCCATGCAGTGTCTTCATGGCAGTCGTCAGTGCCTCTGGGGGACTTCACGATCCATTTCTGCCCCCAGGATGATGATGTCCAGGGTCCTGAGAGTAAAGATAATGAAGAGTTTAGTGTTTGAAATAGTTAATGTTAATACATATATACTTGCCTTTATGGGCTTCAGTCGGTATGGTGGCAGTCGCCCATCGTCCCTCCCGTCCATGCAGTGTCGTTATGGCAGTCGTCACTGCCTCTGGGGGACTTCACGATCCATTTCTGCCCCCAGGATGATGATGTCCAGGGTCCTGAGAGTAAAGATAATGAAGAGTTTAGTGTTTGAAATAGTTAATGTTAATACATATATACTTGCCTTTATGGGCTTCAGTCGGTATGGTGGCAGTCGTCCATCGTTCCTCCCGTCCATGCAGTGTCTTCATGGCAGTCGTCAGTGCCTCTGGGGGACTTCACGATCCATTTCTGCCCCCAGGATGATGATGTCCAGGGTCCTGAGAGTAAAGATAATGAAGAGTTTAGTGTTTGAAATAGTTAATGTTAATACATATATACTTGCCTTTATGGGCTTCAGTCGGTATGGTGGCAGTCGCCCATCGTCCCTCCCGTCCATGCAGTGTCTTCATGGCAGTCGTCACTGCCTCTGGGGGACTTCACGATCCATTTCTGCCCCCAGGATGATGATGTCCAGGGTCCTGAGAGTAAAGATAATGAAGAGTTTAGTGTTTGAAATAGTTAATGTTAATACATATATACTTGCCTTTATGGGCTTCAGTCGGTATGGTGGCAGTCGCCCATCGTCCCTCCCGTCCATGCAGTGTCGTTATGGCAGTCGTCACTGCCTCTGGGGGACTTCACGATCCATTTCTGCCCCCAGGATGATGATGTCCAGGGTCCTGAGAGTAAAGATAATGAAGAGTTTAGTGTTTGAAATAGTTAATGTTAATACATATATACTTGCCTTTATGGGCTTCAGTCGGTATGGTGGCAGTCGTCCATCGTTCCTCCCGTCCATGCAGTGTCTTCATGGCAGTCGTCAGTGCCTCTGGGGGACTTCACGATCCATTTCTGCCCCCAGGATGATGATGTCCAGGGTCCTGAGAGTAAAGATAATGAAGAGTTTAGTGTTTGAAATAGTTAATGTTAATACATATATACTTGCCTTTATGGGCTTCAGTCGGTATGGTGGCAGTCGTCCATCGTCCCTCCCGTCCATGCAGTGTCTTCATGGCAGTCGTCACTGCCTCTGGGGGACTTCACGATCCATTTCTGCCCCCAGGATGATGATGTCCAGGGTCCTGAGAGTAAAGATAATGAAGAGTTTAGTGTTTGAAATAGTTAATGTTAATACATATATACTTGCCTTTATGGGCTTCAGTCGGTATGGTGGCAGTCGCCCATCGTCCCTCCCGTCCATGCAGTGTCTTCATGGCAGTCGTCAGTGCCTCTGGGGGACTTCACGATCCATTTCTGCCCCCAGGATGATGATGTCCAGGGTCCTGAGAGTAAAGATAATGAAGAGTTTAGTGTTGGAAAGAGTTGATATTAACAGATGTATACTTGCCTTTATGGGCTTCAGTCGGTATGGTGGCAGTCGTCCATCGTCCCTCCCGTCCATGCAGTGTCTTCATGGCAGTCGTCAGTGCCTCTGGGGGACTTCACGATCCATTTCTGCCCCCAGGATGATGATGTCCAGGGTCCTGAGAGTAAAGATAATGAAGAGTTTAGTGTTTGAAATAGTTAATGTTAATACATATATACTTGCCTTTATGGGCTTCAGTCGGTATGGTGGCAGTCGTCCATCGTCCCTCCCGTCCATGCAGTGTCTTCATGGCAGTCGTCACTGCCTCTGGGGGACTTCACGATCCATTTCTGCCCCCAGGATGATGATGTCCAGGGTCCTGAGAGTAAAGATAATGAAGAGTTTAGTGTTTGAAATAGTTAATGTTAATACATATATACTTGCCTTTATGGGCTTCAGTCGGTATGGTGGCAGTCGCCCATCGTCCCTCCCGTCCATGCAGTGTCTTCATGGCAGTCGTCAGTGCCTCTGGGGGACTTCACGATCCATTTCTGCCCCCAGGATGATGATGTCCAGAGCGCTGAGAGTATAGATAATGAAGGGGTTAGTGTTTGAAAGAGTTGATAATAACAGATATATACTTGCCTTTATGGGCTTCAGTCGGTATGGTGGCAGTCGCCCATCGTCCCTCCCGTCCATGCAGTGTCTTCATGGCAGTCGTCAGTGCCTCTGGGGGACTTCACGATCCATTTCTGCCCCCAGGATGATGATGTCCAGGGTCCTGAGAGTAAAGATAATGAAGAGTTTAGTGTTTGAAATAGTTAATGTTAATACATATATACTTGCCTTTATGGGCTTCAGTCGGTATGGTGGCAGTCGCCCATCGTCCCTCCCGTCCATGCAGTGTCGTTATGGCAGTCGTCACTGCCTCTGGGGGACTTCACGATCCATTTCTGCCCCCAGGATGATGATGTCCAGGGTCCTGAGAGTAAAGATAATGAAGAGTTTAGTGTTTGAAATAGTTAATGTTAATACATATATACTTGCCTTTATGGGCTTCAGTCGGTATGGTGGCAGTCGTCCATCGTTCCTCCCGTCCATGCAGTGTCTTCATGGCAGTCGTCAGTGCCTCTGGGGGACTTCACGATCCATTTCTGCCCCCAGGATGATGATGTCCAGGGTCCTGAGAGTAAAGATAATGAAGAGTTTAGTGTTTGAAATAGTTAATGTTAATACATATATACTTGCCTTTATGGGCTTCAGTCGGTATGGTGGCAGTCGCCCATCGTCCCTCCCGTCCATGCAGTGTCTTCATGGCAGTCGTCACTGCCTCTGGGGGACTTCACGATCCATTTCTGCCCCCAGGATGATGATGTCCAGGGTCCTGAGAGTAAAGATAATGAAGAGTTTAGTGTTTGAAATAGTTAATGTTAATACATATATACTTGCCTTTATGGGCTTCAGTCGGTATGGTGGCAGTCGCCCATCGTCCCTCCCGTCCATGCAGTGTCGTTATGGCAGTCGTCACTGCCTCTGGGGGACTTCACGATCCATTTCTGCCCCCAGGATGATGATGTCCAGGGTCCTGAGAGTAAAGATAATGAAGAGTTTAGTGTTTGAAATAGTTAATGTTAATACATATATACTTGCCTTTATGGGCTTCAGTCGGTATGGTGGCAGTCGTCCATCGTTCCTCCCGTCCATGCAGTGTCTTCATGGCAGTCGTCAGTGCCTCTGGGGGACTTCACGATCCATTTCTGCCCCCAGGATGATGATGTCCAGGGTCCTGAGAGTAAAGATAATGAAGAGTTTAGTGTTTGAAATAGTTAATGTTAATACATATATACTTGCCTTTATGGGCTTCAGTCGGTATGGTGGCAGTCGCCCATCGTCCCTCCCGTCCATGCAGTGTCTTCATGGCAGTCGTCAGTGCCTCTGGGGGACTTCACGATCCATTTCTGCCCCCAGGATGATGATGTCCAGGGTCCTGAGAGTAAAGATAATGAAGAGTTTAGTGTTTGAAATAGTTAATGTTAATACATATATACTTGCCTTTATGGGCTTCAGTCGGTATGGTGGCAGTCGTCCATCGTCCCTCCCGTCCATGCAGTGTCTTCATGGCAGTCGTCAGTGCCTCTGGGGGGCTTCACGATCCATTTGTGTCCCCAGGATGATGATGTCCAGGGTCCTGAGAGTAAAGATAATGAAGAGTTTAGTGTTTGAAATAGTTAATGTTAATACATATATACTTGCCTTTATGGGCTTCAGTCGGTATGGTGGCAGTCGCCCATCGTCCCTCCCGTCCATGCAGTGTCTTCATGGCAGTCGTCACTGCCTCTGGGGGACTTCACGATCCATTTCTGCCCCCAGTATGATGATGTCCAGAGCGCTGAGAGTAAAGATAATGAAGAGTTTAGTGTTTGAAAGAGTTGATATTAACAGATGTATACTTGCCTTTTTGGGCCTCTGTCGGTATGGTGGCAGTCGCCCATCGTCCCTCCCGTCCATGCAGTGTCTTCATGGCAGTCGTCACTGCCTCTGGGGGACTTCACGATCCATTTCTGCCCCCAGGATGATGATGTCCAGGGTCCTGAGAGTAAAGATAATGAAGAGTTTAGTGTTTGAAATAGTTAATGTTAATACATATATACTTGCCTTTATGGGCTTCAGTCGGTATGGTGGCAGTCGTCCATCGTCCCTCCCGTCCATGCAGTGTCTTCATGGCAGTCGTCAGTGCCTCTGGGGGACTTCACGATCCATTTCTGCCCCCAGGATGATGATGTCCAGAGATCTGAGAGTATAGAGAATGAAGGGGTTAGTGTTTGAAAGAGTTGATAATAACAGATATATACTTGCCTTTATGGGCTTCAGTCGGTATGGTGGCAGTCGTCCATCGTCCCTCCCGTCCATGCAGTGTCTTCATGGCAGTCGTCAGTGCCTCTGGGGGACTTCACGATCCATTTCTGCCCCCAGGATGATGATGTCCAGGGTCCTGAGAGTAAAGATAATGAAGAGTTTAGTGTTTGAAATAGTTAATGTTAATACATATATACTTGCCTTTATGGGCTTCAGTCGGTATGGTGGCAGTCGCCCATCGTCCCTCCCGTCCATGCAGTGTCTTCATGGCAGTCGTCACTGCCTCTGGGGGACTTCACGATCCATTTCTGCCCCCAGGATGATGATGTCCAGGGTCCTGAGAGTAAAGATAATGAAGAGTTTAGTGTTTGAAATAGTTAATGTTAATACATATATACTTGCCTTTATGGGCTTCAGTCGGTATGGTGGCAGTCGTCCATCGTCCCTCCCGTCCATGCAGTGTCTTCATGGCAGTCGTCAGTGCCTCTGGGGGACTTCACGATCCATTTCTGCCCCCAGGATGATGATGTCCAGGGTCCTGAGAGTAAAGATAATGAAGAGTTTAGTGTTTGAAATAGTTAATGTTAATACATATATACTTGCCTTTATGGGCTTCAGTCGGTATGGTGGCAGTCGCCCATCGTCCCTCCCGTCCATGCAGTGTCTTCATGGCAGTCGTCACTGCCTCTGGGGGACTTCACGATCCATTTCTGCCCCCAGGATGATGATGTCCAGGGTCCTGAGAGTAAAGATAATGAAGAGTTTAGTGTTTGAAATAGTTAATGTTAATACATATATACTTGCCTTTATGGGCTTCAGTCGGTATGGTGGCAGTCGTCCATCGTTCCTCCCGTCCATGCAGTGTCTTCATGGCAGTCGTCAGTGCCTCTGGGGGACTTCACGATC
The DNA here is from genome assembly GCF_037392515.1 of Haliotis asinina. Classification (NCBI taxonomy): domain Eukaryota; kingdom Metazoa; phylum Mollusca; class Gastropoda; order Lepetellida; family Haliotidae; genus Haliotis; species Haliotis asinina. The sequence goes on along the minus strand of NC_090286.1, from coordinate 20,816,282 downwards.
CATTTCTGCCCCCAGGATGATGATGTCCAGGGTCCTGAGAGTAAAGATAATGAAGAGTTTAGTGTTTGAAATAGTTAATGTTAATACATATATACTTGCCTTTATGGGCCTCAGTCGGTATGGTGGCAGTCGCCCATCGTCCCTCCCGTCCATGCAGTGTCTTCATGGCAGTCGTCACTGCCTCTGGGGGACTTCACGATCCATTTCTGCCCCCAGGATGATGATGTCCAGGGTCCTGAGAGTAAAGATAATGAAGAGTTTAGTGTTGGAAAGAGTTGATATTAACAGATGTATACTTGCCTTTATGGGCTTCAGTCGGTATGGTGGCAGTCGTCCATCGTCCCTCCCGTCCATGCAGTGTCTTCATGGCAGTCGTCAGTGCCTCTGGGGGACTTCACGATCCATTTCTGCCCCCAGGATGATGATGTCCAGGGTCCTGAGAGTAAAGATAATGAAGAGTTTAGTGTTTGAAATAGTTAATGTTAATACATATATACTTGCCTTTATGGGCTTCAGTCGGTATGGTGGCAGTCGTCCATCGTCCCTCCCGTCCATGCAGTGTCTTCATGGCAGTCGTCACTGCCTCTGGGGGACTTCACGATCCATTTCTGCCCCCAGGATGATGATGTCCAGGGTCCTGAGAGTAAAGATAATGAAGAGTTTAGTGTTTGAAATAGTTAATGTTAATACATATATACTTGCCTTTATGGGCTTCAGTCGGTATGGTGGCAGTCGCCCATCGTCCCTCCCGTCCATGCAGTGTCTTCATGGCAGTCGTCAGTGCCTCTGGGGGACTTCACGATCCATTTCTGCCCCCAGGATGATGATGTCCAGGGTCCTGAGAGTAAAGATAATGAAGAGTTTAGTGTTTGAAATAGTTAATGTTAATACATATGTACTTGCCTTTATGGGCTTCAGTCGGTATGGTGGCAGTCGTCCATCGTCCCTCCCGTCCATGCAGTGTCTTCATGGCAGTCGTCAGTGCCTCTGGGGGACTTCACGATCCATTTCTGCCCCCAGGATGATGATGTCCAGGGTCCTGAGAGTAAAGATAATGAAGAGTTTAGTGTTTGAAATAGTTAATGTTAATACATATATACTTGCCTTTATGGGCTTCAGTCGGTATGGTGGCAGTCGCCCATCGTCCCTCCCGTCCATGCAGTGTCTTCATGGCAGTCGTCACTGCCTCTGGGGGACTTCACGATCCATTTCTGCCCCCAGGATGATGATGTCCAGGGTCCTGAGAGTAAAGATAATGAAGAGTTTAGTGTTTGAAATAGTTAATGTTAATACATATATACTTGCCTTTATGGGCTTCAGTCGGTATGGTGGCAGTCGTCCATCGTCCCTCCCGTCCATGCAGTGTCTTCATGGCAGTCGTCAGTGCCTCTGGGGGACTTCACGATCCATTTCTGCCCCCAGGATGATGATGTCCAGGGTCCTGAGAGTAAAGATAATGAAGAGTTTAGTGTTTGAAATAGTTAATGTTAATACATATATACTTGCCTTTATGGGCTTCAGTCGGTATGGTGGCAGTCGCCCATCGTCCCTCCCGTCCATGCAGTGTCTTCATGGCAGTCGTCACTGCCTCTGGGGGACTTCACGATCCATTTCTGCCCCCAGGATGATGATGTCCAGGGTCCTGAGAGTAAAGATAATGAAGAGTTTAGTGTTTGAAATAGTTAATGTTAATACATATATACTTGCCTTTATGGGCTTCAGTCGGTATGGTGGCAGTCGTCCATCGTCCCTCCCGTCCATGCAGTGTCTTCATGGCAGTCGTCAGTGCCTCTGGGGGACTTCACGATCCATTTCTGCCCCCAGGATGATGATGTCCAGGGTCCTGAGAGTAAAGATAATGAAGAGTTTAGTGTTTGAAATAGTTAATGTTAATACATATATACTTGCCTTTATGGGCTTCAGTCGGTTTGGTGGCAGTCGCCCATCGTCCCTCCCGTCCATGCAGTGTCTTCATGGCAGTCGTCACTGCCTCTGGGGGACTTCACGATCCATTTCTGCCCCCAGGATGATGATGTCCAGAGCGCTGAGAGTATAGATAATGAAGGGGTTAGTGTTTGAAAGAGTTGATAATAACAGATATATACTTGCCTTTATGGGCTTCAGTCGGTATGGTGGCAGTCGCCCATCGTCCCTCCCGTCCATGCAGTGTCTTCGTGGCAGTCGTCACTGCCTCTGGGGGACTTCACGATCCATTTCTGTCCCCAGGATGATGATGTCCAGGGTCCTGAGAGTAAAGATCATGAAGGGGTTAGTGTTTGAAAGAGTTGATATTAACAGATATATACTTGCCTTTATGGGCCTCTGTCGGTATGGTGGCAGTCGCCCATCGTCCCTCCCGTCCATGCAGTGTCTTCATGGCAGTCGTCACTGCCTCTGGGGGACTTCACGATCCATTTCTGCCCCCAGGATGATGATGTCCAGGGTCCTGAGAGAAAAGATAATGAAGAGTTTAGTGTTTGAAATAGCCAATATTAATACATATATACTTGCCTTCATGGGCTTCAGTCGGTATGGTGGCAGTCGCCCATCGTCCCTCCCGTCCATGCAGTGTCTTCATGGCAGTCGTCACTGCCTCTGGGGGACTTCACGATCCATTTCTGCCCCCAGGATGATGATGTCCAGGGTCCTGAGAGTAAAGATAATGAAGAGTTTAGTGTTTGAAATAGTTAATGTTAATACATATATACTTGCCTTTATGGGCTTCAGTCGGTATGGTGGCAGTCGCCCATCGTCCCTCCCGTCCATGCAGTGTCTTCATGGCAGTCGTCACTGCCTCTGGGGGACTTCACGATCCATTTCTGCCCCCAGGATGATGATGTCCAGGGTCCTGAGAGTAAAGATAATGAAGAGTTTAGTGTTTGAAATAGTTAATGTTAATACATATATACTTGCCTTTATGGGCTTCAGTCGGTATGGTGGCAGTCGCCCATCGTCCCTCCCGTCCATGCAGTGTCTTCATGGCAGTCGTCAGTGCCTCTGGGGGACTTCACGATCCATTTCTGCCCCCAGGATGATGATGTCCAGGGTCCTGAGAGTAAAGATAATGAAGAGTTTAGTGTTTGAAATAGTTAATGTTAATACATATATACTTGCCTTTATGGGCTTCAGTCGGTATGGTGGCAGTCGTCCATCGTCCCTCCCGTCCATGCAGTGTCTTCATGGCAGTCGTCAGTGCCTCTGGGGGACTTCACGATCCATTTCTGCCCCCAGGATGATGATGTCCAGGGTCCTGAGAGAAAAGATAATGAAGAGTTTAGTGTTTGAAATAGGCAATATTAATACATATATACTTGCCTTCATGGGCTTCAGTCGGTATGGTGGCAGTCGCCCATCGTCCCTCCCGTCCATGCAGTGTCTTCATGGCAGTCGTCACTGCCTCTGGGGGACTTCACGATCCATTTCTGCCCCCAGGATGATGATGTCCAGGGTCCTGAGAGTAAAGATAATGAAGAGTTTAGTGTTTGAAATAGTTAATGTTAATACATATATACTTGCCTTTATGGGCTTCAGTCGGTATGGTGGCAGTCGCCCATCGTCCCTCCCGTCCATGCAGTGTCTTCATGGCAGTCGTCAGTGCATCTGGGGGACTTCACGATCCATTTCTGCCCCCAGGATGATGATGTCCAGGGTCCTGAGAGTAAAGATAATGAAGAGTTTAGTGTTTGAAATAGTTAATGTTAATACATATATACTTGCCTTTATGGGCTTCAGTCGGTATGGTGGCAGTCGCCCATCGTCCCTCCCGTCCATGCAGTGTCTTCATGGCAGTCGTCAGTGCCTCTGGGGGACTTCACGATCCATTTCTGCCCCCAGGATGATGATGTCCAGGGTCCTGAGAGTAAAGATAATGAAGAGTTTAGTGTTTGAAATAGTTAATGTTAATACATATATACTTGCCTTTATGGGCTTCAGTCGGTATGGTGGCAGTCGTCCATCGTCCCTCCCGTCCATGCAGTGTCTTCATGGCAGTCGTCAGTGCCTCTGGGGGACTTCACGATCCATTTCTGCCCCCAGGATGATGATGTCCAGGGTCCTGAGGGTAAAGATAATGAAGAGTTTAGTGTTTGAAATAGTTAATGTTAATACATATATACTTGCCTTTATGGGCTTCAGTCGGTATGGTGGCAGTCGCCCATCGTCCCTCCCGTCCATGCAGTGTCTTCATGGCAGTCGTCAGTGCCTCTGGGGGACTTCACGATCCATTTCTGCCCCCAGGATGATGATGTCCAGGGTCCTGAGAGTAAAGATAATGAAGAGTTTAGTGTTTGAAATAGTTAATGTTAATACATATATACTTGCCTTTATGGGCTTCAGTCGGTATGGTGGCAGTCGTCCATCGTCCCTCCCGTCCATGCAGTGTCTTCATGGCAGTCGTCAGTGCCTCTGGGGGACTTCACGATCCATTTCTGCCCCCAGGATGATGATGTCCAGGGTCCTGAGAGTAAAGATAATGAAGAGTTTAGTGTTGGAAAGAGTTGATATTAAAAGATGTATACTTGCCTTTATGGGCTTCAGTCGGTATGGTGGCAGTCGTCCATCGTCCCTCCCGTCCATGCAGTGTCTTCATGGCAGTCGTCAGTGCATCTGGGGGACTTCACGATCCATTTCTGCCCCCAGGATGATGATGTCCAGGGTCCTGAGAGTAAAGATAATGAAGAGTTTAGTGTTTGAAATAGTTAATGTTAATACATATATACTTGCCTTTATGGGCTTCAGTCGGTATGGTGGCAGTCGCCCATCGTCCCTCCCGTCCATGCAGTGTCTTCATGGCAGTCGTCACTGCCTCTGGGGGACTTCACGATCCATTTCTGCCCCCAGTATGATGATGTCCAGAGCGCTGAGAGTAAAGATAATGAAGAGTTTAGTGTTTGAAATAGTTAATGTTAATACATATATACTTGCCTTTATGGGCTTCAGTCGCTATGGTGGCAGTTGCCCATCGTCCCTCCCGTCCATGCAGTGTCTTCATGGCAGTCGTCAGTGCCTCTGGGGGACTTCACGATCCATTTCTGCCCCCAGGATGATGATGTCCATGGTCCTGAGAGTAAAGATAATGAAGAGTTTAGTATTTGAAATAGGTAATGTTAATACATATATACTTGCCTTTATGGGCTTCAGTCGGTATGGTGGCAGTCGCCCATCGTCCCTCCCGTCCATGCAGTGTCTTCATGGCAGTCGTCACTGCCTCTGGGGGACTTCACGATCCATTTCTGCCCCCAGGATGATGATGTCCAGGGTCCTGAGAGTAAAGATAATGAAGAGTTTAGTGTTTGAAATAGTTAATGTTAATACATATATACTTGCCTTTATGGGCTTCAGTCGGTATGGTGGCAGTCGTCCATCGTCCCTCCCGTCCATGCAGTGTCTTCATGGCAGTCGTCAGTGCCTCTGGGGGACTTCACGATCCATTTCTGCCCCCAGGATGATGATGTCCAGGGTCCTGAGAGTAAAGATAATGAAGAGTTTAGTGTTTGAAATAGTTAATGTTAATACATATATACTTGCCTTTATGGGCTTCAGTCGGTATGGTGGCAGTCGCCCATCGTCCCTCCCGTCCATGCAGTGTCTTCATGGCAGTCGTCACTGCCTCTGGGGGACTTCACGATCCATTTCTGCCCCCAGGATGATGATGTCCAGGGTCCTGAGAGTAAAGATAATGAAGAGTTTAGTGTTTGAAATAGTTAATGTTAATACATATATACTTGCCTTTATGGGCTTCAGTCGGTATGGTGGCAGTCGTCCATCGTCCCTCCCGTCCATGCAGTGTCTTCATGGCAGTCGTCAGTGCCTCTGGGGGACTTCACGATCCATTTCTGCCCCCAGGATGATGATGTCCAGGGTCCTGAGAGTAAAGATAATGAAGAGTTTAGTGTTTGAAATAGTTAATGTTAATACATATATACTTGCCTTTATGGGCTTCAGTCGGTATGGTGGCAGTCGTCCATCGTCCCTCCCGTCCATGCAGTGTCTTCATGGCAGTCGTCACTGCCTCTGGGGGACTTCACGATCCATTTCTGCCCCCAGGATGATGATGTCCAGGGTCCTGAGAGTAAAGATAATGAAGAGTTTAGTGTTTGAAATAGTTAATGTTAATACATATATACTTGCCTTTATGGGCTTCAGTCGGTATGGTGGCAGTCGCCCATCGTTCCTCCCGTCCATGCAGTGTCTTCATGGCAGTCGTCACTGCCTCTGGGGGACTTCACGATCCATTTCTGCCACCAGTATGATGATGTCCAGAGCGCTGAGAGTAAAGATAATGAAGAGTTTAGTGTTTGAAAGAGTTGATATTAACAGATGTATACTTGCCTTTTTGGGCCTCTGTCGGTATGGTGGCAGTCGCCCATCGTCCCTCCCGTCCATGCAGTGTCTTCATGGCAGTCGTCAGTGCCTCTGGGGGACTTCACGATCCATTTCTGCCCCCAGGATGATGATGTCCAGGGTCCTGAGAGTAAAGATAATGAAGAGTTTAGTGTTTGAAATAGTTAATGTTAATACATATATACTTGCCTTTATGGGCTTCAGTCGGTATGGTGGCAGTCGTCCATCGTCCCTCCCGTCCATGCAGTGTCTTCATGGCAGTCGTCAGTGCCTCTGGGGGACTTCACGATCCATTTCTGCCCCCAGGATGATGATGTCCAGAGCGCTGAGAGTATAGATAATGAAGGGGTTAGTGTTTGAAAGAGTTGATAATAACAGATATATACTTGCCTTTATGGGCTTCAGTCGGTATGGTGGCAGTCGCCCATCGTCCCTCCCGTCCATGCAGTGTCTTCGTGGCAGTCGTCACTGCCTCTGGGGGACTTCACGATCCATTTCTGTCCCCAGGATGATGATGTCCAGGGTCCTGAGAGTAAAGATCATGAAGGGGTTAGTGTTTGAAAGAGTTGATATTAACAGATATATACTTGCCTTTATGGGCCTCTGTCGGTATGGTGGCAGTCGCCCATCGTCCCTCCCGTCCATGCAGTGTCTTCATGGCAGTCGTCACTGCCTCTGGGGGACTTCACGATCCATTTCTGCCCCCAGGATGATGATGTCCAGGGTCCTGAGAGAAAAGATAATGAAGAGTTTAGTGTTTGAAATAGCCAATATTAATACATATATACTTGCCTTCATGGGCTTCAGTCGGTATGGTGGCAGTCGCCCATCGTCCCTCCCGTCCATGCAGTGTCTTCATGGCAGTCGTCACTGCCTCTGGGGGACTTCACGATCCATTTCTGCCCCCAGGATGATGATGTCCAGGGTCCTGAGAGTAAAGATAATGAAGAGTTTAGTGTTTGAAATAGTTAATGTTAATACATATATACTTGCCTTTATGGGCTTCAGTCGGTATGGTGGCAGTCGCCCATCGTCCCTCCCGTCCATGCAGTGTCTTCATGGCAGTCGTCAGTGCCTCTGGGGGACTTCACGATCCATTTCTGCCCCCAGGATGATGATGTGCAGGGTCCTGAGAGTAAAGATAATGAAGAGTTTAGTGTTTGAAATAGTTAATGTTAATACATATATACTTGCCTTTATGGGCTTCAGTCGGTATGGTGGCAGTCGTCCATCGTCCCTCCCGTCCATGCAGTGTCTTCATGGCAGTCGTCAGTGCCTCTGGGGGACTTCACGATCCATTTCTGCCCCCAGGATGATGATGTCCAGGGTCCTGAGGGTAAAGATAATGAAGAGTTTAGTGTTTGAAATAGTTAATGTTAATACATATATACTTGCCTTTATGGGCTTCAGTCGGTATGGTGGCAGTCGCCCATCGTCCCTCCCGTCCATGCAGTGTCTTCATGGCAGTCGTCAGTGCCTCTGGGGGACTTCACGATCCATTTCTGCCCCCAGGATGATGATGTCCAGGGTCCTGAGAGTAAAGATAATGAAGAGTTTAGTGTTTGAAATAGCTAATGTTAATACATATATACTTGCCTTTATGGGCTTCAGTCGGTATGGTGGCAGTCGTCCATCGTCCCTCCCGTCCATGCAGTGTCTTCATGGCAGTCGTCAGTGCCTCTGGGGGACTTCACGATCCATTTCTGCCCCCAGGATGATGATGTCCAGGGTCCTGAGAGTAAAGATAATGAAGAGTTTAGTGTTTGAAATAGTTAATGTTAATACATATATACTTGCCTTTATGGGCTTCAGTCGGTATGGTGGCAGTCGCCCATCGTCCCTCCCGTCCATGCAGTGTCTTCATGGCAGTCGTCAGTGCCTCTGGGGGACTTCACGATCCATTTCTGCCCCCAGGATGATGATGTCCAGGGTCCTGAGAGTAAAGATAATGAAGAGTTTAGTGTTTGAAATAGTTAATGTTAATACATATATACTTGCCTTTATGGGCTTCAGTCGGTATGGTGGCAGTCGCCCATCGTCCCTCCCGTCCATGCAGTGTCTTCATGGCAGTCGTCAGTGCCTCTGGGGGACTTCACGATCCATTTCTGCCCCCAGGATGATGATGTCCAGGGTCCTGAGAGTAAAGATAATGAAGAGTTTAGTGTTTGAAATAGTTAATGTTAATACATATGTACTTGCCTTTATGGGCTTCAGTCGGTATGGTGGCAGTCGCCCATCGTCCCTCCCGTCCATGCAGTGTCTTCATGGCAGTCGTCACTGCCTCTGGGGGACTTCACGATCCATTTCTGCCCCCAGGATGATGATGTCCAGGGTCCTGAGAGTAAAGATAATGAAGAGTTTAGTGTTTGAAATAGTTAATGTTAATACATATATACTTGCCTTTATGGGCTTCAGTCGGTATGGTGGCAGTCGTCCATCGTCCCTCCCGTCCATGCAGTGTCTTCATGGCAGTCGTCACTGCCTCTGGGGGACTTCACGATCCATTTCTGCCCCCAGGATGATGATGTCCAGGGTCCTGAGAGTAAAGATAATGAAGAGTTTAGTGTTTGAAATAGTTAATGTTAATACATATATACTTGCCTTTATGGGCTTCAGTCGGTATGGTGGCAGTCGTCCATCGTCCCTCCCGTCCATGCAGTGTCTTCATGGCAGTCGTCAGTGCCTCTGGGGGACTTCACGATCCATTTCTGCCCCCAGGATGATGATGTCCAGAGCGCTGAGAGTATAGATAATGAAGGGGTTAGTGTTTGAAAGAGTTGATAATAACAGATATATACTTGCCTTTATGGGCTTCAGTCGGTATGGTGGCAGTCGCCCATCGTCCCTCCCGTCCATGCAGTGTCTTCGTGGCAGTCGTCACTGCCTCTGGGGGACTTCACGATCCATTTCTGTCCCCAGGATGATGATGTCCAGGGTCCTGAGAGTAAAGATCATGAAGGGGTTAGTGTTTGAAAGAGTTGATATTAAGAGATATATACTTGCCTTTATGGGCCTCTGTCGGTATGGTGGCAGTCGCCCATCGTCCCTCCCGTCCATGCAGTGTCTTCATGGCAGTCGTCACTGCCTCTGGGGGACTTCACGATCCATTTCTGCCCCCAGGATGATGATGTCCAGGGTCCTGAGAGAAAAGATAATGAAGAGTTTAGTGTTTGAAATAGCCAATATTAATACATATATACTTGCCTTCATGGGCTTCAGTCGGTATGGTGGCAGTCGCCCATCGTCCCTCCCGTCCATGCAGTGTCTTCATGGCAGTCGTCACTGCCTCTGGGGGACTTCACGATCCATTTCTGCCCCCAGGATGATGATGTCCAGGGTCCTGAGAGTAAAGATAATGAAGAGTTTAGTGTTTGAAATAGTTAATGTTAATACATATATACTTGCCTTTATGGGCTTCAGTCGGTATGGTGGCAGTCGCCCATCGTCCCTCCCGTCCATGCAGTGTCTTCATGGCAGTCGTCAGTGCCTCTGGGGGACTTCACGATCCATTTCTGCCCCCAGGATGATGATGTGCAGGGTCCTGAGAGTAAAGATAATGAAGAGTTTAGTGTTTGAAATAGTTAATGTTAATACATATATACTTGCCTTTATGGGCTTCAGTCGGTATGGTGGCAGTCGTCCATCGTCCCTCCCGTCCATGCAGTGTCTTCATGGCAGTCGTCAGTGCCTCTGGGGGACTTCACGATCCATTTCTGCCCCCAGGATGATGATGTCCAGGGTCCTGAGGGTAAAGATAATGAAGAGTTTAGTGTTTGAAATAGTTAATGTTAATACATATATACTTGCCTTTATGGGCTTCAGTCGGTATGGTGGCAGTCGCCCATCGTCCCTCCCGTCCATGCAGTGTCTTCATGGCAGTCGTCACTGCCTCTGGGGGACTTCACGATCCATTTCTGCCCCCAGGATGATGATGTCCAGGGTCCTGAGAGTAAAGATAATGAAGAGTTTAGTGTTTGAAATAGCTAATGTTAATACATATATACTTGCCTTTATGGGCTTCAGTCGGTATGGTGGCAGTCGTCCATCGTCCCTCCCGTCCATGCAGTGTCTTCATGGCAGTCGTCAGTGCCTCTGGGGGACTTCACGATCCATTTCTGCCCCCAGGATGATGATGTCCAGGGTCCTGAGAGTAAAGATAATGAAGAGTTTAGTGTTTGAAATAGTTAATGTTAATACATATATACTTGCCTTTATGGGCTTCAGTCGGTATGGTGGCAGTCGCCCATCGTCCCTCCCGTCCATGCAGTGTCTTCATGGCAGTCGTCAGTGCCTCTGGGGGACTTCACGATCCATTTCTGCCCCCAGGATGATGATGTCCAGGGTCCTGAGAGTAAAGATAATGAAGAGTTTAGTGTTTGAAATAGTTAATGTTAATACATATATACTTGCCTTTATGGGCTTCAGTCGGTATGGTGGCAGTCGCCCATCGTCCCTCCCGTCCATGCAGTGTCTTCATGGCAGTCGTCACTGCCTCTGGGGGACTTCACGATCCATTTCTGCCCCCAGGATGATGATGTCCAGGGTCCTGAGAGTAAAGATAATGAAGAGTTTAGTGTTTGAAATAGTTAATGTTAATACATATGTACTTGCCTTTATGGGCTTCAGTCGCTTTGGTGGCAGTCGCCCATCGTCCCTCCCGTCCATGCAGTGTCTTCATGGCAGTCGTCACTGCCTCTGGGGGACTTCACGATCCATTTCTGCCCCCAGGATGATGATGTCCAGGGTCCTGAGAGTAAAGATAATGAAGAGTTTAGTGTTTGAAATAGTTAATGTTAATACATATATACTTGCCTTTATGGGCTTCAGTCGGTATGGTGGCAGTCGTCCATCGTCCCTCCCGTCCATGCAGTGTCTTCATGGCAGTCGTCACTGCCTCTGGGGGACTTCACGATCCATTTCTGCCCCCAGGATGATGATGTCCAGGGTCCTGAGAGTAAAGATAATGAAGAGTTTAGTGTTTGAAATAGTTAATGTTAATACATATATACTTGCCTTTATGGGCTTCAGTCGGTATGGTGGCAGTCGCCCATCGTCCCTCCCGTCCATGCAGTGTCTTCATGGCAGTCGTCACTGCCTCTGGGGGACTTCACGATCCATTTCTGCCCCCAGGATGATGATGTCCAGGGTCCTGAGAGTAAAGATAATGAAGAGTTTAGTGTTTGAAATAGTTAATGTTAATACATATATACTTGCCTTTATGGGCTTCAGTCGGTATGGTGGCAGTCGCCCATCGTCCCTCCCGTCCATGCAGTGTCTTCATGGCAGTCGTCACTGCCTCTGGGGGACTTCACGATCCATTTCTGCCCCCAGGATGATGATGTCCAGGGTCCTGAGAGTAAAGATAATGAAGAGTTTAGTGTTTGAAATAGTTAATGTTAATACATATATACTTGCCTTTATGGGCTTCAGTCGGTATGGTGGCAGTCGCCCATCGTCCCTCCCGTCCATGCAGTGTCTTCATGGCAGTCGTCAGTGCCTCTGGGGGACTTCACGATCCATTTCTGCCCCCAGGATGATGATGTCCAGGGTCCTGAGAGTAAAGATAATGAAGAGTTTAGTGTTTGAAATAGTTAATGTTAATACATATATACTTGCCTTTATGGGCTTCAGTCGGTATGGTGGCAGTCGTCCATCGTCCCTCCCGTCCATGCAGTGTCTTCATGCCAGTCATCACTGCCTCTGGGGGACTTCACGATCCATTTCTGCCCCCAGGATGATGATGTCCAGGGTCCTGAGAGTAAAGATAATGAAGAGTTTAGTGTTTGAAATAGTTAATGTTAATACATATATACTTGCCTTTATGGGCTTCAGTCGGTATGGTGGCAGTCGCCCATCGTCCCTCCCGTCCATGCAGTGTCTTCATGGCAGTCGTCAGTGCCTCTGGGGGACTTCACGATCCATTTCTGCCCCCAGGATGATGATGTCCAGGGTCCTGAGAGTAAAGATAATGAAGAGTTTAGTGTTTGAAATAGTTAATGTTAATACATATATACTTGCCTTTATGGGCTTCAGTCGGTATGGTGGCAGTCGTCCATCGTCCCTCCCGTCCATGCAGTGTCTTCATGGCAGTCGTCAGTGCCTCTGGGGGACTTCACGATCCATTTCTGCCCCCAGGATGATGATGTCCAGGGTCCTGAGAGTAAAGATAATGAAGAGTTTAGTGTTTGAAATAGTTAATGTTAATACATATATACTTGCCTTTATGGGCTTCAGTCGGTATGGTGGCAGTCGCCCATCGTCCCTCCCGTCCATGCAGTGTCTTCATGGCAGTCGTCAGTGCCTCTGGGGGACTTCACGATCCATTTCTGCCCCCAGGATGATGATGTCGATGGTCCTGAGAGTAAAGATAATGAACAGTTTAGTGTTTGAAATAGTTAATGTTAATACATATATACTTGCCTTTATGGGCTTCAGTCGGTATGGTGGCAGTCGCCCATCGTCCCTCCCGTCCATGCAGTGTCTTCATGGCAGTCGTCAGTGCCTCTGGGGGACTTCACGATCCATTTCTGCCCCCAGGATGATGATGTCCAGGGTCCTGAGAGTAAAGATAATGAAGAGTTTAGTGTTTGAAATAGTTAATGTTAATACATATATACTTGCCTTTATGGGCTTCAGTCGGTATGGTGGCAGTCGCCCATCGTCCCTCCCGTCCATGCAGTGTCTTTATGGCAGTCGTCACTGCCTCTGGGGGACTTCACGATCCATTTCTGCCCCCAGGATGATGATGTCCAGGGTCCTGAGAGTAAAGATAATGAAGAGTTTAGTGTTTGAAATAGTTAATGTTAATACATATATACTTGCCTTTATGGGCTTCAGTCGGTATGGTGGCAGTCGCCCATCGTCCCTCCCGTCCATGCAGTGTCTTCATGGCAGTCGTCAGTGCCTCTGGGGGACTTCACGATCCATTTCTGCCCCCAGGATGATGATGTCGATGGTCCTGAGAGTAAAGATAATGAACAGTTTAGTGTTTGAAATAGTTAATGTTAATACATATATACTTGCCTTTATGGGCTTCAGTCGGTATGGTGGCAGTCGCCCATCGTCCCTCCCGTCCATGCAGTGTCTTCATGGCAGTCGTCAGTGCCTCTGGGGGACTTCACGATCCATTTCTGCCCCCAGGATGATGATGTCCAGGGTCCTGAGAGTAAAGATAATGAAGAGTTTAGTGTTTGAAATAGTTAATGTTAATACATATATACTTGCCTTTATGGGCTTCAGTCGGTATGGTGGCAGTCGCCCATCGTCCCTCCCGTCCATGCAGTGTCTTTATGGCAGTCGTCACTGCCTCTGGGGGACTTCACGATCCATTTCTGCCCCCAGGATGATGATGTCCAGGGTCCTGAGAGTAAAGATAATGAAGAGTTTAGTGTTTGAAATAGTTAATGTTAATACATATATACTTGCCTTTATGGGCTTCAGTCGGTATGGTGGCAGTCGCCCATCGTCCCTCCCGTCCATGCAGTGTCTTCATGGCAGTCGTCAGTGCCTCTGGGGGACTTCACGATCCATTTCTGCCCCCAGGATGATGATGTCCAGGGTCCTGAGAGTAAAGATAATGAAGAGTTTAGTGTTTGAAATAGTTAATGTTAATACATATATACTTGCCTTTATGGGCTTCAGTCGGTATGGTGGCAGTCGCCCATCGTCCCTCCCGTCATGCAGTGTCTTCATGGCAGTCGTCAGTGTCTCTGGGGGACTTCACGATCCATTTCTGCCCCCAGGATGATGATGTCCAGGGTCCTGAGAGTAAAGATAATGAAGAGTTTAGTGTTTGAAATAGTTAATGTTAATACATATATACTTGCCTTTATGGGCTTCAGTCGGTATGGTGGCAGTCGTCCATCGTCCCTCCCGTCCATGCAGTGTCTTTATGGCAGTCGTCAGTGCCTCTGGGGGACTTCACGATCCATTTCTGCCCCCAGGATGATGATGTCCAGGGTCCTGAGAGTAAAGATAATGAAGAGTTTAGTGTTTGAAATAGTTAATGTTAATACATATATACTTGCCTTTATGGGCTTCAGTCGGTATGGTGGCAGTCGCCCATCGTCCCTCCCGTCCATGCAGTGTCTTCATGGCAGTCGTCAGTGCCTCTGGGGGACTTCACGATCCATTTCTGCCCCCAGGATGATGATGTCCAGGGTCCTGAGAGTAAAGATAATGAAGAGTTTAGTGTTTGAAATAGTTAATGTTAATACATATATACTTGCCTTTATGGGCTTCAGTCGGTATGGTGGCAGTCGCCCATCGTCCCTCCCGTCCATGCAGTGTCTTCATGGCAGTCGTCAGTGCCTCTGGGGGACTTCACGATCCATTTCTGCCCCCAGGATGATGATGTCCAGGGTCCTGAGAGTAAAGATAATGAAGAGTTTAGTGTTTGAAATAGTTAATGTTAATACATATATACTTGCCTTTATGGGCTTCAGTCGGTATGGTGGCAGTCGCCCATCGTCCCTCCCGTCCATGCAGTGTCTTTATGGCAGTCGTCACTGCCTCTGGGGGACTTCACGATCCATTTCTGCCCCCAGGATGATGATGTCCAGGGTCCTGAGAGTAAAGATAATGAAGAGTTTAGTGTTTGAAATAGTTAATGTTAATACATATATACTTGCCTTTATGGGCTTCAGTCGGTATGGTGGCAGTCGCCCATCGTCCCTCCCGTCCATGCAGTGTCTTTATGGCAGTCGTCACTGCCTCTGGGGGACTTCACGATCCATTTCTGCCCCCAGGATGATGATGTCCAGGGTCCTGAGAGTAAAGATAATGAAGAGTTTAGTGTTTGAAATAGTTAATGTTAATACATATATACTTGCCTTTATGGGCTTCAGTCGGTATGGTGGCAGTCGCCCATCGTCCCTCCCGTCCATGCAGTGTCTTCATGGCAGTCGTCAGTGCCTCTGGGGGACTTCACGATCCATTTCTGCCCCCAGGATGATGATGTCGATGGTCCTGAGAGTAAAGATAATGAACAGTTTAGTGTTTGAAATAGTTAATGTTAATACATATATACTTGCCTTTATGGGCTTCAGTCGGTATGGTGGCAGTCGCCCATCGTCCCTCCCGTCCATGCAGTGTCTTCATGGCAGTCGTCAGTGCCTCTGGGGGACTTCACGATCCATTTCTGCCCCCAGGATGATGATGTCCAGGGTCCTGAGAGTAAAGATAATGAAGAGTTTAGTGTTTGAAATAGTTAATGTTAATACATATATACTTGCCTTTATGGGCTTCAGTCGGTATGGTGGCAGTCGCCCATCGTCCCTCCCGTCCATGCAGTGTCTTTATGGCAGTCGTCACTGCCTCTGGGGGACTTCACGATCCATTTCTGCCCCCAGGATGATGATGTCCAGGGTCCTGAGAGTAAAGATAATGAAGAGTTTAGTGTTTGAAATAGTTAATGTTAATACATATATACTTGCCTTTATGGGCTTCAGTCGGTATGGTGGCAGTCGCCCATCGTCCCTCCCGTCCATGCAGTGTCTTTATGGCAGTCGTCACTGCCTCTGGGGGACTTCACGATCCATTTCTGCCCCCAGGATGATGATGTCCAGGGTCCTGAGAGTAAAGATAATGAAGAGTTTAGTGTTTGAAATAGTTAATGTTAATACATATATACTTGCCTTTATGGGCTTCAGTCGGTATGGTGGCAGTCGCCCATCGTCCCTCCCGTCCATGCAGTGTCTTCATGGCAGTCGTCAGTGCCTCTGGGGGACTTCACGATCCATTTCTGCCCCCAGGATGATGATGTCGATGGTCCTGAGAGTAAAGATAATGAACAGTTTAGTGTTTGAAATAGTTAATGTTAATACATATATACTTGCCTTTATGGGCTTCAGTCGGTATGGTGGCAGTCGCCCATCGTCCCTCCCGTCCATGCAGTGTCTTCATGGCAGTCGTCAGTGCCTCTGGGGGACTTCACGATCCATTTCTGCCCCCAGGATGATGATGTCCAGGGTCCTGAGAGTAAAGATAATGAAGAGTTTAGTGTTTGAAATAGTTAATGTTAATACATATATACTTGCCTTTATGGGCTTCAGTCGGTATGGTGGCAGTCGCCCATCGTCCCTCCCGTCCATGCAGTGTCTTTATGGCAGTCGTCACTGCCTCTGGGGGACTTCACGATCCATTTCTGCCCCCAGGATGATGATGTCCAGGGTCCTGAGAGTAAAGATAATGAAGAGTTTAGTGTTTGAAATAGTTAATGTTAATACATATATACTTGCCTTTATGGGCTTCAGTCGGTATGGTGGCAGTCGCCCATCGTCCCTCCCGTCCATGCAGTGTCTTCATGGCAGTCGTCAGTGCCTCTGGGGGACTTCACGATCCATTTCTGCCCCCAGGATGATGATGTCCAGGGTCCTGAGAGTAAAGATAATGAAGAGTTTAGTGTTTGAAATAGTTAATGTTAATACATATATACTTGCCTTTATGGGCTTCAGTCGGTATGGTGGCAGTCGCCCATCGTCCCTCCCGTCCATGCAGTGTCTTTATGGCAGTCGTCACTGCCTCTGGGGGACTTCACGATCCATTTCTGCCCCCAGGATGATGATGTCCAGGGTCCTGAGAGTAAAGATAATGAAGAGTTTAGTGTTTGAAATAGTTAATGTTAATACATATATACTTGCCTTTATGGGCTTCAGTCGGTATGGTGGCAGTCGCCCATCGTCCCTCCCGTCCATGCAGTGTCTTCATGGCAGTCGTCAGTGCCTCTGGGGGACTTCACGATCCATTTCTGCCCCCAGGATGATGATGTCGATGGTCCTGAGAGTAAAGATAATGAACAGTTTAGTGTTTGAAATAGTTAATGTTAATACATATATACTTGCCTTTATGGGCTTCAGTCGGTATGGTGGCAGTCGCCCATCGTCCCTCCCGTCCATGCAGTGTCTTCATGGCAGTCGTCAGTGCCTCTGGGGGACTTCACGATCCATTTCTGCCCCCAGGATGATGATGTCCAGGGTCCTGAGAGTAAAGATAATGAAGAGTTTAGTGTTTGAAATAGTTAATGTTAATACATATATACTTGCCTTTATGGGCTTCAGTCGGTATGGTGGCAGTCGCCCATCGTCCCTCCCGTCCATGCAGTGTCTTTATGGCAGTCGTCACTGCCTCTGGGGGACTTCACGATCCATTTCTGCCCCCAGGATGATGATGTCCAGGGTCCTGAGAGTAAAGATAATGAAGAGTTTAGTGTTTGAAATAGTTAATGTTAATACATATATACTTGCCTTTATGGGCTTCAGTCGGTATGGTGGCAGTCGCCCATCGTCCCTCCCGTCCATGCAGTGTCTTCATGGCAGTCGTCAGTGCCTCTGGGGGACTTCACGATCCATTTCTGCCCCCAGGATGATGATGTCCAGGGTCCTGAGAGTAAAGATAATGAAGAGTTTAGTGTTTGAAATAGTTAATGTTAATACATATATACTTGCCTTTATGGGCTTCAGTCGGTATGGTGGCAGTCGCCCATCGTCCCTCCCGTCATGCAGTGTCTTCATGGCAGTCGTCAGTGTCTCTGGGGGACTTCACGATCCATTTCTGCCCCCAGGATGATGATGTCCAGGGTCCTGAGAGTAAAGATAATGAAGAGTTTAGTGTTTGAAATAGTTAATGTTAATACATATATACTTGCCTTTATGGGCTTCAGTCGGTATGGTGGCAGTCGTCCATCGTCCCTCCCGTCCATGCAGTGTCTTTATGGCAGTCGTCAGTGCCTCTGGGGGACTTCACGATCCATTTCTGCCCCCAGGATGATGATGTCCAGGGTCCTGAGAGTAAAGATAATGAAGAGTTTAGTGTTTGAAATAGTTAATGTTAATACATATATACTTGCCTTTATGGGCTTCAGTCGGTATGGTGGCAGTCGCCCATCGTCCCTCCCGTCCATGCAGTGTCTTCATGGCAGTCGTCAGTGCCTCTGGGGGACTTCACGATCCATTTCTGCCCCCAGGATGATGATGTCCAGGGTCCTGAGAGTAAAGATAATGAAGAGTTTAGTGTTTGAAATAGTTAATGTTAATACATATATACTTGCCTTTATTGGCTTCAGTCGGTATGGTGGCAGTCGCCCATCGTCCCTCCCGTCCATGCAGTGTCTTCATGGCAGTCGTCAGTGCCTCTGGGGGACTTCACGATCCATTTCTGCCCCCAGGATGATGATGTCCAGGGTCCTGAGAGTAAAGATAATGAAGAGTTTAGTGTTTGAAATAGTTAATGTCAATACATATATACTTGCCTTTATGGGCTTCAGTCGGTATGGTGGCAGTCGCCCATCGTCCCTCCCGTCCATGCAGTGTCTTCATGGCAGTCGTCAGTGCCTCTGGGGGACTTCACGATCCATTTCTGCCCCCAGGATGATGATGTCCAGGGTCCTGAGAGTAAAGATAATGAAGAGTTTAGTGTTTGAAATAGTTAATGTTAATACATATATACTTGCCTTTATGGGCTTCAGTCGGTATGGTGGCAGTCGCCCATCGTCCCTC
The DNA here is from genome assembly GCF_037392515.1 of Haliotis asinina. Taxonomy (NCBI): domain Eukaryota; kingdom Metazoa; phylum Mollusca; class Gastropoda; order Lepetellida; family Haliotidae; genus Haliotis; species Haliotis asinina. Next base: position 20,797,446 of record NC_090286.1, on the reverse strand, counting down.
CCGTCCATGCAGTGTCTTCATGGCAGTCGTCAGTGCCTCTGGGGGACTTCACGATCCATTTCTGCCCCCAGGATGATGATGTCCAGGGTCCTGAGAGTAAAGATAATGAAGAGTTTAGTGTTTGAAATAGTTAATGTTAATACATATATACTTGCCTTTATGGGCTTCAGTCGGTATGGTGGCAGTCGCCCATCGTCCCTCCCGTCCATGCAGTGTCTTTATGGCAGTCGTCACTGCCTCTGGGGGACTTCACGATCCATTTCTGCCCCCAGGATGATGATGTCCAGGGTCCTGAGAGTAAAGATAATGAAGAGTTTAGTGTTTGAAATAGTTAATGTTAATACATATATACTTGCCTTTATGGGCTTCAGTCGGTATGGTGGCAGTCGCCCATCGTCCCTCCCGTCCATGCAGTGTCTTCATGGCAGTCGTCAGTGCCTCTGGGGGACTTCACGATCCATTTCTGCCCCCAGGATGATGATGTCCAGGGTCCTGAGAGTAAAGATAATGAAGAGTTTAGTGTTTGAAATAGTTAATGTTAATACATATATACTTGCCTTTATGGGCTTCAGTCTGTATGGTGGCAGTCGCCCATCGTCCCTCCCGTCCATGCAGTGTCTTCATGGCAGTCGTCAGTGCCTCTGGGGGACTTCACGATCCATTTCTGCCCCCAGGATGATGATGTCCAGGGTCCTGAGAGTAAAGATAATGAAGAGTTTAGTGTTTGAAATAGTTAATGTTAATACATATATACTTGCCTTTATGGGCTTCAGTCGGTATGGTGGCAGTCGCCCATCGTCCCTCCCGTCCATGCAGTGTCTTCATGGCAGTCGTCAGTGCCTCTGGGGGACTTCACGATCCATTTCTGCCCCCAGGATGATGATGTCCAGGGTCCTGAGAGTAAAGATAATGAAGAGTTTAGTGTTTGAAATAGTTAATGTTAATACATATATACTTGCCTTTATGGGCTTCAGTCGGTATGGTGGCAGTCGCCCATCGTCCCTCCCGTCCATGCAGTGTCTTCATGGCAGTCGTCAGTGCCTCTGGGGGACTTCACGATCCATTTCTGCCCCCAGGATGATGATGTCGATGGTCCTGAGAGTAAAGATAATGAACAGTTTAGTGTTTGAAATAGTTAATGTTAATACATATATACTTGCCTTTATGGGCTTCAGTCGGTATGGTGGCAGTCGCCCATCGTCCCTCCCGTCCATGCAGTGTCTTCATGGCAGTCGTCAGTGCCTCTGGGGGACTTCACGATCCATTTCTGCCCCCAGGATGATGATGTCCAGGGTCCTGAGAGTAAAGATAATGAAGAGTTTAGTGTTTGAAATAGTTAATGTTAATACATATATACTTGCCTTTATGGGCTTCAGTCGGTATGGTGGCAGTCGCCCATCGTCCCTCCCGTCCATGCAGTGTCTTTATGGCAGTCGTCACTGCCTCTGGGGGACTTCACGATCCATTTCTGCCCCCAGGATGATGATGTCCAGGGTCCTGAGAGTAAAGATAATGAAGAGTTTAGTGTTTGAAATAGTTAATGTTAATACATATATACTTGCCTTTATGGGCTTCAGTCGGTATGGTGGCAGTCGCCCATCGTCCCTCCCGTCCATGCAGTGTCTTCATGGCAGTCGTCAGTGCCTCTGGGGGACTTCACGATCCATTTCTGCCCCCAGGATGATGATGTCCAGGGTCCTGAGAGTAAAGATAATGAAGAGTTTAGTGTTTGAAATAGTTAATGTTAATACATATATACTTGCCTTTATGGGCTTCAGTCGGTATGGTGGCAGTCGCCCATCGTCCCTCCCGTCCATGCAGTGTCTTTATGGCAGTCGTCACTGCCTCTGGGGGACTTCACGATCCATTTCTGCCCCCAGGATGATGATGTCCAGGGTCCTGAGAGTAAAGATAATGAAGAGTTTAGTGTTTGAAATAGTTAATGTTAATACATATATACTTGCCTTTATGGGCTTCAGTCGGTATGGTGGCAGTCGCCCATCGTCCCTCCCGTCCATGCAGTGTCTTCATGGCAGTCGTCAGTGCCTCTGGGGGACTTCACGATCCATTTCTGCCCCAGGATGATGATGTCCAGGGTCCTGAGAGTAAAGATAATGAAGAGTTTAGTGTTTGAAATAGTTAATGTTAATACATATATACTTGCCTTTATGGGCTTCAGTCGGTATGGTGGCAGTCGCCCATCGTCCCTCCCGTCCATGCAGTGTCTTCATGGCAGTCGTCAGTGTCTCTGGGGGACTTCACGATCCATTTCTGCCCCCAGGATGATGATGTCCAGGGTCCTGAGAGTAAAGATAATGAAGAGTTTAGTGTTTGAAATAGTTAATGTTAATACATATATACTTGCCTTTATGGGCTTCAGTCGGTATGGTGGCAGTCGTCCATCGTCCCTCCCGTCCATGCAGTGTCTTTATGGCAGTCGTCAGTGCCTCTGGGGGACTTCACGATCCATTTCTGCCCCCAGGATGATGATGTCCAGGGTCCTGAGAGTAAAGATAATGAAGAGTTTAGTGTTTGAAATAGTTAATGTTAATACATATATACTTGCCTTTATGGGCTTCAGTCGGTATGGTGGCAGTCGTCCATCGTCCCTCCCGTCCATGCAGTGTCTTTATGGCAGTCGTCAGTGCCTCTGGGGGACTTCACGATCCATTTCTGCCCCCAGGATGATGATGTCCAGGGTCCTGAGAGTAAAGATAATGAAGAGTTTAGTGTTTGAAATAGTTAATGTTAATACATATATACTTGCCTTTATGGGCTTCAGTCGGTATGGTGGCAGTCGTCCATCGTCCCTCCCGTCCATGCAGTGTCTTTATGGCAGTCGTCAGTGCCTCTGGGGGACTTCACGATCCATTTCTGCCCCCAGGATGATGATGTCCAGGGTCCTGAGAGTAAAGATAATGAAGAGTTTAGTGTTTGAAATAGTTAATGTTAATACATATATACTTGCCTTTATGGGCTTCAGTCGGTATGGTGGCAGTCGCCCATCGTCCCTCCCGTCCATGCAGTGTCTTCATGGCAGTCGTCAGTGCCTCTGGGGGACTTCACGATCCATTTCTGCCCCCAGGATGATGATGTCCAGGGTCCTGAGAGTAAAGATAATGAAGAGTTTAGTGTTTGAAATAGTTAATGTTAATACATATATACTTGCCTTTATGGGCTTCAGTCGGTATGGTGGCAGTCGCCCATCGTCCCTCCCGTCCATGCAGTGTCTTCATGGCAGTCGTCAGTGCCTCTGGGGGACTTCACGATCCATTTCTGCCCCCAGGATGATGATGTCCAGGGTCCTGAGAGTAAAGATAATGAAGAGTTTAGTGTTTGAAATAGTTAATGTTAATACATATATACTTGCCTTTATGGGCTTCAGTCGGTATGGTGGCAGTCGCCCATCGTCCCTCCCGTCCATGCAGTGTCTTCATGGCAGTCGTCACTGCCTCTGGGGGACTTCACGATCCATTTCTGCCCCCAGGATGATGATGTCCAGAGTCCTGAGAGTAAAGATAATGAAGAGTTTAGTGTTTGAAATAGTTAATGTTAATACATATATACTTGCCTTTATGGGCTTCAGTCGGTATGGTGGCAGTCGCCCATCGTCCCTCCCGTCCATGCAGTGTCTTCATGGCAGTCGTCACTGCCTCTGGGGGACTTCACGATCCATTTCTGCCCCCAGGATGATGATGTCCAGGGTCCTGAGAGTAAAGATAATGAAGAGTTTAGTGTTTGAAATAGTTAATGTTAATACATATATACTTGCCTTTATGGGCTTCAGTCGGTATGGTGGCAGTCGCCCATCGTCCCTCCCGTCCATGCAGTGTCTTCATGGCAGTCGTCACTGCCTCTGGGGGACTTCACGATCCATTTCTGCCCCCAGGATGATGATGTCCAGAGTCCTGAGAGTAAAGATAATGAAGAGTTTAGTGTTTGAAATAGTTAATGTTAATACATATATACTTGCCTTTATGGGCTTCAGTCGGTATGGTGGCAGTCGCCCATCGTCCCTCCCGTCCATGCAGTGTCTTCATGGCAGTCGTCACTGCCTCTGGGGGACTTCACGATCCATTTCTGCCCCCAGGATGATGATGTCCAGGGTCCTGAGAGTAAAGATAATGAAGAGTTTAGTGTTTGAAATAGTTAATGTTAATACATATATACTTGCCTTTATGGGCTTCAGTCGGTATGGTGGCAGTCGTCCATCGTCCCTCCCGTCCATGCAGTGTCTTCATGGCAGTCGTCAGTGCCTCTGGGGGACTTCACGATCCATTTCTGCCCCCAGGATGATGATGTCCAGGGTCCTGAGAGTAAAGATAATGAAGAGTTTAGTGTTTGAAATAGTTAATGTTAATACATATATACTTGCCTTTATGGGCTTCAGTCGGTATGGTGGCAGTCGCCCATCGTCCCTCCCGTCCATGCAGTGTCTTCATGGCAGTCGTCACTGCCTCTGGGGGGCTTCACGATCCATTTCTGCCCCCAGGATGATGATGTCCAGGGTCCTGAGGGTAAAGATAATGAAGAGTTTAGTGTTTGAAATAGTTAATGTTAATACATATATACTTGCCTTTATGGGCTTCAGTCTGTATGGTGGCAGTCGCTCATCGTCCCTCCCGTCCATGCAGTGTCTTCATGGCAGTCGTCAGTGCCTCTGGGGGACTTCACGATCCATTTCTGCCCCCAGGATGATGATGTCCAGGGTCCTGAGAGTAAAGATAATGAAGAGTTTAGTGTTTGAAATAGTTAATGTTAATACATATATACTTGCCTTTATGGGCTTCAGTCGGTATGGTGGCAGTCGCCCATCGTCCCTCCCGTCCATGCAGTGTCTTCATGGCAGTCGTCAGTGCCTCTGGGGGACTTCACGATCCATTTCTGCCCCCAGGATGATGATGTCCAGGGTCCTGAGAGTAAAGATAATGAAGAGTTTAGTGTTTGAAATAGTTAATGTTAATACATATATACTTGCCTTTATGGGCTTCAGTCGGTATGGTGGCAGTCGCCCATCGTCCCTCCCGTCCATGCAGTGTCTTCATGGCAGTCGTCACTGCCTCTGGGGGACTTCACGATCCATTTCTGCCCCCAGGATGATGATGTCCAGGGTCCTGAGAGTAAAGATAATGAAGAGTTTAGTGTTTGAAA